>NC_061848.1:19785416-19787916 GCF_019202785.1 Penaeus chinensis
GCCTGATGTTATTGTCAATTTAAAAGATGCTCCTTTAATTTCCTTTTGAAAGTTAAGGGGTTAGAGATGTTTCTAATGTTCTGTAGATTGTTCCATGTCTCGGGTCCTCGGATTTGAATTTGCCTTTTGGCGTTAATCTGTCTGGTTTGAATGCTTGTTTGTGTTACCAGTTGTTTGTGGAGGCATTAACTAATGAGGACAGTAGCCTTTTATTAAAAATGATGATAATAATAAAATGGTTAAAAGTTAAACAAAAATATCAATTTGATACATGTATACTCATTTATAAATTTCTGAATTTATACATTCATAATTTATATCAAATTGACATTTTGTTGAAGTTTTAACCATTTTATTATTTCAATGGGGGTTATGTGATCATTTTATTAATGTTGCCTATTGTCACTCTTGCGGCAAAGTCTTGTAGTTTTTGTGCCTTTTGTATTTGAGTTTTGTCGGTTGAGCCCCATATGTTGGAACAGGAGTTTATAAAGTTAATATTCGAGGGCAGGTAATGGTTAATAGTTAATAGTTTAATAGTTAAAATAGATAAATGTGATAGACATCAAAGGTCATAAAGCACTATTGAGGCCAGTTAATTAACTAGCATTTTTCGCATGATATGAATATAAACACATTTTTCGCATGGTGATTGTATTATCGGAAAATGTTAATTTTAATTATTTTTGTTGTTGTTGTATTTTAACGCGACTTAACTAATCTGTTTTATGTGTTACCCATTCTATGAGGATTATCAGAATTAATCAAATTGCGGTTGACTGTAGGTGTATGAATGAATTTGAGTCTTGCCGTCCATTAATCTTCCATTTTCAAGTATCCTTTTTTATTTCTTTTTCTTTCTTTCCTTCTTTTCGTTATCAAAGTCAGCTGTCTAAACAAATGAATACGATGTCGGCGAAATACGATTTTTCCGTCAGCGAATAAAAACACGTCACTCTTCAATTTCATTTGCACAGGGAATACCACCGAGATTCGACCATGTCAGCAGATTCCCTGAAGAAAAGTATTCAGGTTCATTTCTAGAGCCAACCACTACCCCTTAACTATGTCAACCTCGTCATCAACCTTTTTTTTTTTTTCACACGGTCATCTCAACCTCGCAATTATTATTTTTGTTTTAATTTGTTCATGTTATTTTATGTGTGAACCTCGTGTTATTTTCCATTGTAAATCATATCAAAGAAAGTGTTAGTAATTGTTCATGAACCGACCTCATACCCCTATTACTCCATCCCCTTTTGAGAACCAACAAACATCGGCCAAAACCTCCTGCGAGAGAAGAAAAAGGTGAAGAAGAATGTAAAATGTGTGATTTACGTAAAGTTATTCTTGCTTTCCACACAAGCCGAAATTGTTTCTTTATAATACAACAACGTAAAGAGAATGCTGATATATGGTAGGTATACTATATGTACATATTCAGTATACAGACATGCATAAAATCATTTAAAATCATAAATTTCTTCTTCTGTCAGCTGAGATTCAAAAAGAAAATGACACCGAGACGCAATGTCAGAGACCGTATTACTTGCTTATAACTAGTGTAGTTACCCAGGCGTTGTGTTGAAAAAACGGAGACTTCATTACAGAAAACGGTCTACAGCGGTGGCTATTTCGAAATTGTCATGATGGTGATGGAGAAGGAAAATGGCGAGGAGGGGAATTATGATGCAGATGATGATGATGTTAATTAAAATAATGCTGATGATAAAAATAACGATTATATTAATGATGATGATGATGATGTGAATGAAGGAAGAAGGGGAGGAGCAGGAAGAGAATGCCGAGAATGATGAAAAGATGACAGAGGAGATAATGAAACTGAAAGTATAGATGAAGATAAGAACTATAATACGATGATGCCATTTATATCGTTACTATTATTATTATTATCATTATTGACATTACGATTAGTTCAGTATTATTGACAATATCAATAGCAATAAACATAGAAATTAGAGTGTTAATGGGCAGATATCCAGCACAATAGGGCAAATTAATATGTACTTGGTATCTTTTGTATGTCTATTACGTATTTTCCATGAAATTGAAAGCGCGTAATTGACCCATTTAATCTGCACGTTTAGCAAAAGTCAAATGCAGAGCTTTGGTGTGAATGTTGAAAAAATGTATTATTAGAATACAGTTAAATCATAACAAGAAAAGTTCAATCACATAGACTTGCATGAACGATTATCAAATGCTGTTCATACGAAAATAACGTCGACGCTCATTTGTTTCAATGTTTATACCTCGCTCCGTCTCGACGCGTGCCCTTTAAACGCTCACCATGTCTTTACGCAAGATTCTCTGGACATGGGACATGGATATGGCTCTCCTCATGGTGTCTTGCCTAGAAATACGCAGCTGTATTAGGCACAGTGCTTGAAATTGCCTTTAGCCCATCTTCGTCATCCCTTGATTTCGTGATATAATTTATCGCTCGTGTTAGTGAATCGCTTCCCCTTTTTAATCCCAT
>NC_061848.1:19800416-19802916 GCF_019202785.1 Penaeus chinensis
TCATTTTCCCTTGGAAAGCTCTAGATTTATGGGACACAGTTACAACATTGATTAATTTACAAGATACATTGTTGTCTATGTTATCTCTCTCTCTCTCTCTACCTTGATATTATTTCTTTTTCGCGTGTGCATGTGTGTCTGTGTAAAGGTTATATATTAAACACCTTTATACATTGGTTAAGCAGGAGTAGTAAAAGGGGACGATGGCTTTGACTCTTTATTTCTTAAGGTACAAGCAACACAGATATAGAACACACGAGACAAGTCTTGGTAGTGCTGAGTGCGGGTAGTCGCGGTCAGCCCAGTGGGGGACGGACGGCTGGCGAGAATGACCGGAGCTCTACCGCCTGAAAGCGTAGGCCGGGCGGCCTACCTTGACCGGACAAGCGCTGGGCAGGAACTCTCTCGACCTGGGTCATTCTTGGCCTTAAACATCCGGGAGTGTCGTGGGGACGCCACTTCTAGGCGTGGGTTGAGGGACCACGTGGAAGCACGCGGCCCGCAAGCAGCCGCGTGGTCTATACGTGCTTATGTACACGGTATAGTCTGTGCACCCGATGAACTTAGGGTTAAGCTCTTTCAAAGAAATTGAAGTGAGTGTACAAGACAATTCAAGACATTTGTATTTCAAACATGCAAGTTAAACTCGAGGTTACAAACGCGGAAGTTTTTTGTAAAGATACTGCAAAAAGAAAAATGATTCTGCTAATCCTTCTAAGATAGTTGTTACATACTCATGGAGTCGGTCGCCTTTTCTTAACAATGATAAAGTGTTACTGAGCATCGTAATAATAATAATGATGATGATGATGATGATGATGATGATGATGATGATGATGATGATGATGGTGATGATGATGATGATGATGATGATGATGATGATGATGATGATGATGATGATGATGATGATGATGATGATGATGATGATGATGATGATGATGATGATGATGATGATGATGATGATGATGATGATGATGGTGATGATGATGATGATGATGATGATGATGATGATGATGATGATAGTAATAGTAATAATAGTAATAATAATAGTTATAATAATAATAACAATAACAATAATAATAATGACAATAAGTCCAGTAGCGACCTCGTATACTTGGAGGATAGATTGCAAAACAGCCAAGTCAGAATAAGACATGTAACAGCTGATGCTCCTTTTAAGAAATTTTGAAAATGGTTTAGGCTCTTTCGGTCTACGATATATATATATTTTTTTTTCTATTCGTGTTATAGCTCTTCTGAATTGTATATTTGCAAAGTCATAAAATGTAATCATAACACATACATATTAATTTATAAAGTTACATCATAAAGTTTTCCTCACTAGTTATTACTTCTACAAATGAAAAGCAACACAAAGGGTATCTAACACATAACAGGTTCCCTTTTTGCATTACAAAAAACCTGTATAGAATCCCGGGCAATACAGTGTACATCTTGAACAACTAAAATCAACAATATCACTGTCTTAAAAATGTTCTTTTTCGGAGGACTGTTAACACTGACGCTGCTTCAAAAATGTTCTTGGTATAAAATGGCGTCTTTATTCGCATGGATTCCAACTCTCTTGTACATGACATGACTTTTCAAATTTCGTCACCAGGTTTTTTTTTTTTTTTGTTTTCATAGTCTTCACATCATGAATTTGGCTGGACTGGATTAAGGGAATCTACCGCTATTTACTCTTAAGCGTGAAATGTGGTAGCCGTATCATGAAAATCGGATGATAGGGAGAATGAGTGTTCAATATCAATACTGTAAATCGATTAACGTACCACATTACTCATACATGGATATTTTTTTGTTTTGTTTTTTCAGTCAACTCACAAAGGGCGTTTTTTCAATTTAGATCTAATCTTATTAGTGTCCTTCTCGTCGGCATTGAGGAACAGCTGTGCAAGTATAAGAAGAACTTAAAAAAAAAATGTTACTAGATTATTTCACAAAACTTTATAGTGGCTCTCCAACGTATATAAATCGTTTAATAAAAGAGATAAAGATTTTTTTTTTATTAAAGGCAATACAGTAAAATACATCCCAGGCCTTATGAGAAGACACATTGCGATAAAGGGTATTGGGAAATGTACAATCAGAAAAAAAAAAACTATTGATCACCTCATTCATGTGATCAATGAGGAACTGAACGCTTCTCTCTGTTAATACCGGATTACGGCGCTAACTACTTTATCCTGCTGCTTCACACCACTTCGTCGATTTTTCATATTAGTTTGTGCGAAGGGGTAACGATACTTATTACTCTGACTGTACCTCCACAGCGAAATGCAGCCGAAACCGCCAGCAAGGGCACGCTGGATCATGCGTGCGATGCCCCACGGTTTGCCCCACGGTTTGTAAAGACGGGTATTTGCAAGGAAAACGAGGAGCCTGACGAGAACAAGGAGGATGGCCTAGAATTGAAACCTTTTACGCTTATTTCAGGTGCGCAGTATGCAGTCAGTGAAGATGATATATTGTAAGAGAA
>NC_061848.1:19837916-19840416 GCF_019202785.1 Penaeus chinensis
GTGTATGTGTGTTCAAATATATGAATAGATAGATAGTCACGCAAATATAGATAGAGATATATGCAAACACACACACACACACACACACACACACACACACACACACACACACACACACACACACATATATATATATATATATATATATATATATATATATTAATGTGTGTGTGTGTTTGTCTGTGTGTATGTGTGTGTATACATATATATACATATATTTATAATATATACATATATATAAATAAATAGATACATTTATATATATATACAAACAAAAATATTTTTGTATGTATTTATATGTCTATCACACATACACACAAACACACATGTGTGTGTATTTGTGTGTGTGTTTCTTTGCATACCGATGGGTAGTTAAACGAAGATAGAGACATATAATTTAAACAAATTCAACTTATCATTGTGCAATGAAATTTTGATTTTAAGATTTATATACGTTTTCTCTTCCTAATTCCAGGTAAAAAAGGCAAGAAGGTCGAGAACGAAGGTAAGATAGAAACGTCTTTTTCTCTTCCATTTCTTGTTTTCTCCACACACGTACATATGTGTGGGTGTGGGTAAGTGTACATATATACATACATATATGTGTGTGTGTGTGTGTGTGTGTGTGTGTACACTCTCTCTCTCTCTCTTTATAGTAGGCATCCGTCAGTCTCGAGAGACTATGGATTTGCACGCTGGACGGTGTTTTTGGTACAGCGTCGGGTATGGCTGAACAGACCAGTGCGGGAGTGGCAGTCCTTTCCGTTCTGAGCACAGCTGAAGACTGATGTTGGTCTGTCCGTCTGACTATGAGCTTTCCACTTGATTCCCTTTGCCTCAGACTGCTGGGAAAGCGACTTTTCAAAGCCTGACAGGCCCTTCTGTATGTTTTGCCTCCATGCTGATCTGTCCAGGGCGACCGATTCCCAGTTCGCATCCATGTTCAGAGCCTTCAAATCACGCTTGCAGACGTCTTTGTAGCGCAGCTGGGATCTGCCTCTGGGCCGTTTTCCTTGTATGATTTCTCCGTAGAGGAGGTCCTTTGGTACCCTGCCATCATCCATTCTCACTACGTGGCCGAACCAGCGCATGCTCCTAAGTTTCAGGAGGGTGAACATGCTGGGGATTACGGCCCTCTCCAGGACTGCGTTGTTGGTCACCTTGTCCATCCACGTGATGTTCAGGATGCGACGGAGACAGCGCATGTGGAACGTGTTGAGCTTTTGTTCTTGGCGGGCCCGCAGGGTCCAGGACTCACTGCCGTACAGGAGAGTGCAGACAACACAGGCTTTGTAGACATGGATCTTGGTATGTTCAGTTAGCTTGCCGTTGGACCATACTCTCTTTGTCAGCCTGGCCATAGTGGTAGCTGCCTTTCTAATGCGCTTGCTGAGCTCTGTGTCAAGTGAGAGGGAGTCTGAGATTGTAGAAACCAGGTACACGAAGTCATGGACAACCTCTAGTACGTGATCACAGATCACGATGCTGGGTGGTGAGACCAAATCCTGTCCTATGACTTATGCTTTTTTCAGATTGATGGTGAGTCTGAAGTCTTGGCAGGCCCTGCTGAAACGGGTCATGAGCTGCTGGAGGTCTTCGGCGGAGTGGGCAGAGGAAGTCACGCAGGCATTTCAGCTGGACTTTGGTCTTTGCTCTTAGTCTGGAGAGGTTAAAGAGCTTACCATCAGACCTGGTTCAGAGATAGATGCCTTCTGTGGCAGATCCGAAGGCATGCTTCAGCAGTAAAAAAGATTCCAAATAGGGTGGGTGCAAGGACACAGCCCTGTTTTACTCCGCTTCGGATGTCGAAGGCATCTGAGGTTGACCCATCAAAGACAACGGTGCCCTTCATGTCATCATGAAAAGATTGAATGATGCTGAGGAATCTGGGTGGACATCCACTCTTGGGCAGAATCTTGAAAAGTCTGTCTCGGCTCACAAGGTCAAAGGCCTATGTGAGGTTTATGAAGGCTATGAAGTGTGGTTGCCTTTGTTCCCTGCATTTCTCTTGGAGCTGCCTGATGGAGAAGACAATGTCAATGGTTGACCTCTTGGCTCGAAAACCGCACTGGGATTCTCCGCAAGAACTTGGAGCCTCTTCAGTGCGAATCGAGTAAAAAGCTTCCAAACGATGACGAGGAGAGAGATGCCACGGTAATTATTACAGTCACTCCTGTCTCCTTTGTTTTTGTAGAGAGTGATGATGTTGGCATCTCTCATGTCTTGCGGCACTTCACCTTTTCTCCAGCACAAGCAGAGGATTTCGTGCAGCTCGCTGAGGAGGGTCTCTTTGCAGCACTTCAAAATCTCGGCAGGAATGCCGTCTTTCCCGGTGCTTTGCCAGGCATCTCTCATGTCTTGCGGCACTTCACCTTTTCTCCAGCACAAGCAGAGGATTTCGTTGGCATCTCTCATGTCTTGCGGCACTTCACCTTTTCTCCAGTACAAGCAGAGGATTTCGTGCAGCTCGCTGAGGAGGGTCTCTTTGCAGCACTTCAAG
>NC_061848.1:19872916-19882916 GCF_019202785.1 Penaeus chinensis
AACAGGTTTAGAACTTACAATAAATGCTACCCTTTTCGTTTTGTCTGATTCTAATACCTTTAGAATTTATAATAAATGATACACCTCATTTTTCTTCTTCTTCTTTTTCTTTTACAAGGGTCATTGCTGCCTTTCTAGTTACCAGGTTCTGTCTTCGTGCCTGTCTAGTCCTTCCAAGGAAACACAGCTGTTGAGACCTGTCATCGAATGGGGGTCAAAGTTGCGATAGAGAGGAACTGGAGACCTTATCACATCATCCTCATCCTCATATGCATATCCCACAGCGAAAAGATATTAAACATCCACCTGATAACAAGGCTAAACTTAAATCTTGTTCATATATATTTTTTACACATTTTAGACTGCACTCATCTGACCAACTGTACCACGGAAAGAGGAGTCTGTCGCCAAAACTGCTTAAGTGGAGAATCAGAAGTTACGAATGGATGTTCAGGCTTCAACTGCAAGTGTTGTAGACCTGCCGATGCAACGTGCCCGGCCACACCCGCCACCTGTCAGGGATTGTGTAAGGACAGTAGACGGTGCGCTGTAGCTGACCGCATTGCAAATTCAACATGCACTGGGGAATTCTGTACTTGCTGCATAAGTAAGTTACAAACTGGCAACTTTATCATTTGGCTTCCCTCCCCCGTCTTTAGGTTTCCCAATATCATCGTTCAACTGAATAACTCGAGAATATAGCTAAAATGTGTACAATGTAAGGAAGAGGTCAAGGATCTGATACTGTCTAAAATTCGTGCCATATGGCATGCGAGTTGAGCTTTGTAACCTTATATATATATATACTTTCCAAACAGTACTCGCAGAGTAACAGTGCAATGCGATCCAAGCGGCTAGCAATATTTCCCATCACAAAGGAGACAAAATAATTTGGAGTATTCCTGAGTTTACTACAAAAAACTGTATTACCACAATCCTGAAAGGGGAACGTCTATCTATATATTGCCCTGTGGAATCGTGAATTTTGGTTGACCTTTCGAAAAATCATTATTATACAATATTATAAAGAAAATAAGTCTAGTGTCATGGTATGAGGTAACTTGCAGTGAATCCTTATATTCTCACTACGATTTTTACGAGGTACCTAAAAACACCAATACATCAAACTACCTGCAAGAATGTCCACAGATCGTGCTGGGGAAAAAAACATTGCTCCATTCAAAGTGCGACGTTCTATGCTGTATTTTTATTTTGGCAATTACTGTTAGAGTGAGTGCATCTGCTTATAATAATACAAGTAATAAGTGGTCTGTTGTATCCCCGTTACCTTGTGCCTGTGGTAATTTTCATATAACTGAAGAAAGCCTTCAGATAAAGGAAATTGCTTTTAAAGGTGTCTTAGCTTTCGCATCAGACTTGGATAACAAAATACATATATACACAAACATACAGACTAGGTATGTAATCCTAGCTATGAAATCATACATAACATTACTCACTGTGTTTTCTCTTTGTGATATGCATAGGGTAACCCTTGCCCTGTATTTACATGTCCCTTTGTTAGAATTATCTCAAATAGTAAACATGTCATTTTCAAATCTCTTTGCGCAGAGAGGCATCTGCTATTGAAGAAAATTTTACTAATTTTGCATATTTCAGACTGCACTAGTCAAGCCAACTGTACCGCGGAAAGAGGAGTCTGTCGCCAAAACTGCTTAACTGGAGAATCAGAAGTTATGAAGGGATGTTCAGGCTTCAACTGCAAGTGTTGTAGACCTGCCGATGCAACGTGCCCGGCCACACCCGCCACCTGTCGGGGATTGTGTAAGGACAGTAGAAAGTGCGCTACAGCTGACCGCATTGCCAATTCAACATGCACCGGGGAATTTTGCACGTGCTGCATAAGTAAGTTAGTGGCAGCTTTTCGTTCGGACTTTTATTCAGTCTCACACCAAATGTGTACGGTCTCATACATACGTGTGTTAGACTTCACTGAAAACATATAAACCATATAGAATCTGTACACCAAAAGGAAATTGTGAATCATTAGATATTACCTACTTTTTCAAACAAAATGCATACATGCTTTCATTTTCTACAGTTGCTGGGAATGTTCTTGACTTCAGTTTAGATTCCAAAAACGTAGCGTTTATTTCACGTTTCAGACTGCACTAGTCAAGCCAACTGTACCGCGGAAAGAGGAGTCTGTCGCCAAACCTGCTTGGCTGGAGAATCAGAAGTTACGAATGGATGTACAGGCTTTAACTGCAAGTGTTGTAGACCTGCCGATGCAACGTGCCCGGCCACACCCGCCACCTGTCAGGGATTGTGTAAGGACAGTAGAAGGTGCGCTGCAGCTGACCGCATTGCCAACTCAAACTGCACCGGAGAATTTTGCACGTGCTGCATAAGTAAGTGACTCCCTGGCAACTTTATCGTTTGGCCTTGTTCCCTTTTAAATCTCAAAACAAATTCAAATGCAAGTTTGACTAACTGCTTTACTAATTCATGTTTTCATTGAAAACGACTGAACACTAATAAATTTAAATGTTCTTCACTAAGTGATTGCAGTTGATTTGTAAACAGAAAAGAAAATCATTGATAACTTTCTCAATAATCTTTGACTGATTTTATACTCAACATAGTAGAACTTCTTAAAACATGTTTTATTAAATTTTCTGTACCATCACAATTTACCATCTAGGTAATACAGATTTAAAGACAAATGTTACAACACCAAAACATATGTCCCTTTTTTTGAAACACGATTTGCATTAGACATGTTTTGGACGTTTAGGTAATAAGAGTATACTAATGCCTGTTACCGTTTCCAAACAGCACCCAAAATAGAGCCTCGACTATTCTTTATTGCCTGCTGTATTATAAAAGTAAACATTCGCTATTATAGTACACCAGTAACTTATAAATATCTGCAACTGAGACACTAAAATAGCCTTTGATAACAACAACAAAGGGCCACATGATTACCTACCTTAAGGTTGCCTGCAGCTATCAATGTTTATATGCATTTGCTAGTGTGACGTCATCTCGCCCTGCTCGACTTGTCCCTGACGCCAGAGTAGGCTTCCGAACGGTCAGAACATCCTGTCTAATTTGCTAGACGAGGGGGTCCGGACGCAGAATTACATCATGAAAGGAATCGGATATTACCTTAATCTTAAAATCATAAGTACTACAGACGTAATTCAGTTATAACATATTACTGTTGTAAAATAGATTCCTGGGTCTGTGATTTTTTTTTTTTTCATTAAATTTGGATTCCTCTGTCCCTGGACCAAGATTCAAACCAGCTGTTATCGACATTTATACGCCATCTGGGGAAGTTGTCGAGCGCAACCGAGAGCGTTCTTTGCCTAACTCCTGCTAATGTTTGAGGGCAACGAAAATCTAGTATAGAAGCGTCTCCTGTACGTGTCACAAAACTTAAATCTAACTCTAGGGGTGTATTAAGACCTGAAACCTGGAATAAATCGTAATAGGGTATTGACTTATCAATTATTGTTATGCAATGGCAATGCCTTTAAAAACGTTTTATCAAATATTACTTTGTGACCAGTAAAAACGCTTTAAATGCAAATAGGTTTGTGTGTGTGTGTGCAGATAAATATATAGATGTAGATATAGATACACACACACACAAACACGCATATATATATATATATATATATATATATATATATATATATATATACACAGATAGATAGCTAGATAGATATAGACACATACACACGTGAGTGTGTGTGTGTGTGTTCTTATATATATATATATATATATATATATATATATATATATATATATATATATATACGTATGTGTGTGTGTGTAAGAAACAGAGGCAAAACGTAGCCCTTTGTCATGTGCTTTTTTCCATGTTCTGCGTTCTCGTGCCGTAGCTATGCAACATTTCTCCACGGAGCCTTCATGTTAGTTTATAATTTACGAACTGAAATTCCGAATATGTGGCATCCAACCCTCGTGACGTCAAAGTATGAGCCAGCGTTGTTATACGCAATATGAGTATATCAAATATGAGATGTTTAAATCACGTTTTTAAGTTGTAAAGGCGACATTTCATGTCACTGGCACTGGCACCAATGCAACTGCAATTGTCATCTCTCTCTCTCTCGCGTGTCTATAACAGGATATTTTGCACGTTTCAGACTGCACTAGTCAAGCCCAACTGTACCGCGGAAAGAGGAGTCTGTCGCCAAACCTGCTTGGCTGGAGAATCAGAAGTTACGAATGGATGTACAGGCTTCAACTGCAAGTGTTGTAGACCTCCCGATGCAACGTGCCCGGCCACACCCGCCACCTGTCAGGGATTGTGTAAGGACAGTAGACGGTGCGCTGCAGCTGACCGCATTGCCAACTCAAACTGCACCGGAGAATTTTGCACGTGCTGCATAAGTAAGTTATTGGCAAATTGCACGGAGCCATTTTGAACTTGCTGCACCGGTAAGTGAAGGAACATGCTCTCGTGTGCAGTCAAAAGCGGAAGACTTCTGATTCTGTTTCTCGCGTTGCAAAGAAACTGGAACCCATTAAAGTGGAGGTTCTTCCGAAGTAAAGCTGTTTGAGTCACTATCTAATTACGACTATATAAGTGCATACCTATGTACATGAAAACACACACACAAATACTATACAAGAACACATTTTTCAGGTAATAAAGCATCACCATGGTCATTAAATAATCATTCCAAACCTGCCATAACTGAAGCTCTCTTGGTTTTTATTCACATTTAACAAGAACACTCCTAATCTAAGTATTCAGTCATCAAATCCTTGAAAAATGATCTTATGAGGTAATTATCAACTCGAATCTTCCACTGAGTTTGAAAACAAGGAATGAAGTAAATCGAAGCTTCTGTTTACATGCCGGCCAGTGTGACAGTGACAGTTATATATTGATATATCAAAGTTATTGAGTAAATTGTTATCTTTTAAGCTCCTATGGTGTACTTAGACTTTTTCTATATCTTCAGATTGCACTCCGCTAAGCACTTGCACCGATCAAAGGGGCGTTTGCAAGCAGACTTGCACACAAGGCGAAAAGGAAATTAACAACGGATGTTCAGGCGCCGGTTGCAAATGTTGCTCTCCTCCTCCTGCAACCTGCCCTGCCACATCCACATGCCAGGGAAAGTGTGTGGATTCCAGAGAGTGTAATACAACTAACGTCATAACTGGTTCAACATGCACTGGTGGTAACTGTACCTGTTGCTTGGGTGAGTTAAGAAGGAAACAGACGAATATATGCGTGTGTTTATGTTTGTGTTGTTATATTTACAGTGCATTACGTAGAGGATAATTGGCACTGCATAATATCTGCCAACTTGGTGAAGTTATGACTGCTAACTTAGACAAGCACCCAACTGTAAGTATTGATCTGTATTTGGGGATGGATGCGTTTCATGTGTACTGTTGATTCAGGTAATTTCGCTCAAAGGAAGTTGTTGAATCTTGGGCTGCGTCTGAAGAAGAGATCCATTTTATCGCGATCCAGGAAAGAGCTCCCTCTAGGCCCTGATGTACACTGATGATATTATCTATCTCTTCGCATTCCTTTTTGGTTACATTATTCTCGTTTACTGCATTATTTTTTTGCGAATCCATGTACCGTTTACATTCATCACTTCTACTTTACGCCTAGTCATGTGACGAGCTGTAAGTTTGCCACAAGTACATTTCCGTCGTTTTCGCTGCGTCATTGTTGTGATCGGCATTTTTCTTCCCTTCCTCTTTGTCGCATTAATCGCTCTGCTAGCTTCACACCAGCGACGATTCCTTTGGTCTGCTAGCGCCAGTGCCTTGCTTGCAGCCGCCTTTGCAGCCGCCTTCGCCTTCTTCCTCATTCTAAATTTACTCTTATTATTTTCTAGATGCTTCTAGTCTCGTTTTCCTCTTATGCTTGGCTCTTCAACATTTGCTCCTTTTGCTTCAAAAGTACTGGAAACTAAGCCTCTTCCTGATGCTACGATAATTCTTATGGGACAAGAGGATAACTAATATTAGATGCAAAACAGCAGATGATGATGTAGATGTCTGCAGACCGAAGTCTAAATTAAACATCTGCCACGTGTCAATTCGGAGCCATCGCAATAGCGGGACTTAGATGACGATTAGAGCTGACCTCGTTCGACCTTCAGTTCGCACGCTGCCTCCGGCCCTCCGGCACTCAGCGCTTGCTCCCAAGACATCGCATCGTAGCTTTCAAGTTCAAGCCAGGTCCCTGTGGACTGCTACTTACATCTCCCTACCCTATTTTCTCCTTTATCTTTGTGAATTTAAACAGAAAATGAAAACAGACGAAAGTAAAGTAAAAAGTAAGATTAAGAACTGCAACTTTATATAAGATAACCGGCTAGTAACACTTAACATCTCCCCTCTCTGTTGCCTTTCTTGTTCTCTTACTATCTTGGCCCATGCGTGTATGATCTGGTTCCTTGACTATAAATAGCAGTTTGACTGACGATATCCGACACTGCGACGAAGGAGGACCCTGCTGTGGAAACAGTCACCTTAGGACGCTGTAGGAAGTACGTCAACAGAAATCGCCATAGACCTGCAGATGTAGCTGCCCGAAGATGTAGTGGAAGGGCGCCGGTTGGACACCCGCAGATCCAGTTAGACTCCTGAAGCTCGTCAGCGCAGGTATCAGCCGCCCTAAGATGCCGATGAGGACGCCGCCTGCCAGGACGCCTATTGATCCAGACGAAGGTTACGAGGACGTCTGGACTAGCACGCAGTCGAGAAGGACCTAGACGAGAACTGCGAGAATGTGTGAACGAGTACGCCACCGAGGACGAGGACCACGAGGATGTTTAGACGAATCCGAAGTCGAGGAGAACCTGTGCGAGACCTTCGAGGACGTGTGGACGTCGAGGACAAATTGATTATTACAGGGACTAAGAAAAAGAGGAAGAAGACGACAAGGACGAGTAACCACGAAGATGGACCAAGGACAACGCACGCGAGAACGAGATGACCAATCAGGTCCCTACACCTCTTGATTCAGGTAATTTCGCTCAAAGGAAGTTGTTGAATCTTGGGCTACGTCTGAAGAAGAGATCCATTTTATCGCGATCCAGGAAAGAGCTCCCTGCAGGCCCTGATGTACACTGATGATATTATCTATCTCTTCGCATTCCTTTTTGGTTACATTATTCTCGTTTACTGCATTATTTTTTTGCGAATCCATGTACCGTTTACATTCATCACTTCTACTTTACGCCTAGTCATGTGACGAGCTGTAAGTTTGCCACAAGTACATTTCCGTCGTTTTCGCTGCGTCATTGTTGTGATCGGCATTTATCTTCCCTTCCTCTTTGTCGCATTAATCGCTCTGCTAGCTTCACACCAGCGACGATTCCTTTGGTCTGCTAGCGCCAGTGCCTTGCTTGCAGCCGCCTTTGCAGCCGCCTTCGCCTTCTTCCTCATTCTAAATTTACTCTTATTATTTTCTAGATGCTTCTAGTCTCGTTTTCCTCTTATGCTTGGCTCTTCAACATTTGCTCCTTTTGCTTCAAAAGAACTGGAAACTAAGCCTCTTCCTGATGCTACGATAATTCTTATGGGACAAGAGGATAACTAATATTAGATGCAAAACAGCAGATGATGATGTAGATGTCTGCAGACCGAAGTCTAAATTAAACATCTGCCACGTGTCAATTCGGAGCCATCGCAATAGCGGGACTTAGATGACGATTAGAGCTGACCTCGTTCGACCTTCAGTTCGCACGCTGCCTCCGGCCCTCCGGCACTCAGCGCTTGCTCCCAAGACATCGCATCGTAGCTTTCAAGTTCAAGCCAGGTCCCTGTGGACTGCTACTTACATCTCCCTACCCTATTTTCTCCTTTATCTTTGTGAATTTAAACAGAAAATGAAAACAGACGAAAGTAAAGTAAAAAGTAAGATTAAGAACTGCAACTTTATATAAGATAACCGGCTAGTAACACTTAACATCTCCCCTCTCTGTTGCCTTTCTTGTTCTCTTACTATCTTGGCCCATGCGTGTATGATCTGGTTCCTTGACTATAAATAGCAGTTTGACTGACGATATCCGACACTGCGACGAAGGAGGACCCTGCTGTGGAAACAGTCACCTTAGGACGCTGTAGGAAGTACGTCAACAGAAATCGCCATAGACCTGCAGATGTAGCTGCCCGAAGATGTAGTGGAAGGGCGCCGGTTGGACACCCGCAGATCCAGTTAGACTCCTGAAGCTCGTCAGCGCAGGTATCAGCCGCCCTAAGATGCCGATGAGGACGCCGCCTGCCAGGACGCCTATTGATCCAGACGAAGGTTACGAGGACGTCTGGACTAGCACGCAGTCGAGAAGGACCTAGACGAGAACTGCGAGAATGTGTGAACGAGTACGCCACTGAGGACGAGGACCACGAGGATGTTTAGACGAATCCGAAGTCGAGGATAACCTGTGCGAGACCTTCGAGGACGTGTGGACGTCCAGGACAAATTGATTATTACAGGGACTAAGAAAAAGAGGAAGAAGACGACAAGGACGAGTAACCACGAAGATGGACCAAGGACAACGCACGCGAGAACGAGATGACCAATCAGGTCCCTACAACTCTTGAAGTTAATCAAATGGCGTGAGTAGGTGACCGAGTAATATGGCATGCACATAAGCATGATTTGTGTAAGCTAATAGCTCAAGATCATGTCTGCAGACAACAGTCTAAATTAAGCATCTGCCACGTGGGCTCTATGTCACTAGATGACGATTATAGCTGAAACCGTTCGACCTCCTGTTCGCACGCCGCCTCCGGCCCTCTGATGGCCGGGGCGCGACACTGCACTCAGCGCTTGCTCCCAAGACATCGCATCGTAGCTTCAATTACTTGTGTGTACTCTTACAATAAAGAGTCAAGCCGTTTAACTACTATGTCTGCATTGCCAGTCATTGTTTAGTCACCAACAGCCTCTTACAATATGTATATATGTCTGTGTGTATGTGTGTGTGTGTATATATATATATATATATATATATATATATATATATATATATACATAACATATGGTAAGATGCAAGAGTTACGTTTAAGCAAGTGGAAACTAATCCTTTATTTCCCACGTCTTTAGTTTTGCCAACCAAGAATTTACCAACCACAATTGCTGTCTAGAATGTAACCCCTGTTGATTTGTGTGTATGTTTTTGTGAGTGTATTTCCACAACGCAAGCATTTCTTGATAGTGCAAGATATTCCAAGAATTTTTGAAAAAAAATTTAAAACCCTTCCCTTTTTCACCCCTTTCCCGACGGGAATTTGCCCCGGGGTTTTTTTTTTGGGAAAAACCCCGGGGGTTTTTTAAAAAAAAAAAAATTTTTTTTTTTTTTTTTTTTGTTTGGTTTTTTTTAAATTTTAAAAAAAATTTAAAAAAAATTTTTTTAAAAAAATTTTTTTTTTCAAATTTTTTTCCCCCCCCTTTTTTTAAAAAAATTTTTTTTTTTTAAAAAAAAATTTGGGGTTTTTCCCCCCGGTTTAAAAATTTTTTAAAAATTTTTTTGGGGGTTTTTTTTTTTTTTAAAATTTTTAAAAAAATTTTTTTTTTAAAGGGGGTTTTTTGGGGGGGGGTTTTTTTTTTTTGGGGGGAAAAAAACACCGGGAAATAAAAAAAAAGGGGAAAAAAAATTTTCAAAAAAATTTTTTTTTTTTATTAAGTAAATTTTTTTTTTTTTTTAAAAAATTTTTTTTTTTTTGAAAGGGGAAAAAAAAAAAAAAAATTTTTAAAAATGGGGAAAAAAAAAATTAAATGGGAAAAAAAAAGGGGGGGGTTTTTTAACCCCCCTTTTTTTTTGGGGGGTTTAAAAAAATAAAAAATTTAAAAATTTTGGGGAAAAAAAAATTTAAAATTTTTAAAAAAAAAAAAATAAAATTTTTTTAAAAATAAAATTTAAAATTTTTTTATTTAATTATTTAAATTTTTATTTAAAATAAAAAAAAAAAATTTTTTTTTAAAAAAAAAAAAAATATAATTTATTAAAAAATTAAAAAT
>NC_061848.1:19905416-19907916 GCF_019202785.1 Penaeus chinensis
TATCAGAGTAAACTCATTTGTTGATGAGAAATATTGATCTTTATTAAAGAATAGGCAGTGGTAAAGAAGAGTCTTTCTGGTTCCTTCCTTTAATAATGATAATGATAATAATAATGATAATGATAATGATAATGATAATAATGAAAATTAATGAATTGAAAAAAAAAAAAATCATTGTTTTACCTTCATTCTGCCTCCAGGTGAAAGACTTGCTCCCGGTGCTGCAGCTCTTAGAGACCCCAGAGGGAAGCTCAGATTTCTATACAAGCTATGTCCTTCTACTATGGCTCTCCATCATAGTTTATATGCCCTTTAACATGATGGGGTTCGATGCCACCACCATAGAAACGAACCAGCAAACCAGCAAAACAGTCGTGGAAAGGTGAGATTGTTTTATGCCTTGAGGAATGGATTGAATTGACATAGTCTTTAGTTGCTGCATCTAATAAAAGTCCATGTTATGTGCTGTTTATGTTTAATGTTTATTTTTTTGTGTTTTATATATTCATTATGTGATTGAATGTTCAACAATCGGTAAATTTGTTATTTTAGTATAGCCCTAAGTCATGTATGTTGATATAAATTGATATTGTTTTAAGTTTCAATACATCTGGGAATGTTTGTGAATTAGTAGTGTTGCTCCCTTTTTTCATGGAATGAATGAAGTAATGGAAGTCCAAAGAAAAATCATGATTTTCCCCTTTAGTTGACTGGCTAATCATATTGACTTTATAGTCATTTAATATTTTTGTTTGTATGATTATAAGTTCATTTTATAACATACCACTCTCATTTTTCCTTTTTCAGGATCTTGTTAGTTATCAAGACACACTTGAAGTCAGCCCAAAAGTCACGGGAAATGGCTGCCTATTTAGCATCACGTTTTATAACCAGACCAGACCTGAGGGACAAATACCTGCCGGAATTTATTACTTATTGTTTTGAGGTGTGTCTGTCAACCCCACATCCAGACATGGCTGGTGCCGAGTTTCTTGTGTTTTTCACATATGGTTATTTAACTTGCTCTTCATGTTCTCTTCATGGCATGATTTACCTATTTTTTTAATGTTCTTAGTAAAAAAAATTGTAGCAAAGGAAATGAAGAGATTTTAAAGGTTTACTGCAGTCCAAACAACAGAACCTAAAATGAGATTTTTCTTTTATTTTCATGTTTGTTTGTTTTTTTCTAATATTAGCAATAGCCTTTTTTCATGCACCTTTGCCTGTTAGCAAAAATTCATGTTAAAAGGCAGTCTTTTAACAAAATTAATTACTTCATGACTTCACTATCCCATCAAACAGGTGCTGGACATTGATGCAGAATCAGAGTTGCATTCAGTCTTTCACAAGCTGGGGGTGTTACGGGCACTAGGGTTAATCTTTAAGCATGGAAAGAGAGAGGAGATGCTACCGTACTCTAAGGATGTATTGCTGCGTCTCATAGCCACAAAGGAAATAAACAGCAGTGACACACCTGTAAGGAAGTTGTCGATTAAGCTCATTCAGCGCATTGGTAAGGCGATAATCATTATTTTTATTGTTGGTATTGATTTTTTTTGTTTGTTGGATTTTATTTTTTATTTATTTATCACTTTCTTTTTTTACATTGGTTTGATAATAGATATGGTTCATATTTTTGCCTGACTTAATTTCAGGAAGATATTTTTACATTCCAATGTTTAAGTCTTCATCCGTAATTCTCTACATGGTAATGTAGATATTTTGCATCTCATGGAAACAACTCTTTGGTAGGCCTGACTTTCCTGAAGCCAAAGATCGCCTCTTGGAGATACCAGCGGGGGAGCAGGAGCCTCTCCATCAACATCAAAGGCGCCTCTACAGAGGACGGCAAAGCAGAAAAGATGGAAGATGAGGATGAGGAGGATGAGGAAGTCGTGGCTGAAGTTGAAGAAGTTATAGATAGCTTATTGCAGGGGCTCAAGGATAAAGACACCATTGTAAGGTGAGCAGTGAATGGTTTATCCATATGGACCTCTTTTGGGCATTACTGTTTTCCTTATTCTTGTTCTTCTCCTTTTCGTGTTTGTTTTTTTTTTCTGATTTTTCTTGCATTTTCAAATGATTTTTTTTTATCTATTAATTTCTCTTTCTCTTAGTATTATATTTTCATAATTTTTATTCTCATGATTATTTTTTTTATATATATATAGTTCTTTATAGTTCCTGCATTGCTCACTCTTTCTGACAATCGTGCCCTTACAAGAGGATAGTCTCTCATACCCATCCCTCAATAGTACTGAAAATATCCCAAGGTTTCTTGAAGTAATTTCTTTTTCCATCAAGGTGGTCTGCAGCAAAGGGCATAGGGCGTGTGACGGGCCGTTTGCCGCAGGAGTTCGGTGATGAGGTGGTGGGGGCCATTCTGGAGCTCTTTTCAACACGAGAGTCGGACAAAGGCTGGCATGGGGGCTGCTTGGCTCTGGCTGAATTAGGTATGCCTGTGATTAGAGTTTGGCATTTTTTGAAATTAGATGTCCAT
>NC_061848.1:19910416-19922916 GCF_019202785.1 Penaeus chinensis
ATATTTCACGCATTTAAATTCTTTAAATTTCATTCCTTTAAGGCCCTCCATAACCTGACTGCCCTCGACCCTGAGTACATGAGTAAGACCATCCTGCCACAGCTCCTGACCCAGACCACAGGCAACATCCTTGTGACCCGACATGGCGCAATCCTTGCTGTGGCCCAAATTGTTCATGGTCTCTCTCTTGTGGCTAAGAAGGAAGGGAAGCTCATTCAGGATGTAATTGGTGAGTTCTTTATGTTCAAATCTGCATGTCTTCATCTTCTTCTTCCTCTTCTTGCTCTCCTTCCACTTCTTCCTCCTGTTCATCATCATCATGATCATCTACCTTTGTAAAATGACCCAAAATAATATTCCATATACCATGAATTGAACATCACTCAACAGAAGACATGTATGAGATCACATTCTCTCATCATCTTTTTCAAGGAAATGACGTTCTAAGTGGGATCCGCAACATCGTACCTACCCTGGACGACAGAAAGCTGTACCGAGGCATGGGGGGAGAGTATATGAGACAGGCAACCTCAGTACTCATTGAGAAGTGTTCCCTCTCTGCTTTTCCCTTCCACGGCGAGGAAATTCTGCGTAAGTGAGGGCCTCTGAGGAGTAGTAAGAGCAAATGGTTGAAGAAAAGAAGCGTGATCTTTACAGTGTGTGTGAAGAACAACACTGAAAAGTAACTCAATTAAGTGTGAACAGTGCAATGGTTGAGTGTATTACAGATGTTCAGGAATAGTCAGAAGCTTGGTATGGGTGACAGACTTTGTGTGTGTGTGTTTGTCCAGTGTAAAATGGAAATGTGGTGCTATTAAATATGGGTAAAGATCTGGGTATAATGAAGGTTGGAGATTATGAGTATGCAATAGTGAAGGAGTTTTGTTATTTAGGGTGCTGGGTAACTGAAACTGAAGGCACTGAAGTAGCTTTGTTTGATAGAACAAGGACAGTATGGAGAGGGTTCAGAAATATGAGTAGAATGTTATGTAACGAAGGTGTGTCACTGAAGCACTTGGAATTACTGCATAAGTGTGCATCCAGTCTGTAGTGGTGTATGGTGAAGGTTTTGATTATAAAGATGGAAAATTAAATGACTGTGAGAAGAATGGTAAATGTAGACTGAGGAGACATGACTAAGGTGTAGCTTGAGAGTATGTGGAGAGTATACTTGATAAAGTTTCTTTGTTCTAATGTGTATTATTATATAACATTTTGTGTATTTTGTGATCAGTGTGGTTTAAAAAATTAGTTAGAAATTGTGCATGAATGAATATTTAACTCTGTAAATCATATACATGTATCATTGAATTAAATTTACTGTGATGAGGTACAGCTTACCCTCTAATGGCTTAAAACATCATCCTTTCTTCTTCACATTTTCAGACAAGTGGCACCTCTTGCTAGAAGATTGCATTGTCTACGTAGATGAGAATATCCGCACAGCCGCCCTGGAAGCCCTGCCTTCCTTCTGGTCAGAGTACTTTAGACCCACAACAGAGGAGAGTAGAAAGTGGAGGGACACACTCATAGCTAGATATACAAGTGGGCTGGTCACCGAGAAAGAGACACAAAGTTTGGGCTTTGCAGCTGCCCTTGGTATGAAAACTTTTGTTGATTATAAGTTTGTGTTGTTTGTTCATATCATTAACTTTTTCATTGAGTTTTTGTAAAGAACAGATTGAAAATGTGTAATATTTGGTTAAGAGTGGTTTCAAGGTAGAAAGATAGAGAACCTTACCTTTTCTTATTGTTTCCGCTGAAATGGCAAAATAGTAATTCTTTGATTATAATAGAATGTCTGTTTGAGCAAGTATTTCATGTTTGTCTAAAGTTATTACCAAAGAATTTTACACTTACTCCAGTCATGTCCTATTTTATGCATTTCATTCATCTGTTTCCTTTCTTAATTCCTCCCCAACTTTTCCCCTCTCCTCCAGGTTGTCTCCCACACCCAATGATTACAGGAAAGTTTGATATAGTATTGTCAGCTCTCATTGGAGCCACAGAAATAACACCAAACACAGCATCTTGGGCACGGACGAGAAAGGAGGCCATCTGTTCAGTGCTACGTCTGGTAGATACAGTGGGAATCAAGACAGATGGAAAAGGTAATGTTATAGGATGATGCCAAAGTATTGTTTCTGGGTTATTTGAGATATAATTATGAAATAGGTGTGTAGGTGTAGAATAATTCAGGGTAGTTGTACATAATACTAAATTTGGTGCAAAGAGTTCAGAAAGGATTAACTTTTAGTTTATACTTTGATGAGTCATTGTTATAATTACATTTTGGAATAAATGCAGATTTCATTATTCATCAGTTAACCCAGTTCCACCAGGAACACTAGGTTTGTGTTGTGAGATCTGTTTACAAAATAATTAGCTGTACAAGAGCTCAGATGCCATTATTCTGTAAACAAAATCAATAAAATCAAATCACAGTGAACAGTGGATGTATACATGCACTCCTAGCATCAGCAGGTAAAAGGTTATATTCATAAGCGGCCTTTTATTTTGTTTTCTAAAGCCATTTTTATATTTTCTATATGTTATCATTCATTTGTTTGTTTCATGTGCTCTTATTAAGGCATTGTTAATAAAATCTGATAATTCTCTGCAGCAAGTGATCTGGTCTGCAAAGCAAACCTCATGCAAATCTACCAGGCACTGGTGAAGAGTTTAGATGATTACACTATGGACAGGAGAGGAGACATAGGTGCTTGGGTTAGAGAGGCTGCCCTTATTTCTTTACAGGTTTGTCTGTTTTGTGTTATCCATATATACTCCTATTTTCTAGCTTTTTCTTTTTGACTTTATTAATCAGCCATATTTAATATAGTTGTAAATATCATCTTTGCTCAGTGTTCCATTTTAGAATCTATTCCAAGAATGACGTTATATTTTTAAAAGTTCACTCATTAAAGGAACAAACCAATTTCAGTCACTGACTGGAAAGGTAGTGGGGGTAGATCCAAGTCTGTTGACTGAAGACGTTGTTGGCGAAATGATGTCCCGTGTCTGTCAGCAAGCTGTGGAGAGAATAGACAGAACAAGAAAGGTGGCTGGAACTGCCTTTGCTGCCCTCCTGTATAGGTGAGTGTTTTGATTTTTAGTGTGATGATGATGAAGTAGAGGTTTATATTTGAACTGAAAAAAGGATCACTGGAGGAGAGAGAATTACCAGTAAACTATATTTTCTTTATTGTATAGATGAGCATTTTGAGCATTAACTGATTAGATTTATTGCATATCAAATTCCAGCAACCCCAAGGTCCCCCACATTCCAAATATCGAGCAACTGGAGGCCATCTTCCCCAAAGACGTGTGTGATAAGATGAACTGGGCATCCGAGAGCAGCACCTTCTGCCTCTTCATCCAGCTGCTGGACCTCCCAACCTATAGGAGTCGGGTGATGCTTGGGGTAACTTACTCTGCTGGTGGAATCTCGGCAAATCTTGTAAGTGAAGATGGGTGATTGTTCGTTCTTTCTTCTCCTCTCTGCCCTATATCTTTTTATGCTGTTTTTATTTTCATTTCATATTTTCCTATGGAGTATATCTGTCAGCTCATCTTTTTTTCTCTCTCTCTTTTATAATATCATCATAGGTTTATTGTTTTATTGAGCATGTAGGTAAATCAAAAGAAAGATAAACTTTGTGGTACAGTATTAGATATGCCTTTATACTAAGACAGTTGGAGTGATTACGTAAAGGATACCAAGTCATAAATAGCAAAGGATGCTGAAAAATATTTTAAATGATTTTAAAGATGGATGATATTGAGTTTCAGGACTTTGACACTTCCCATTTGTTTTCTATTTTCAAAGCAAGAATAGAGCAAATCTTTCCTTTGTTATAAGAAACTAGGAAAAGCATATCTGATAAAGATTTTGCTCTTACTCTGGTTTTTTTCTCCATCTCCTCCTTCTAATTCTCTTTCTTCGTTTTGTTTTTTTCTGTCATCATCATTGTTAGTATTGTTATATCAACTCTATACTCTTCCTCCCAACAACAGTCTCGCTACACAAGTGAAGCCTTGCACACGTACCTAAATGCTCGAGCCACCAAAAAGGACCAGCTGGCATGCTTCATGGAGACACTTCTGCAGCTCTTTGCCAGCTATCAGAAGGTTGACCGCATTACCCTGCCCCTCATCAAAACCATAGGGGACTTGCTCAGCTCTTCTGCCGTCCTGGATGTGGTAGGTACTACTTTTATTTGGTCATTTGGAATAGCCTATAGGCTAGGTAGTGTGTTCATTTTGGCTTCTTTTCTTTTCTTTTTTTTCCTCTTCCTTTAAAATAGCTAATAACAAAATCAGACAATTTTGAGATGTACATTTTTTACATTCATTGAATGTTATACACACACAAAGACACACACATACACTTACATACACTTACATACACTTACATACACTTACATACACTTACAGACACACACACACACACACACACACACACACACACACACACACACACACACACACACACACACACACACACACACACACACACACACACACACACACACACACACACACATACACTTACAGACACACACACACACACACACACACACACACACACACACACACACACACACACACACACACACACACACACACACACACACACACACACACACACACACACACACACACACACACACACACACACACACACACACATACACACACACACACATACACACACACACACATACACACACACACACACATACACACACATACACTTACAGACACACACACACACACACACACACACACACACACACACACACACACACACACACACACACACACACACACACACACATATATATACCTACATATATATGGTATCGTTTGGCAAATTTCCTTCAGCCACACCAACGATATTACCCCCATATTCCCTCACTTCCCTTGCCTGCAACCAAAATTTTTGTAAGTGAAACTTGAAAAATCTTGCCTTTTCTGCAGCAGGGGGGTACAGACAAGCTGGAGGGTGTGTTGGTTCTTAGAGGTTAAAGGCATAAATTTGAAATCCTAGCCCAGAGTCTCCAGGAAAATGTGTTCACTGTAGCATTGTGTTGTGAAATGTCTCTGCATATAGATGGCTCTGCAAATGCTTAGCCACAAATTATTAGACTTTCTGACCTCACCTGATTTCATGTTCTATTGTGTTCCTTTTTTTTCCATTGCTATCAGTATTGATGCTGTTATTTTTATTATAGAAATTATAATTATTATAGTCTTATGGATGTTACTAACAGCAATATTAGATATCAGAAAATATTTTCAAAAATCTAGGAAAAGGGTAAGCAGGTGACTTAGCACTTCTGGAGCCATCATTGGTGTAAAAACAATTCAGAAATTAAAATCACAGTGGGTATGGTATGTACACACATTCTATCCAGTTAAACTGAAAGTAAAACTAAGTAAGATAGGTAAGACTAATAGCTGTCTCCTTGATGACGAAGCACTTGTAGAGTCATCTATGTTTAGAGACAATAGATAAATTTTTATTGCAGTGGGCATGTTTTTTGTTTGTGTGTGCGTGCGTGCATGCGTGCGTGCGTGCATGCGTGCGTGCGTGCGTGTGTGCTTGTACGTGTGTGTGTGTCCCTCACTTATTTTTTTCCCAAGATAAATTTCCATTTGACTCTTTCACTCCTATTCCATAAAAAAAGATTCTGACAATTCATATTGGAATCAGAGATTATAGTCTAATATTTATATAAAGGAGAATTAATTATGAGATTATAAGCTCTGGACCAATGCCCCTTCCTTGCCAAGGTGGAAAACTCCCCAATTTGATCAGTCATAAGGGCACTAACAGGTACGGAAAACAAAACATTGGTATACCAACATGACAACAATGTCAGCATCACCATATCAAATAGAATTAATTTTAGTATAATATTTCTTAGTGGAGGACTCAAATGTTGCATTAGTTTTTAAGGAATTATGGTAACAACTGCAATTAATTAGAAAGAACACAAGATACCTAATTTTAAAGTGATGATTATTGTCAGGATCATTCTTGTGTTAGAAAAGATTTTGTGGATCTTGTTCAGTTAGTGTGAACTAATACAATATAATGTTTAAACCTATTTTTACTTTCACATCATAGGTGTTAGAGGAAGATAATGCATTCACGTCCCGCCTCATCACACTGCTGAAGAAGGAGTGCTTTAGATCAACTGATTATCACAAGATAGCAGCTGTCATAGCTGTCCTCTGTGAATTGTTGAGGACTGAAGGTGCATCTGCCAAAGCATGCCTCACTCAGCTCTCTCTCTTCCTTGGGTATCAGGTGGGTGATGTGGATGGATTTTTGTAGATCTGTATTTCTTAATGCTTGGATTCTCAGTTTATACTTTCAGATATTGTACATATATCTCTGATTGTTTTGATGTACTGGTATTATCCATTTGTCACATCCCTTTTTCTTCATCAGTACCCCAAAGTGCGCGCTGTCACAGCAACAAGTTTCTTGACAGCACTACAGGACTATAATGACAGAGACATTGTACCAGAGGAGCACCTTGAAGAGATCACCAATATCCTTGAAGATACAGAGTGGATGGACAACATGGAGGAGGCCAGAAAACAGCGCAACAACCTGTGCAACCTAATAGGGATAGCAGCACCTCAACCCAAGAAGAAATAGCCTTGTATAGATATATGGGGTCTATCGGAGTGTCCCTTTAGCACTGGTCGCACTTATATCGTTCGTCTTCGCATTCTTTCAGTGCAGTTTTAGGGAAGGCTGTACAGTTAGAATTCACTTAGGCATCAGCACTGTGCAGCGAGTTGTCACATGCATGTTCATTTGTACTTGGAGAGATGGTACTCTGACCATTGCCTCCTCCTTCTTTTCTTTCTTTATATTGCATTTTCTTCTGCTTCTCATATTGTCATCATCTGTTGCATTCCACTATGGCCTTGGATCTGATATCTTAAGCTTATGTAAGTGATAATGTTACTATAATAGCTATTGCAGAAATCGCCAGTAGTCATTGATGCTGAAAAAGATGGGACACATTTTTTTCATTATTTCTATTTTTGATAATATACCCTACCCTTTATGGGACCATTGGCATGAGCAGTTACACATTGAAGCCTCATGTATACATATATATCGCATAACCAATTTTCACTAATTTCCCTCACCAAAGGAATCGGATTTTGCCTTCCAATTTCTCCTTCACAAAGCCAGGATAACACACATCAGTTGCTTCATTCGTGTCTTTCCTTTGTTTACTAGAGCACATTTGGAAGCAGATAAATTATTAACAAGGAAAGTCAAGAGGATTTCAGCATGAAATCACCACCACTGGACATGGATCTTTCTGTGATGTTTGAAAAAGAGGAGGTATTATATCTGATTATATGTATGATGCATATGTATTGTACATGTTGTTATCAAGAGAATGAATAAAATAAATTATAGTTATTGATATTTATTGCCTTTTTTTATTTCAATCCTATTAGACTTCTAATGTTTGAGATGCTTGATATTAATATTATAGTATATAGTTTGTGTATATAGCCATGGACAATTCATGGGTAATAAATGCAATGGACATGTTTTTCTTACTTGTCATCCATCTCTTAAATATATGTGAAGAGTAACCGCAGATTGAAGGGGTATTTCATTGACTTCTGATTTATAAATTTCAACTCTATGATACAAGATCTTGACTATAATTGTCATTATTTTAGTCATATTTCAAATTGCATACCCCCCCAGTCCCTTGTCCATTGTTGTTGAGGGGGAGCTTAGGAGACAAGGACTGTTGAGGATCTCCATTGCCTTGGACATCAGCCCTCGACTCAACTAATTTTGGATGGTCTTTTTCCCCTCCCACTTTTTTGTTTCCAACCCTTCTCCAACCCTGTCTACTATCAACTTCCTAAGGTGTGAGAGCTATGTTGAAAGGATGATAAGCTGACATCCCCCCATCCAACCCCCGTCCTCCACATTTAAGATACTTTAATCTCTGATCCTCTCCAAGTTGCTAATGAACTGGGTGACTGTTTCACCCAGGTCAGTAGTGGCTCTCACCTTTCTCCACATTTCTCTTCCATTAAGACCATCAGAGAATGCACCCCCATCATCTTCACCTATCCTCTACCGAGTCCTATAATGCTCCTTTTTCTTCCTCCGAACTCAACGCTGCCTTACAGTCATGCTGCAACACCCATGAAGGCCCTGACTGTATGTTCCGACATCTTCCATCTTCCTTTCTATCCTCCCTATTGATTATTTTCAACCACATATGGACGACAGGAAATTTTCTCATTGGCGAGAAGCTCTTATCCTTCTTGAAACCCAATAAATTAAGTACCTTCTGTGAAGATTATTGTGCAAACTACTAGAGCAAATAGTTAACTTCCACTTAATGTAGTATCTTGAATCCCACTATTTTCTCTCTCCTTCCTAGCTTGATTTCCGGCATGTCTGAAGTATAGCTGACCTTTGCTTGTTTCAAGACATATATCGTCAGGACTCTGTATTACACATATTATTTGACCTAGAAAAAGCATTTGGTACCACATGGTACCATATTCTCCAACAGTTGTCCTCCCTGGGCATATATGGAAACATGGGTGTCTTTGTAAAGTCCTTCCTTTCCAAACACACTTTCCAGGTCAAAATTGCCTTCCCTCAGTTCAAAGGCATCCCATCCCGCAAGGCAGTGTGCTTAGCACCACCTTCCCTCTTGCTTTTTATAACATTTTATCAGTTCTACTACCAGTAGCCCGGTCATCACTATGTTGATGATTTAACCATCTTCGCCTCTGGTACATCCATACCGACTCTGCCAATTCCTTAAGTCTGCAATATCATCAGTATTTCCCTGGGCTACTAACCATGGCTTTTGATTTTCTACCTTCAAATCTTTCTCCATCCTTTACTCTCGCGCACCTTCACTCTTCTTATATGGCGCTCCACTCCAATACCGTTCTTCTGGCAAATTCCTTGGTGTTATTTTTGACTCCAAATTCTCCTGGCGAGACCATATCTTTTAAATTAAAGAAAAAACTCACCGTCGCTTACGAATCTTACACCCGTTTTTCCATACATCCTGGGGCTCAGATCGCAAAACTCCTCCATCTTCCTGTTACCTTGATCCCCTTCACTCTTCATTATGGATGCCATGTCTACTACTCTACTTCAACCTCCCTTCTTGCTCATCTTGATACAGTCCACCACTACGGTCTTTACTTATCCCTAGGCGCCTTCTGCTCCTCTCCAGTTTAGAGCCTATATACTGAGTCAGGCATGCCATCTCTCTCTCGACTATCCCACGATCCCTGCTCCCTACTTTTGATTCTTCTCCACATTTACCTATTCCTTTCTCCATTCGCATGGATACCCTCCTCTCCCATTCCCCCTTTCCCCATCCCCGACCTCTTCCGTTTTCTATCCATTCCATTCCTCCATGGCTTGTTCCTCTGTTTTCCCTGATCCACCAAAATCAGATGTTCTCCCTTCTGTCGTTCTCACCCATTTCTTTGACCATGTGTCCATTCATTCCTCCAGTATTCATGTTTACACTGATGGCTCCAAATTCACCTCCGGTGCTAGTTTCGCAGTAACCTTCCCAACTTTCGAATACCCCCTCCCTCCTAAATCCAGTGTCCTTACTACAGATCTGCACGCAGTCCTTCTGCCCTAAAACTTTACTATTTTTACTGACTACTGTAACCCATTATCTCTCATAAAGTCTGTTCACTTGACTAATCCCCTTTTCTTTAAGATTCGGAACTTGTTGTTCCACCTGTCCACACACGCCATAAATCTATCAGACTTTGCTGGTTGCCCAGCCATGTTGGAATCGCCGGCAGTGAACAGGCACAATACACCGCCATGTCCACATCAGACCAACCACATGTCTCGCGTGTACCAGCCATGGATTATTACCCCCACTTTACGACCTTCCTTTATATCCGATGGCAATATTTCTGTTCAAGTCTTCGCACTAATAAATTACATACTGTAAAACTATCAATCACCTCCTGGCCAGCTCCATTTCATCGGAACAGACGTTGGGAGACGGCTCTCGCCCACTTACGTATTGGCCACATCTGTCTAACACACTTCTATCTGACGTCACGTTCTGATCCGCCCGTATGTTCTTATATAACGTCCCTCTTCAGTTCCTGTCCACGCTTTGATGCAGCCCATACCTTTGTTTTCCCCCACCTATCAGATATCCTTACGGAATCCCACACTTTCGTCTTCGACAACCTGTTTTCCTTCCTCAGACGCATACATGCCCTTCACTTAATCTAATCCCCCAAACCTAATCCTACCGTAATCCATTCACTCATCAAACTCTTAACCCATCTTTAAATATATCCAATATTACTCCAGATAGTTGACGTATAACAACTACTAACTCAACCGCCCTTCATTACCCTTTACTATACCTTCCTTTAGTGCTACTTGACCCTAGATGTCTAGCCCATTTATTTTGCTTTTAGCCATTAACCATTCAAAATACAAATAAATTAACCGCGCTTCACGTTAAATCACAAATAATCACGTTTCACTAATAATGATTGCGGTGATAAATTCATGTTAGTATGTTAGACATGTTTTATGTTTCAGGATTTCGGCCATGTTTCATGTTTCAGTATGTCAGTCTCCACGAATTAAGATACAACAAAAAAGGAAAAGCAAGATAAAGCCTCTGTTTCGCTGCCATTCGGATATCTGAAGAAAAGGTTGTCAAATCAGCGTGTATATTCTTTATTCCGCTTATACTATTCATGTGCATGGATATCTGCCTATATTAGTCGTTCCATCTAAAGTCTGCCTGGGAAAAGTTGATGCTTTGCCAAATATTTAGATTTTCTTCAGTCAGAAGGTGATCAATGTTCTCTAAATGCAAACACGGCAGTTAAACTATTGCACTTCCTTGTTTTATACCTTTTTTATTTTTATCTTATTTAATTTTTTAATTGTTATTTTTTTAATAGTTGTAGTGTTCTGCTATTCATACCGTTCTATCTCAAAACAGACAATAAATATGAAATATGGTTTTCCATGGATGGATCTGGGCCGTTTCGCTTAATCTTCCTTTATAACAGAAGTGGATCTACATTGGGAAAATCGGACTCTTCTAGCCATTTTTCTTAGTTTCATGTCATTATTGTTTAGTTAGTTGTTGAAAATATGATCAGAATTCATATTTTACTTAATACACCAGTAAAAATATAAATCTACATAGAATTTTCTGCCACTACTACGCGAGAAGATACAGACATATTGCATAATAATTGCCAAACGTAGTGGGGTTTGTAAAATCAAAACTTTCCTAAAATCCACAGCAAAGAGAAAGAATCCCAAGGCAACAGTTCTAATAAAACCCATTAGTTCAACACAGAATCGCTAGAAAATCATTTCATTCACATGCATTTTATTCACATAATTTGGGCAACATGCGTAATTTGAAATAACATTCTATTGAAAGGTCTTTCCGCTTTGATTTTCTTTTAGGGGGGGAGAGGATATATGGATCACCGTAGATAGATATTCCTTTATTTTTGACAATTAAGACTTTGGAATGCTGCAGAGGAACATTACTAAAACGTCACCATGTTTGTGGCCAGAATTTGAAAATAGAGAGGAGGGACCCTTCGCTATTTAACAAGAAACGTATATGAGATTTTGTAGAGAATAACTTCCCATGTAGATCCTAAACTTAAGGATTGCCTCCGCCTACCCGTTCTATAAAAAAAAAAAAAAAAAAAATAGTAATGATAATAAATTAATAAAAATACTAGGCATAAGTGGGGTCACTCCCATCCCCCTGTGAATTTTATTTGAAGCATTTGCATATTATCTTTTGTCACTGCCATAGATCTCGGTTGCTAAGGTTTGAATTTTGGTGATTCCAATATTTTCAGAAGCTTCTATCATTCTTTAGAGATGTTATCACGGCCAGTGACTTTTCCATTTTTCATACCCTTGTGGCCTTTTAAATTTCTATAGTCTCGGAGCTTATCATTATTACTGCAATAATCATCATTGATAGTATTACCATATTTATGATTATTGTTTGAATCGCATTTCTCGTTGTTATTATCATTATCACTTTAGCATTATTGCAATCAATATAATTACTGTTACTATGATCATTTCCAAAAGAGGAATTAGTGCTTGGCAATTGTTTTTTTATCTGTTCGCTTTTATTGCATGTTGAGGATCCAGTTTTACTCAGACGTTTCATCTATTTTTTTTACTTGTTAATGTGTTCGCGTGTTTCGATGAGTAGCCTTGTGTGAAAGGATATATAAAACAAAACAATATAATCTAAAGGTTTATACAACCAAACCAAACAACAAACAAAAATACAATGATGATAGTAAGTAAACATTACTTAATAAATCAGTAATTCCACATCTCTTCAATGAAAGAGATATAAAATTTTTATCTATTTACACAAACTTTTGAACTGACCGATCAAAAAAAAAAAAAA
>NC_061848.1:19925416-19927916 GCF_019202785.1 Penaeus chinensis
CAAGGGAGCACACCCGCGCTCTTGCCCTGTGGGTTTGGTTCTAAATTTGATTAATTTGATTCTATGTCAATATTGTTTTTCAACGGTATTTTATCGATAAATGTTACCGAGTCAGATTTCTCTTCTTTCCCTATCTTTACAGTTCTCAAAGCAAAAAAAAAAAAAAAGAACATGAATATATACATTATGTATATGAATACACATCTGTGCATAGACATATATCTCCATACGTCAAAAGGAGATTAAAAAAAAACATATATTTTTGGTTCTGAAAATTGACGGAATTAATTTTTTAAAATCACTAACACGTCTGGTCAAAGGATCTTTTGGTCTCGAGAGAAATGTAATTGTTGTCACTCTTGGTCACGCCCACTGTTGTCAGGAACACGGTGTCAAGGGGAGTGTCCTCATCTACCTGTCAGCCAAAAAAAAAAAATTGAAAGTTAGAGAATATTAATTAAATCAAAATGTAAAGAAAGTAAGAGGAAAATAATAAATAGTGAATGGAATGAAATGTGATTCAAACGTTAAGGAGTATAAAAAAACAATACTGAGGAAGAGATAAAAAGAAGAATAGAAGTTACATATGGATAGAAAAACAAATAGGAGTAGATTATACAGTACGGTAGGGTTCCATTGTGCAAGATGATGATAAAACCTTATCTCACACAAGAAAATTTCAAGAGCAAAAATTTCATTTGATAAGTGAATCTAGACACAATTATGTTCTTGACCATAAAAAATGACACATATAATGCCCGAAGAAAAAAGGTAATAATATATACATGAAAAGTGGGACACAGGGAAAAGAGACGAAGGAGAGAGAGAGAGAGAGAGAGAGAGAGAGAGAGAGAGAGAGAGAGAGAGAGAGAGAGAGAGAGAGAGAGAGAGAGAGAGAGAGAGACAGACAGACAGACAGACAGGCAAACAAAATAAAAAAGAAAAATAAATTCAACACAATCCGCACACCTGGAAGATCTTCTCATGGTACGAATAAGCAACGGACTGGTTATCGTAGACGATCTTATGCCACTCGAGGGGCGTGACCTGGTCGAAGAACCCGCCCCTTTCCGCCGAGTACAAGCCGCTGTGCACTGTCGGCTCCGGATACACGGCGTAGACTGTCAGGCTGCTGCGGATCGTACACGTGGCAATATCGCCGGAGAGTTCGTTGTCGATCCGGTTCGATGTCTTGTCTGAAGGAGGAAATAGAGATGGAGAGCGGGAGGGATAGGGAGATGTAGACAGGGGCGTCACTTCTTGTTATGAGTTGGGGGGATGACGGGTAAATTTGCCCTGAAAAAAAAAATTTTGCCCTGCAAATCACGAAAAAGAAAACGCTCACTAGCTCTTTATAAGTAGCCTGTTATAAATGTTATAAATCAAGTATGTTATAAATCAAGTATCATCAACAATTAGTTTCATATAGTTATTTATATATCTTGAATACTTATCGGCTATTGAGGCAGATTCCGTAAGAGAAAATTTGCCCAGCAGAACTAGATTTTGCCCTGCAAAAAGAGGCTTTTTTAAGAGTTGGGGGGTGAACCCCCCCATACCCCCTTAAGTGACGCCCCTGGATGTAGATCGAGTATAGCATGTTTGTAAGCCATTAGACCAATATACCATGTAGCTGTTTGCCACGTGGCTCTAGATCAAATTCTATATGCATAAACACACGAGACGGTCAGACGAGGTCAGATAAAATCGGCATCTAACTCCTTGCTGGTGTGTTAGTTCTAAATTTGACTTAGAGCCACGTGGTCTATTGGTCTTATGGATTGCAGACATGCTATATTGATATGGCATGTCTGCCTGTTACATAGAGGGAGAGAGAGAGAGAGAGAGAGAGAGAGAGAGAGAGAGAGAGAGAGAGAGAGAGAGAGAGAGAGAGAGAGAGAGAGAGAGAGAGAGAGAGAGAGAGAGAGAGAGAGAGAGAGAGAGAGAGAGAGAGAGATAGAAAGAGAGAGAGAGAGAGAGAGAGAGAGAGAGAGTGAGTAAGAGAGAGAGAGAGAGAGAGAGAGAGAGAGAGAGAGAGAGAGAGAGAGAGAGAGAGAGAGAGAGAGAGAGAGAGAGAGAGAGAGAGAGAGAGGGAGAAAGAGAGAGGGGGAGGCCAACAACTACAATAGCGAACAGAGTCTTAGCAATTTACTTAATATTCGCCCAGAGATGTTTCATTTCTCCTTGCAATGAGAATGTTTTGTTCTTTATGTTTTTCGATGGCAATTGTTATAGTTTCTTCTTCAACACTAGCTTATGGGCAAATTCATTCCTAATATCAACACAGCAACTCGGAAAGAAACAAGTGTTCTTTGTTATGAAATAATTCAAACTCAATGTCAAGTTTAGTCTGTTACACTTATCCGATTATCTGCAGTTATGGATGGACTAAGATATGGCGGGTAATCAGTGTCCTGTATCAACGCGATAGTTATGGTAGGTCTTTTTCAACAAATTTGATGCGGTTCCATTTCCTCATTCCGCCTACAGAATCATAAAA
>NC_061848.1:19935416-19940416 GCF_019202785.1 Penaeus chinensis
CATCATAATAATGATGTTAATGATAATAATGATAATAATAATAATAATGTTATATAATGATATTCATAATAAAGATCGAAATAATTATAATAATAATAATAATAACAACAATAATAATGATAATAATGATAACAATAACAATAATGAGGATGAGATAACAGTCAATATAGTAATGATAAAGATAATCATAAAACATAGATAATGATCATGATAATGATAGTAATAATATCAGAAATAATCATGATAATAACAATGATGACGATCATAATGACAAAAACAATAGCAATAGTAATGATAAAGATGATGATAATAATAATAATTATTATTATTATCATTATTATCATTATTATTTTCATTATTATTATTTTCATTATTATTATTTTAACCATCATCATCATCATTACTAATACTATCACAGTTATAATTATTATCATTATCATTATTATTATTATTATTATTATTATTATTATTATTATTATTATTATTATTATTATTATTATTATTATCATTAATATTATCATCATTAATATTATGATCATCAATATCATCATCATCATTACCATTATCATTATCGTCATAATGATAATAATAATAATGTTAATAATAATGATGCAGTGATAATGCTGCTGATGACTATAGAAATAATAATGATAATGATAAAAAAAATAATAATAATAATGATAATAATAATCATAATAACAATCACAATAATAATAATAACAATAATAATATTATTATTGTTATCATTATTGCTATCACTACTATCATCATTATCATTAATAAAAATAATAATAATAGTAACAACAATAACAGTAATAATTATAATAGTAGTAGTAGTAATAACAATAATTACAACAATAATAATAATAGCAAATAACAACTATAACAACAGTGTCAACAACAGCAATGATTGTGATAGTGACGGTGATGGTGATGTTATTGTGATGATGAAGATGATAATGATCATGACGATAATGACGATGATGATGATGATAATGATAATGATATAAAAACGATACTTATTTTTGTTATTGTTACTTTCATCATTATTATCATTCCAATTAATTATTTTATAAACATACATAAATAGCACAATAATTAATGCTTTAAACAAATAACTGTGCCAGACATCAAAGATCATTTAGCACTACATATAAAGCTTAAACTGTGACATATAAGCCTATTCTTCAGTTTTCGACCTATCGACTAATACTGCGATTTGATGCAATCACTTGTTCAATACATCTGCAGTGCCATGTTAAATATTTCAACACACTCTAACACGCAACGCAGAAAAGAACAACACTTCTTATTATACAAGTGTCTTTACACACATACAGTTCCTCAGATCTCCTCTTAAAATTAATGTTTCACAAAGTATCAATTTGGACAAAAAAAAAAAAAAAAAAACAGATGTTAGACACAAGTGTTCTTCGTCTCACGGATGACACTGCTCTCCCTCGCTCTCTCCTTCTCCCTGTGGGTCTAAAACAGCATGACACAAGCGTATTATCGCTGGCTTTTGGCTATCGCTATCAGCAACGGTGAGAGCCCTTCCTGAAGGGACGGTCGGGTTATCTAATGAAACCTCTTCAGCTTCCCTCGGTATCATTGCGACGTCTTATTAAGTACAGGTTTCACGAAATGCACTTGATTGGCTGGGTGAAGCGCAATACACCTACGTACAGTACGGACATGCACACTAACATGCGTTACGTTTTTTTTTCCTCTTCTTTCTTGATTTTGTTTTTCTTCTTTCTTTCTTAGGATGGATTAGAATGATTCCTGCTTTTTTTTTCATAAACATCATTAAGCGTGTGTCTTTTAAACTTACCTGTTCGTTATCTGGAGATTAGTCGGGGCAAGATACATGCAATCTCGTCCAGTAGGTATATTCTGTATGATTTTATTTCGATTAGGATTTTGCCCTATTAAGACGTTTTTATCCATCTAATCGAAAGAAATGATTTTAAAATTTCTTATATCATTATTTTTATCATTAAATTAATGGAAAGGATAGGATTAAACTTTAAACTGACCAAATAACCATGATAATGGTAAATAATTACCTAATGAGAGATAGAAAGAGAGAGAGAGAGAGAGAGAGAGAGAGAGAGAGAGAGAGAGAGAGAGAGAGAGAGAGAGAGAGAGAGAGAGAGAGAGAGAGACAGTCAGGCAGACAGACAGACAGCAAAGACAAACAGACAGACAGCAAAGACAAACAGACAGACAGAGAGACAGGCAGACACAGATACAGACAGAAAGACAAACAGAAGCAAACGGAGACACAGACAAATAGACAAAACAAGAGTTAACACAACGAAAGAAAGAAAGAAAACAAGAAAACAGACCACCATAAACATAAAGTATTCAACACAGAAAGATTAGTAAGTCACGAAGGAGCAAAGCTTAAGGACTAACACACCATTAATTGTTGTTGATACGAAGACACGAAGGGAACATCATGTCATATGGAATTCACGTGTCACTTCCTCGTGTACAGGGACAGTGTAAATACTCAGCCTGTCCTGTTTTATGGATTGTTGTCGACTTATTCGTGTTTTTTTTCTCCTTCCCTTTCTCTTTTTTGTTTTTTTTGTTTAGTTTTCTTTTGATTTTCTCTTTTTATTCGTCTGTCGTCTTTCTCTTTTCATCTTGCTGTAACTGTTCCTCTTGCTGTAACTCCTCCTCCTCCTCCTCCTCCTCCTCCTCCTCCTCCTCCTCTCTCTCTCTCTCTCTCTCTCTCTCTCTCTCTCTCTCTCTCTCTCTCTCTCTCTCGCTCTCTCTCGCTGTCTGTCTATCTATCTGTCTCTCTCTTTCTCTATCTCTCTCGCTGTCTATCTCTCTCTCTCTCTCTCTCTCTCTCTCTCTCTCTCTCTCTCTCTCTCTCTCTCTCTCTCTCTCTCTCTCTCTCTCTCTCTCTCTCTCTACACTTGCTTTTTTATTTAATTCCTAGCTATCACTATCATTACCATTATCTTCCTTGCCAATTTTATCAGTATCACTATAATTATTGTTATGTTATTGTTATTATCCCTTATATTACTATCATCATAACTATCACAATCATTCAGTATCCTTAAAATCTTTTATATTCTTTATCATTCACCATTATCATTATTATCAATATTATAAATTACAATTATCATTATTATCAGTATTACTATTATTATCATTATTTCAATTCCCATTCTGCTTATCATTGTTATTATAACTATCATATTATTGAAACGACCGTGGTGATGTTTTCTAGGCCTTACATTAATATTAAATATTCATAAAATATACACTCGCTCATGGTATAAGTGGGTCTAATCAAGGTAGACCTACTTTTATATGCTCGGTAACTCATGAATTAAAGAAGAATGAATAAATTATATTCCTGTAGTAAAAAAAAATTCCCGTTAAGGTAGGTATTTGTACAACTGCACTTTAATCTTGAGTTATAATAATAATTGAATATTGGCTGAACTAATTATGATAGATACTTAATATAAAAACTATATAACTATATGTGTAAGTACTATATAAAGAACCTGAATTTACAGATACCGAAATAAATAATGGCTTAGAAATTAGGATAATACCATATATTCTATTTGATATTAACAATATATATGTATGTGTGTGTATATATATACATATATATCATGTAATAATACAAAATATCATAATGTCTTACGTCATTATCCGTAGGTGTATAAATTATATTTAATAACAGCATAGGTAACAAAATGGTTATATTTATTGATGATTAAACTAACTAATCACGTTTCCTGAGAACTTACCACACACATAGTGAATCTTAACATATTTGGTGTCGGAAGGACTGAGTTCATTCTGTGCATATCCTATATCCATTATTAAGTGCTCTAGACGTGCTTTTTTGCATAGTGTATTTGAGTAGTGGCAGTGACAACTTCCGGGATTCGGCAAAGACATGTGACCATACTAAGAGGTGTAACTGGACATCCCAATCAAGGCTAAAATATCAATCATTCGTGCCCCGGATTCCTTCAGCGAAGTCTATGTTCACTTTACCCTCCTGTGCTCTTCCTCATCTCACCCCCCACCTCAAGTTCCTATCCTCGCAGTTGAATATCAAAATTCAAATACAAATTTAGGAAATGGTAATATTACAAAATGGGGAGGATATAAAATTAATATATGAAGTATTTATTGTAAGATATAACCACTCTATCGCGGACTGTTTTCAAATCTAACCATTTAGCCATCACCTTCAATTTTATCTCAAGTGTTGTAAAAAGGTAGAGGGATAGAAACGCGTGGGTCCCTTAAGTATCTATTACTTCATTCATGTCTAGTCTTTCATGTAAATCGTAAAAATAAGAAAGAAAAGAAAAAAAAAAGGGAAGGAGAAAGAAGAAAAACTACCAAGTCTCGGGAAATGGTAGTGTTCGGACGTGTGCTCGTCATAGCGCACCGTTTGGATACCGGACTTACGCTGTACATGTAACTAACAAAGGGAAGGTTATGTTAAAGGTTGAATTAAGGTTAAAGGTAAGGAGAGGGTTATGTTGAAGGCTGCCTGGTAATGCAATCGCCCGTGTACATTAATTTGCGAATGCCATCAAACGGAGGTCATGTAATCTGCCAGGTTTAATTTGTTATTAGTTTATATTGGTTTATCATCCCGTTTATGCGAAATTTTAAAGTTGGGTTGTAGCAACTTCTAATGACTGGGTTGCCAAAGGTTTCGAGACAGGATTAATAAATTTTGGCGGTGAACCTATTCAATTATCCACAGTTAATGACTTTATTGCACATTCGTTGGTGGCAGAGAACCTCCACACACCAAAATGTCTATCCGGAGAAAATCATAGGAATGCTTTAGTTTTCTGGCTTTGTAAGCAAAGTGTTAACCTGAAAAATATTATTGAAAGTTAGCCAACGTTTATTTTACTGGTACGATGAACAAGAGGAAAGAACATGAGAGCATATTCACCTTAAAGTCTTTTCGGAAGAAGCTCTGTTATGAA
>NC_061848.1:19945416-19947916 GCF_019202785.1 Penaeus chinensis
GAAGAATAGAAAAGTAATATGAATAATGACACTAATGATAACAATGATCATACGAATAGTGATGATATTAATAACTTGAATGACAATGGTAATAACAAGATATCAAAATAAATACATGTAATTATGATGTGAATGATGAAAATTAATAATATCTATGATATTGATAATCATAATGATAATAATAATGACAAAAACAAGTATAATGATAATGATAATAACAAAAATACATGATAATAATAACAATAATAACTATAATAGCAATGATATTGATAATGATACTAATAATGATAATGATGATAACGATAGTAATGAGACTTTTATAATTATTGTACTAATGTTGTTATTTTTATTATCATTACAATTATCATTATCGATATCACCATCATCATTACTATAATATTTATCATCTAATGATGTAGATAATTATAATAGTAATAATTATAATAATATTGTTAATATTGGTAATGGTAATGATAGTAACAATAGTAATAATGATGGTAGTAATAATGATAATAACAATGGTAATAATAAGGATGATAATGGTAACAAATAATGGTAACAACAGCAACGATAACGAAAATTATAATAATGATGATGATGGTGATGATAATGATAAGAATTATAATAAAAAGGATGATGATATTGATAATAATAATAGTGATGATCATATTAATCATGATAATGATAGTAGTAATAATGTTGGTAATAATAATGATAATGATAGTTATGACAGTGATGATGAGAATGATAATAATATAAATAACAGTAACAATAAGATAATGATAATAATAATAATAATAATGATAATAATAATGGTGATAATAAAAATCACAATGATGATAATAATGATGATAATGATGATGATAATGATAATAAGGATGGCACTAACAAAGTTAACGATTAACATTGGTAGTGTGGATATTGACCATGAAATGAAATGAAAATGACAACGTACAGGAATGCTAATATTAATGCCACTGACGACGACAATACCGCCGAGTGGAAATTCCCAGTCACGTAAAAACATATGATGAGCTTATACTCCTCTTGTCTCTGCCTTTAAACACGTTCGCAGCCTGCACTGCATACAAATAATTCCATAATCTCGAACTCCTTTACATCATTAGAAAGTTGTAGGAGGAACAAGTTTGTTTTTTTTTTCCTTTTTTTTTATTGCCCTTCAGAAGCAACAGGTAGTGGTTTCCCTTTCTAAAAGTGTTAAAACCATCCTCCTAGAGTTGCATAGACCCAGCAGAAGTCTCTAAATCCATATATACAGAATGAATACATATCCTTATCAGTGTTTATTATCTATTCATTATTTTCGCTTATTAGTTTATTTATCATATTTCCTTGTTTATTCATCAACTATATAGTTTATTTATTATATCATATTCATAGAATTATATATTTACTCATCATATTAATCTATTAGTTTATTAGAAAAAGTTTAAATAGCCGGGCCTCGAATAGTGACCCCGTGCAAAGGCTGGTAATCAAAGCCGCGTTCAGTGTCGTCAAGTTGCTGTGCTGGAAGGGACACTACAGGCAGGTGCAGAGGGGAGAACCACGACAGGTATTTCGATATTTTAGCGGCTTGTTTGGTTTGATTCTGTTAGCTCCATTTGAATTTGATGATTTGGTTGTGTGGGGAAGAGTGTTAGTGAGGGCTTTCATGTTTTCTGTGCTCTCGTCGAAGTGCGTGAACATAGCTTTCCTGTATTTAAGACGGGAGAAAATGTGTCTGTTTTGAAGGAAATATGAAAGTGCGAGACTGATTATTTTCTTTTTTCAGGCGACTTGTTTGTGTACATTGTGTGGTAGGCATGAAGTTACATGGCTTGAATTATGATTGAATACAGGCGGTATTGTTTGAAACTTATTAATTGTTTGGTAGTAAGTGTTATGGTTACGAACATATTTACTTCTATATTCATTTCTTTAGGCTAAAGAATCAATAGATCATTCCTGTATTTTTATCTGAATGTAACAATTGGGGGTATTATTGGAAGGGCACCCCACACCTAAAAACTCTGGTATAGGTAAAGTTCTGACTAGCCGTCTTTAAACCGGAAAAAAATATGGTATAGGTAAAGTTCTGACTAGCCGTCTTTAAACCGGAAAAAAAATATGGTATAGGTAAAATTCTGACTAGCCGTCTTTAAACCGGAAAAAAATATGGTATAGGTAAAGTTTTGACTAGCCGTCTTTAAACCGGAAAAAATATATGCATGTGATAGAGCAAATAAATCTAAGAAACTTATCTTCTATGAACTTCCGTCGCAGATCAGAAATAAAGAAATAACGAAGTTATTGGACACGCAATATTTTAAAAATCGCCATCCGATATCCTTTCCTACTTTTTGTAAACAAAACAATGATACCGTTTTATTTTGGTTCATTTATTGTAATACTTTCATTTCATAACGAGAAAAATTCTGCATAAACTCACATGAAGTAAATTTTCTTTCTACATTAAAATGTCTGACAATACACGAGT
>NC_061848.1:19960416-19965416 GCF_019202785.1 Penaeus chinensis
AAGACAAGAACACACCTGTGACTCACACCGAATATGAACGACAGCAGACAGACAGAGAACATTTAGAAATTTTGTATTTTTCTGTCTGTTCCTTTTTAGTTAACTATGTCTTTCATCACTTCATTTTTGCAGGATCTGCAGTGGAATTATGAAGATCATAAAAGAAATGAGAAATTTCAAACCTATTTTGGTGATTCAGCAGTATGATAATGTTCATAAGTAAATTGTGGCTAAGAATATAAAAAACACAGGTTTGTTTAACCTTTTACATACACACTCCCTCATATATACAAGCACACTGTTACACATGCATGTCAGCTCTATTATTTACATAGGAATCCAGGATATGATCATTGTTATTTTATATTATCATTTACCTTCAATTTGCCACTTCTCTATGTTTGCATATGTTGTATTAAGATTTCAGAGCATTTATCTATATTTTGTACCTTCCCTAAATGTGCATGTATGTCACATAGACTCACTTTTGTCTGATGTGTCCATTGTTCTTGTTTCCTCCTTGTCTTTTTTTCCTTTTGTGTTTTTACTTTGAATCTTAGTTCCCCCTTTTACTTATATTTTTTTGATTTGCTTTTTTCTTTTCTTTTAGTTTACTCTGTCTTTCAATTTTTTTTTTTTTTTTTTTTTTTTTACACCTAATACCATGAGTGATCATATCAGGTTGTTAATCTTTTTGTAACAAAGTCTAATATGAATATATTGTAGTGGCCTATATGTTTATAATATATTTTTGTAACTCTATATGTCATGGAAAAATTATACTGTAAGACCTGAAGTTTAATGAGATTAGAATGACTAAACCTTGTGCATGCTTTGTGATACAATTAAGAGTGGAGGATATTTTTTGTCTCTCTCTCTGTCTCTCTCTCATATCTCTCCCTTTGTCTGTCATTCTATCTGTGTACCTATCTCTATTACCCTCTCCTTTTTTCTGGCTGCTATTTCTGTCTATCCCTCTTCCTTGTCTTTACTTATAGGTATAGATTTGTTTAAAAAAAAAAAAAAAATGTTTATAAGCAAATTTGTTAAAGAAGGAAAAAAAATGTTGCCTCTTTTTTTTTTCATTAGTGCTGACATAAACTCTTTTCTGCTATATTGACCTAGGCACATTGGATACGTAAAGTACAAAGATGTAGGATATTTAGTGATAAAGATATTCCATAAAGTGAAGTAAAGTGACATTGGATAAATGGATTAATAAATCTCACCATAAATTCATTTTCTTATGCATTAATATTGGCTTGTTATCAAAAAGAAGACTTGATTTTACATTGTTATTGCTATTATCATCATTATTTTGTAGTTCTGTTATCCCAATACCTTTTGTAACTTTGTAAAGTAGTACAATAGAACCGTTTGTTCACTTTACTATTGATATGTAGTACTTGCATTTTCTGCAGTTATTTGTAACTGTTGCAACCCAAAATACATAATTAAGACACTGAAGAAGCTATAAAAATGACTCTGTTCATAGCAGCAAAGAATAGCATGCATTATTAGTGTGTTCAGCCAAGGTAACCCTGTGCCAATGGGTACATATACTGTCCTGTGTAAGTTTCTTTGTGTATTTTGTTAGTACATAACTGGATCCACAAGTGTTCCATTACCTAGGGGTCAATTAATTAGGCCCTATGCAACCTCACCCCATTTCCCCATTTCATGAATTTTTGGATTTTTTGTTTCTACTTCCATCTATATTGATAGTGGTATTATTGTTATTTTAGACATGCTTATTATGATGTCAATTGCAATTAAAAAATATCTTTCTAGAAAGAAAAAGGGAAAATAGGTGAGATAGATAGGACTAGTAATTGACTTCGGGATGACCAAGCTCCTTTGGTGGCATCCATATGTAAACAAAATAATAAACTGAAAGGACAGTGGATACAGTAATGGTTTGATATATATATAAAATATATGTATATAGTTATTTGTGTGTGTGTGTGTGTGTGTGTGTGTGTGTGTGTGTGTGTGTGTGTGTGTGTGTGTGTGTCTGTGTATTTACATATCTTTATTTATATATTTGTGTATCTACATATTTGCATATTTACATATTAATGTTTTTATATTATATATGTATATATATATTTTTTTTTTTCTTCATATATATGTATATATGTATATATATGTACATATATGTGTGTATATATATGTGCATATATATATATATATATATATATATATATATATATATATATATATATATATTAGGTATGTAGGTATGTATATGTGTGTGTGTATATATATTATATATATATATTATATGTTATATAATTTTGTGTGTGTGTGTGTGTGCGTGTGCGTGTGCGTGTGCGTGTGCGTGTGCGTGTGCGTGTGCGTGTGTGTGTGTGTATGTATGTATGTATGTATGTGTGCTTGTGTGTGTGTATGTGTGTGTGTGTGTGTGTGTGTGTGTGTGTGTGTGTGTGTGTGTGTGTGTGTGTGTGTGTGTGTGTGTGTGTGTGTGTGTGTGTGTGTTTCTAGCACTAAAGATATATATATGTATATATATATAAATATATATATATATTTATATTTATATATATATCGTTACATATAATAATTGTGACTAATGTGTGTTATATTATCATGTTACAACCAGAATGCAAGTTGAATTGCTTTGTTATAGTTGTAATTGGTGTGGAAATTAAAAAATGTGTTCATCCAAGTGCACGAATTGATGTAGAGAAAGAGTGCAATAAATGTTAGCCTCTTTTGTAATGCCTATATTCAGGAAGATTTTTTTCTTTTTAGTTTCATTTCTCCTTTTCCTCCTCTCCTTTTCTAGTTGCCTTTATGGCATAACATGTAGTTCTTTAGCTTAGATAAATAATAAAGCTGTAAGCGAGCTACTTGTTTTATGCAAGATTACCTCCCTCTGACTCTGAGAATGTATTTCCGCAGGACATTTAACCCCACAGCGTTTTTATTACTTGGGTTTGGCTGTCCTAGTGTGTCGTACTCTGTCTGCTCTCACGTGCTAGATGCCGTTTGTAACACTAATACACTGCCATGGTGTGCACTAATACTTCTTTTGTCTCTCTCTTTGCATGAGTCAACATTAACTAGTGATGATTTGTTTCTTACAGCATATTTTTTTTCTTCTTGTTGTTCTCTGTTCTTGATGGCTTCATTCACTTCTTAACCTTTTTGGTGGTTTTGTATTTATAGATTTATTTTTTCACACATTTTGCATTTCTTTCACCAAGCTGAATTGGCAATGCACTTCTGGCATATACATTTCAATATTGACTGGAGATTATGATTATTTTGACTTTCATTTTAATACACAGGTTCAGGTCTTGATAATTTTCTTAATTTAGTAGTGTAAGCACTAAATTCCTATTCTCATTAAAACTTACAGAACAAAGTAACTCACTCTAGAGTTTGTGAAATGAACACACACACACACACACACACACACACACACACACACACACACACACACACACACACACACACACACACACACACACACACACACACAAAAGTAGCTTTAATGCATAGCTTCATCAAAAGAAGAAAAAGAAATGCCTAAATTTAACAATATGAATAATTCTGAACATTACGACTGGAAATGCCGCATGATGAATCAGTTTTCTGCTTCAAGTTTTTTAAAGTGCTCACCTACTACACTTTTCTTCAATAACAATTATGTTTTCTCAAAAGCACAAAGAATTATGAGAACTACAGAATTGTCAGTGTTACCCTTTACAATAAACTATCATTTCCTAAAGAAAAATCCAGGAAGATAAAACAGCCACAAAAGTGTTTTGTATTCCCCTTCCCTTCGGCAGACAGCTTCTGAAACCATCGCGAAGTGTCATTCAAGAAATTGTACTTGAAAACCACACATTAAAAAAAATTGTTTATTAAAACTTTATAGTTATTCATTTACTTTTTTATTAATTTGCATATTAGAAGTTTTTAGTTTATTAATCTGCTTATTCAGATTAATAGACTAAAAACTTTTAAAATTTCAAATTTGAGTTCATGTTTTAATGACAGGATAAAGTTTCCAGAAAGATTTTGTTTTTAATTTTCTTACACTTAAAGTGTACCATTCTGCATATTTAAGTTCAATTGGAACTAACCTTTGCTCACATCATTACATTAATCCAAAATTAGTTTTGCAATTATATGACATTATGTATATCCTATATTCAAGAAAACAAGTTTAAATAGACAAATAATAAATCACTTTTCTAAAATTGTTGAGTATTTGAATTTGAAGTGATGCATAAATACCCTCCATTTGGTCTAATCACCCTTTGCTTATAAGCCCTTTCTCCTTTTATCAATCCCTTCCCTATCCCATCAACAACTCCTCTTTACCCTTCTCACTACCATACTTGTTTATAATGCTTTATGACCATTGACATCTAACATGTTTAGTTCTAATAATGACCTCACATATATATATGCCTTTCACTACAAGGCTTTTACCATGGTGCTATTTGACCTGTGATGTCTAGCACATTTGTTTGTTTTAACCTTAAACATTGAATTTTAAGTGTATTAGAGTATGTTATTATTTATGGAGACCTTTATACATTCCATATCTTTGAAAGAAATTACTATAAGCATTTCAGATGGGTCTCTATTTCAGATTTATCAAGAAATTAATGTTTATGACTTCAGCATACCCTTTCAAGAAAATTGAGTACTCGTAATTACCTGTATCTATATCCATATAAACTAAACTGAAAAGAAATCTGTGGTGATATATTTGCACATGTACTATTTTCACTTTGGGAATCCCTTTCAAAGGATTTGCAGTAGGTATGTAAAGCAGTCAATATCGTCATGTTTTCACAGGTGATGAGGAGATGTACCTTCCATTGCACAGGTGGTCTGTTCTTTACAAGACCAAAGGTACAGGTGTGGGGATTATGCATGTGGTTTGGGTGTTTCATTAGTTTTTTTTTTGTATTTTATATTTTGTGTTTTACCCATTTCTTAAGGAGAGTTGTACATTT
>NC_061848.1:19985416-19992916 GCF_019202785.1 Penaeus chinensis
ATAATGATGGTTATTATCGTGATCATTAATGCTATTGCTAATGTTATTGTTATTGTTGTTGTTATTGTTATAGCTATGACAATAATAATTGTAATAATAAGAATGTTAATCATTATTATTATTATCATTACTATTATTACTATCATTATTATTAATAAAACCATCACCATAACCATCATCATCATATTTTTACTTAGGTTAATATTACTAACAGTACTACTACAATTATTTTGATGAAAAAGTAGCATTCATTCCTACACACACGTATCCGCATACATCCTTTTTATTTTATTATTATTATTATTATTATTTTTTTTTATCGACCGAATCCCCAGCGAATCTTCCACAGAAAGACTTGGCCTGTGGATCCATTGTTGTCAAAAGTGGTGGTTTGAAAAGTCAGTTATCTATATTTTGGATATGCCCTAGTTTTTTTCTTCTAATTCTAATTCTTCCTCTATTTCTCTTTTCTTCTTCTTCTTCTTCTTCTTCTTCTTCTATTTCTTCTTCCTTCTCCTCTTTTTTTCATTTTCATTTCGCCTCTTATTTCTTCTTTTTCATTTCATTTCGTTCACGAGCTGCTATTTTATTTTCTTCTTCTTTCTTATTTTTCATTTCGCTTACGAGCTGCTGTTAATACTCAACGGCTGTCAGCAGAGCCATAAGATTCGAATGTGGGAAAGATTCTCTGCCGTTGTATCTAGAACATTCCTCAAGCAGTGACATTCGATCCCTTGGCTCGTCTGATTACAACATATATACTTCTTTACCGTGTTGAGAATTAGATTTAAACAGAGAGAGAAGAGAGTGAAAAAATATAAGCTGTTAAGAGTCTTATTTTAAAGTTTTCAGTAGTAACAATAGGCTAATCCAGTTTGTAACAAGTTTTTTTTTCGCAGGATTTAGATTTTTATCTCTCATTCTGAAAATTTTGCGCTGACTAACACTAACACAAAGCCACAGCGCAGGTGATTTTTTTTTTTTTTTTTTTTTTTTGAGGGGGAGGGGTAAGACAAACTCTCGGTTTGTCCCTGTTTTGTACTCCCATAGGTAAGATATGAGTACTCTATATGCAATCTAGCTAATATAATTACCGTTAGAGATAGAGAAGCAGCAAATATATAGATTATATAATATATGATAGACAATCTTTTACGTAAAAAATGACATCTATTCATCAGAAAACTAAGGATATAGCTTATGTGATCTTAAAGTTCAAAAGGTCAGCGTAAAACCAAAACTTGACGGAGTAACGAGTGGGCGGAAAGCTACATTTTTTTACGCATACTCTCCTTTTGGGGAGACGAGATAGTGCCATGCGTCACTTCATCCTTTTGAGATAACATTTCCTCAATAAACATGTCGAATCGGAAAACCAGAATCGTTTTTTCTTCATGATCCTGATATACTTACCTACTGTCTAATGTCCTTGTCCAAGCAACGAGGCGCGAGGCCCTAGGGGTGTCGGGTAGTCGTGAGGAAAAAAGAAAATAATAATCTTAAGACATTTACTAGTGTCCATTGTAAGAATATACTATAAGGCCATGTCTTCTTGGAATATTGCATTGCAGTTAGGTAAATAAAGTTTATACACATTGCTGATCTCTTTCTCTCTCTCTCTCTCTCTCTCTCTCTCTCTCTCTCTCTCTCTCTCTCTCTCTCTCTCTCTCTCTCTCTCTCTCTCTCTCTCTCTCTCTCTCATAGCCTATAGTCTGGGGGTCGCTAGCATGTTGGAGGTATGAAGAACCAATGAAATCTGTGGCATTATATCTCTCTCGTGAACGTTTCATTTCCGATCGTTGGTGGAAGTTGAGGTGAACCTTTTCCTTTCCCTTGTCAGGAAATGGTGGAGTGTGGGTTGCCTAGGGCTCTGGTATCTCTGTGCCCGAGGCTTTCATTATCCAGATATATATTAGTTTCATCACCATCATCCTTACGATTACCATTACCATCCTCCTCTTCCTCATCTTCCTCATCACTATCCTCCTCCTTATTGCTTATTATGTAATTGTCTAAACGGTGCTTATTATATCTTGCACTGTAGTAATAAGTAATATATATTACAACTAATAGCGATGCCTCACCAAAGTTTTAAAGATTATCCAGACAAACGTTTGTTTGATCAAGGAATTCAAACACACACACCCTCTGACGTACTGAAGACATGGAGCCCACTTCAAACATTATTTACGCCTTGGTGGACAATGTGAGAGCCAGAGATCAATTATAGAAAAACACCCACAAATTCCATAATTGCAGAAAGTTAAAAATGATTATAATGAATGTAATCAACATGAAACTTTGCTTTGCCGAGGTTATATTTTTTCTTTTTTTCTTTTAAGGGGGACGATGTTTCTCCACAGAGGGACACTGTACATTATGTGACCAACCCAATCCGGTCTGTAGCTGACAGGCACTCGGCATGGCTATCGAGGGATCCCCGGACAGAGAAGACTAGTGTGACCGCTGCTGTAGTGAACTAAACAAGCCTGCGCAAAATAACAGATTATGAGAGGAGTGACTGTTTTATACCTAAGATCAACGTTGAGCGCTACACCTAACTCGTTAATTTGTCTTATCATATAATTATTCAAACATCCTGGTTCTGCTCACAACCATGGACGTTTCCCTGACATTCCCACTGGATTCTAACATAGTGCATCTTTACTGTATGGCTGAAAATAATCAAGTATTAAAAGTACTAAAAGCACTAAGGAATGGAGTAATCACTCTTACCATTTTAAGAAAGAAAAGGCTAATATTATTTGAAGTGTACCGGAATAACGAGTTCCTTTTTATAGAAGAGTGATATTCAGGTTCCTAACGGAGTGGCATATATTTCGTCCCAGGAAAATTCATGAAAAAGAGTGATCGTTGATGGGTAGTGTGCTCGTTGTGTAGGGATTATTGTTTCCGAGTAAAGGCCATCCTTTTACTCTTCCAGGAAAAGTGCTGCTAGCCTCATATGGGTGTCTTTCTATATAATTTTTATAAACAGATAAATGCATATATATATATATATATATATATATATATACATATATATAATACATAAATATATATAATTCACACACACACACACACACAATCTCTCTCTTTTTCTCTCTCTCATACATGTATGTATGTGTATAGGTATATGTATATATGTATATGTGTGTGTGTGTGTATGTATGCATGTATATGTGTACATGTATGTGTATATGTATGTATGTATGTATGTATATATATATATGTGTGTGTGTGTGTGTGTGTGTGTGTGTGTGTGTGTGTGTGTGTGTGTGTGTGTGTGTGTGCGCCTGTGCCTGTGTGTGTATGCGTGCGTGTGCGGTATAAGTATATGTATATGAATATATGTATGTATGTTATATATTGTACATTATATGTTATATTGTTATATATTATTTATTATATATTATATGTTAAATGTTATATATCATATATCTTATTAAACTACTCCGCACGTGCCTTGAAGACTTGCAAAGTAAGTTGTGATTGGTGCAGGCAGATGATGACTTGCAGAGACGTGTTCTGAGGCTGGATGCCCAAAAAGGCAAGGCCGAGGGAAGAAGCGGCAGTCGGGCGCCGAACTCTGTTCCAGGAAGGTGTATGGATGTCGACTGGAAGGCGAGTTCAGCATTTAGCCGAATCATGCTTACACAAGACAGGAGCTTACGAGGAAGGAGACAGCAATGGAAGTACGGAGGGATGCTGTGGATGCGTTATTGTGGAAAACGATATGTAAAGTCGTACTTGGTTTATGGAACCTCTCCAGTTGGTGTGATGACCGTCATGTGTAACGGTTGCAGCGCGTTGCCTCGTGGGAAGCAAGGGACTGCTGTGTTATCTCATGATAATGTGACGTGATATGATGTGCAAATCCATGATAATGACAGTGTGTGTGTGTGTGTGTGTGTGTGTGTGTGTGTGTGTGTGTGTGTGTGTGTGTGTGTGTGTGTGTGTGTGTGTGTGTGTGTGTGTATGTGTATGTGTTGTGTGTGTGTGTGTGTGTGTGTGTGTGTGTGTGTGTGTGTGTGTGTGTGTGTGTGTGTGTGTGTGTGTGTGTGTGTGTGAAACAATAAATCGAGCACTTTTCACTTTAAACCCTGTACTGGCAACTTACCATGAAAAACTTTACTATTACTGTACAGATTTCAAATGTACTTCTTTGCGGGAAGGAAAAATTGAGGCGCCTGCTGTAAGTCCGCCAGGCTTTATTCCAGAATGTCAGCAAGTTCAGATGACAACAAAATATCTAATTGAGCGTTTGTAAGAAGTATTATGCAAGACAAAAGGCAGCCAGGTACGGTTAACTACTTTCAAAATCAAAGTATGAGGAATTATCCAAGGGAATTCCTTCAATCGAGATTTTTACTCTCACGAAAGCCTTACAGAGGTTCGGTGGCATTTTTAAGGGTATTATTTCCTTACACCTTTAATGAATCTGAATCTTCACATTGCTCTGTTTTATCTTGCCTTCATATAGAGTTCACCATTGCAAAATCTATTATAGGCGATAATACAGTGGAGAGAACGAAAAAAAAAAAAAAATTACTGGGCTAAGGAACACTTAGATTGTCAATCGTCATCTGTATTGTAATTCTGGCCGGTTTCGTTCATTCATTCGCGTGTTATGCATGAAATCATAGTCGGGAGTGTAACTGATAACATAAATGCTAAAATATGACACACACGTTACAATATAATAATTCTGCTTGTGGTTCGTCCGTCCGTCCTTTCGATTGCACGTTACGCCTTAATCATCACTTGAGTGCATTGAATTATTAGTTCGACCGTCATTTTATGAACATATATATTATTTACACGACTATCCGAGTAGAAAGGGAAAATTTGGAAGGTAGGAGGAGAAGGGGGAAAGAAAAGAGATTGAAAGAAGAAACGGGGAGAAGAAGAAAGGGAGGAGAGGAGGCTTAAAGAGGTAAGGAGGGAAGGGAGGGGGAGGGGGGTTAAAGAGCAAAGGGAGATGGGAAGGGGGAAAGGGAGGGGGCTTAAAGTGGAAAGTGGGAAAGAGGGGGCTCAGATAAAAAGGGGGAGAGGGGAAGGGAAAGGGATAAGGGAGCGAAGGAGGTGAGAGAGGTTAAGAAGGAAGAGGAGGGAAAAGGAAGGAGACAGATGTTGGGCTTAAAGTAGAAAGAGAGGCGTGGATTTAAGGAAGATTTGGGAGTGAGAGAGAGAGTGAGAGAGCGGAAAAGGAAAAGGCAGAGCGAGAGAGAAAGGGAAGGGGAGAGAAGAGGTGAGAGGTAGAATTAAGAGGGTGAAAGAAGGAGAGAGGAGGGAGAAGTACCTCTTACATTTTTTTTTTTTTCGTTTCGTGAAATTTCCACGGGAATTTTCCCATTAGTTACTTTATATTTTGATAATTCTACATGATTTACAGAAATATCAATAACCGACAGTGAATACTGTTTCATACTAGCCTCGCACCGCCTGTATTTGTTTAGGGGAATCTTCAGTGTTACAAGTATTTTTGAACGCAGACTCTCAACCTCTTTTGGACTTGTACGATTCATGTTTTTAACCACTTTCCTAAACTGATAAAAGTATATAACAAACAGTATGGCAAATTATTCCTTATCTGTGGTATTTTTTAACCAAAACCAGGAAGAGGATCGTCAATGCAATCGTAAATACTCTGCGATATACGTTAAGTACCCAATATCTTCTGAATCACGAGCTCTTAAATCACGGAAAAAAATTCTTATGCCTATCTGGCAAGTAACAGTCTCGTTCCCATAACTAGCAAAGATTCTCCGAAATTGGCTAAACCTTGCAAAACCCAATTCCACCTAAACCAATCAAAACCCACTACACAGTGACAATAAAACATCTTCGTTCAACCACAAAATCAATCCGTCTCTGAAAAAATATGCATCGTCAACTCGCCTATGAGTCGCACTCCAAACGCCCATTTAAACTTGACATCCCAAGCAGTGGTCCTAGATAGCGCTTGGCATGAAAATAAAATCGGAAATTCATTCAAATAAATAGATAAGTAAAACGTACTGTATATAATTTTGAATGAATGAATGATTTTGCTAACAAGAATACCTTGCATTTCTTAGACAGACGTCACTGTTGACGTGTCTTGGGCTATTTCTGTGTAATCTTATTATTACTGTTGTTACTATTATTATTATCAGTATCATCATCATCATCATCACCACCATTGTAATCTTTATCAGTATCTTTATATTTATCTTTATATTTATTTTTATCTTTATCATCATCAGTATCATCATCATCATCATCATCATCATCATCATCATCATCATCATCATCATCATCATCATCATCATCATCATCATCATCATCATCATCATCATCATCATCATCATCATCATCATCATCATCCTTATTATTACTGATATTATTATTTTGGCACAGATAAAAACAAAATATGTGTTTCGGTTAGAAAGTGGAAATGAACATCTAATTTCGCCATAAAAGAAAAACTTCACGAAAGTTAAATGACCGAGGACCATTTAGCTACGTCTATGCAGATCCCAAGCGCGTCCAGCATCTTCCACCCCTTGTTTCCCGTGAAAAAATACTCCCAACCATTTAAAAACAGACCAACAGCATCCCCTAACCACCTCATTAAATTTCCTTTATCATCTGACCCCCAAATATAACAAGAGAAAAAGTAAAAAAACACCCATCCCTAAATGAATGGTAAAACACTCTTCCCTGTTGATACTATGGTAGCAAAACCCACAATCTAGTCTTTGCATTGTGGGTTTATCTATTAAAGGAACGATTCCTTCAATGAGCGTCACCCCACGCCAAACCTAAACATGAACTTGACACCACAAACAAGTTCAAGCAAGTTCCTATACCTCCCCACCAACCCCCCCCCCCCAAGAAAAACAAACAAACCTCTTGAACCCCGCCCCCCAAGAAGAACCCCCCCAACCCCGCCCCCACCCCAAACCCCATCCGCCCCCCAAGAAGAAACCCCCCGAACCCCGCCCCCCACCCCAAACCCCACCCGCCCCCCAAGAATAACCCCCCCTGAACCCCTCTCCCCACTCCAAATCCCACCGGCCCCTATTCCACCCCCAACTTGAACCCCGCCCCCACTCCAAACCCCACCCGCCCCCCATTCCACCTCCCCCCCTTGAACCCCGCCCCCCATTCCACCTCCCCCCCTTGAACCCCGCCCCCCCACTCCAACCCCGAATTCAAACTTGGCGCCGCGGTGGGTTCGTCGGCAGAGCCACCTATCGGCGAGTTTCCGCACTTCAAGAAAAAGAAGAAGGCGATGAGAAGAAGAAGAAGCAACAACAGGCGACACTTCTTCCCTTTTTTACGGATTTCTACTATGCTTGCAGTCACTGGCGGGTTTTTGGATCAGGTGAGAGTTGTCTAAGGCTGAGCTAAAGGCAGAGAGGAGGGAATCCAACTCAAAAACGCCGCGGAAAGGAACGAAGTATTAAAGGATGTGTACAGTATATATGTTTTTGTTCTCTTGTTTTTTTCCTT
>NC_061848.1:19997916-20010416 GCF_019202785.1 Penaeus chinensis
ATTGATAGTATGCTAGTGGGTGGCCATGAATCGCCCTTCTTCCCTGAAGTGCAGAGGGGCCCCTCGTCAGGCACCTCAGGGACTCCTCCCCCACCACCCCTTCAAGGTGACCCGCAGAATCTGCAGTCCTCCTACAACCAGTCAGTCGGCTTCTATCCCAGTGAACATGACCGAATGATGGATGAGGGCAGTGTCAACAACATAACAGCAAAGCTCTCCAATTTCACGGCCTCCCTGGGTAGCTGGTTTGGGCCTTTCGACCCCTTCCGCAGCAACTTGACATCTGACCAGACCAAGGGGCCTGTGGTGTCACAGGCCTCTCCTGTGGCTGTGAGCCGGACCCCGGTGCAGGTTACGAATGATGTTCCCACGGCTTCTCAGTGCAGCAACAGTAGCAGCAATGGCAGCAGTGGCAAAAGAAACTCCAATGTAACAGCATCTCAGCCTGCACGAACCAACAAGCCATCTTACTCAGACGTCCTGAGTAAGAACACGGTGCAGGAGGGAAAGCAGAGTGGCTCTGGGACGGGGGCAAGCAGTGGTAACAGTGGTGCAAACAGCAGCAGTGGAAGTGGTGGTGTCAGCAGTTACCCTCAGTCACCTTCCCCGATCCCTGCCAATCAGCCGCCTCAGTCCCCTTCACCTGGTCCAATAACAACCCGTCCAGACCTACAGAATCACAACCAGCATGGCAGCAATGTCAAGTCAAAGCAGAGGAACTCCAACAGTGGGAGCAGCAGTGGCAATAATGGTGGGAGTGGTGGCCACAGCAGCAGGTTCCTCAGCAAGGGTGACTCCCACATTTCATCCTCAAGAGTGGGACTAGATGACTTCGACTTGAGTGACATTGGACTAAGCAATGGCCGCATCAGTGCCTATGAGCACTATGACTGGGGGGAGGGAATGGACACGCTCATAGGAAATGGATCCATGTCATACAGATTGTCAGCAAGTAGTCCCACACACCAATCAAAAAAATCAAGTTCTAAAGACACCAAGAAGAACACACCAGAGAAGACTAGTGGCAGCACTCACCATGAGGGCAACACGGCACGTGGGAATGACCAGTTAAACAACAAGGTCAACTCCAGTCAGCAAAAGCAACCACCAAGGTAAGGCTTCTACTGATATGTTGCTTACAATTATAAAGATGTTTCGTATTGTAATGAATTTTTCTCTTTTGCTCTTTTAATTCTTTATTAGTGTGTGAAAAGATACGTAAGTTATTAAATGATTACTAGATAGAGAACTTTGTACAAGACCTCAGAATTATTTGACAATTAATTAATCATTCAATGTAGAATAGACGTAGAATAAGCTTTTAATCCCAAAAGTCTTAGGTACCTCATTTGAGCATGTTAGTAAATTGTATGTTGAAGCCAAGTTGCCTGTAAGCATTAACTTTTGAGAATCAGTGGGCTTTCTCATCTTTATTTTGGTGAGAATGGGATGCAGTGACCATAAACTAGTGCACGTAGTACTGTTTGACATCTTTGCTCCAGCCTAAAAGCCACAGGAGAGTTTCCCTTTTATTACCACCAACTCCACTGGGCTGTCTATACCAGCTCCCAACCATCCTCTACTCCTTTCCCAGGGACTCCCTCCTTTCCTGTCTTTCAGTCTCCTCTGCCATTGGATGAGCTAACCACAACAGTATCTTGTTCTCTATTTGTAATTTTATATATAGATACAAAGTCATGAAACATTTCTGTTTAAGTTATGACAATTTTATGTTTGTGATATAATTTTAAAAAATGTTTCCCTTTTTTTGCTTTTACACAAATGGCAAAATGTTCAGCTTTGATACCTTACTGTTCAATAACTATTTGCTGTACCAGAGCAAAACATATATTTCTGTTGTGTAAATTTGAACTTTCCAAACTTTAGTCTGTTACCTGCTAGCCCTAATGAATTCTAGATCAGTTGGCACTGCTGACCTTATTTGTCCGTTATAGACTCAGTTACTTTTTTCTAGGAATTTAATACTATACCCCCCCAAAAAAAAAAAAAAAAAAAAATTGAAATGCACTCAAACTGATCCTAAACTAACAAGAAATCATCCCCAACCTATATATATCTATAAGATATGCAGTATGGTAATATGATAAAGGAAACAAAGGCTTTCATTAAGTTATCCCAAAGATTATTCACAGATTATCGAAAGTCAAGCCAATTTACTAGAGATTAACAGGGTATACATGTTCAGAGTCAATGGCCCAAAGTAACTGTACTTTACGATCTTATGTTGCAGTAGGTATTCGTAGCATAATGACATGATGTCATTCCATGATGTACTGGAATTTTTACAAAAAGAAAAAAAAAGAAAAAGAAAAAAAACATTTAGTATTATCTCCTATTGTCTGGATGATGTAACCATTATGTCACAAAAAAATGTGCCTTGAGGGGCAGATGACGTGAACATGCCATCATGGAAGAAATTGAGCGAGGTCAGGGTGAGGGGAAATTGCCATCATGAGAAATTTTGCAGAAGGCTGTGGTGGTGGAAGATTGATGTCATAAAAATTTCGGCAGAAGGCCAGAGTGACAGGAATTCACAAAGTTCTTGGAGGATGATTAGACTTGATAAGCATGTAGGGAAGGGTCTATTGCATTATTTCTATCAAGATATGAGTGTGGCAGGTACAATCCACGAGCCATGACTGGAAGAGAGCTTAGAGTATGCTATTTCCATGTTAAGGAGCCTATTCCTACCCACTGTGATAGGTGGTGCAGGTTATATTACAGAAAATTGAATACTGTGCAAAAATAGAAAAATAACACAAATAACAAAATGTTAATTACTGCCATTATTATTGCACTGAGCTATAGACTACCTAGAGAGATGATATGGAGTCTTTGCAGGGAAAATAGTGTATAACTATCTTGATACAACATATCAAATGACAAATATAGATATTGGTAAATGGCAAAAGAGTTCAAAATGCTTATGCAGGAAAAGAAAATAACGAGCCAAACGCCCTTCAGAGTGGCCACACAAATAAGCCTAATGGCTGGATTTTGGGTCATATGCTGGCACCTGATTCCAGGGAGTTAAGATTGCTATGAATTTTTAACAGGCCTTTTTTTTTTTATGACATCATGATGTCAGTGTATTTCGTTCTTGTGCACACACAATTTAGGTAACAGAAATGTCTTTTGGTCTGGAAATTTTCATTTCTTTATGGCCATTCTCATTTGCTAATGGCCTTCCTTTTACATTATTTTTGTCTGGTCAAAGGCGCTATCACTAATGCATGAATCATTGCAGAGTGATAGAGAGATTACTTTGCAATCTTATTGGAATTGATTACCTTCCCCTCTTATCTGGATATGACATCTAGTGTCAACAAGAGGTGCTGATTTTTTCAATATTTTTTTCTGCTTCCTCGTTTAATCATTTTAACCTTACACTGATGGTCCCAGAAATTTCTGTTTCACTCATTCTGGTGACTAATGACAACTGTCTAGCTTCTTGGCCGGGGAGTTCTCTGTGTAAAGCAGAACTTCACACTCAACTCACTTTAATGAGTTGTGATGCCTATATCCATACCCATCACAAGCAGTTTGTTTTTCATGATGGCTGTAGGCATGTCTAGCTATAAGAGGTTAATTAGAATGAGTTAAAGACAAATATACTTAGGTTAAGCAGAGATAAGTTTGCTTATGTTATGAGATTATTTCTTTACATTTAAGACCCAAATTTGCATAGCTGTAATATGAAATGATTTTTTACATCTTTGTAGTTCATCATTGTGTTTTATTCCTTGGGGGTAGTAAATGAAATATCTATACTGGTTAGGATAATAACAGTAGTTTAAGTTTTTAAAAGATTATAAAGAGCATGTACAGTATAATACAGTACAGTACAAAAACTAAAATGAGATGGAAGACTTGAGACAACTTGTCTTCAGAAGTCCAGGTCAGTTCACTGTTTTTAGAAGTATTGTATTGATTGATATATGTTCTTTGGTGATATTATGATGTAGAATTACCATACTGTGGCATGGCCTTTGTTAAGCATTTTCGTCATGGAGACAGTCAAATATTGAGAACGTATAACTGCATTACATTTTTTCTGGTTATGTCAGTTAAAGGAATGATTGGGCACCAAAGTCCTCAGCTGAATTGACTTCTTGAATATGAATAATGATTCCTTCTTATGAACATCATCGCAGGTGTATATTTTATGCCACTTTTTTTTTCTTCTTCTTCTTCTTCTTCTTCTTCTCTCTCTCTCTCTCTCTCTTCTCTCTTCTTCTCTCTCTCTCTCTCTCTCTCTCTCTCTCTCTCTCTCTCTCTCTCTCTCTCTCTCTCTCTCTCTCTCTCTCTCTCTCTCTCTCTCTCTCTCTCTCTCTCTCTCTCTCTCTCTCCTCTCTCTCTCTCTCCCTCTCTCCCTCTCTCCCTCCCTCCCTCCCTCCCTCCCTCCCTCCCTCCCTCCCTCCCTCCCTCCCTCCCTCCCTCCCTCCCTCCCTCCCTCCCCCTCCTTCTCTCTCCCCCTCCCTCTCTCTCCCCTCCCTCCCCCTCCTTCTCTCTCCCCCTCCCTCTCTCTCCCCTCCCTCCCCCTCCTTCTCTCTCCCCCTCCCTCTCTCTCCCTCCCTCCCTCCCTCCCTCCCTCCCTCCCTCCCTCCCTCCCTCCCTCCCCCCTCCCTCCCTCCCCCCCCCTCCCCCCCCTCCCCCCCCCCCCTCCCTCAAGTGAAATAGCATTGTGCAGTAATAAATTAATGTATGTGCTAGTTTGATTTTGATATTGGCTCTTAGCAATGATCTCTGCTTATCTTACCTTGAGAATAAATGATTAACTTGAAGAGATTGTGGAGCCCTACTCGGGTTCCTCCTACAATAGATAACCGAGGAGATAAGACTTGGAATTGAGAAAGCAATGAGATAGTGCTGCGTCAGGATTAAGAATGAAAACACCAGTGTGTGTGTGTGTGTTCAGTGTATAAAGTATTTGTGCCATCGGCTAATTTTTGCATGGATATTATTTTAAAGTAAAATTTATTGCGGCAGTTTTGCTTTTTCTTGCTAAAAAAAATCAAAATAGAATTTACAAGATCCATTTGATAATAGCACTATACTTGTTCCAAAATTACGCAGAATTTGTGCTGAATGGTAATATGTGTGGATCTATTTCTAGTCTCCTTAGGTGTAACTGCCATCAAGTGTAAATAACTCTTTTCTTCTATTACAATTACGAAATGTAGTTTCCAGTTACCTCTGCTGCTTATTTTCTTTTATAAATGTGTTTATTGCAGTCACATGATAGTTTTGTATAATGTAGTTAAGGTGTGATGTGGTGAGATAGGGAAAAAAAAAAAAAAATATGCCATTGACTACAGAGAGTGAGGATCTAGACAGAAAAAAAAATTGTAGGAACAATAATATTTTGTTCAGTTTTTCTTAGTTGTGAATATTTTTCAGAGTGCTCCATTTTATGTGCTTTTCTGATTGCTTGTTGCTACCCTGTAATCGGATATTAAAAACTTGCAATATTACTGTGGGTTACTCGAATAATAGTATATTTGGTGTTCACATGCTAACAACCGAAATCTAGAAATGTTAGTAACCAGGGTGTGACCTTTTTATAACAATTCTATTAATGTTATAGAAGATTAATTGTAATTAGTGTGAGTGTCTACAGTCTACACTAATTAGGTCTATATAAAAAGCAGTCTAGAAAATCCTGTGCTTTATATATTACATTTGTTATTTTTCTTTTGTCAAGTATTGATAAAGAAATGTATTGTTTGCCTTTCCTGAATCTCATATAATTATTGAAATAGTACTAAAGAAGTAACATAATGTACAAAAAAAAAATCCATACTTAGAGTAATAAAAAAATCTCATTAATGTGAAAAGCTGTTTTGACAATAAACAAACAAAATAAAACAGCTTAAGAAACCTTGGAATTATGTTAAGATTAAATTATTTACTACCCTAATATGTAATGGTGTCTTGCTTTATGTCAAGAACACATAATCAGATTTAAAAAAAAGTAATTGCACAAAAAAAAAAAGATTTATTACTCATGTGTCTGGCAGCAAGGCTTTGCACAAACTGTACTGAACTGGAAATTCCCCCCACTAGCTGTGCCTACCCACTAAACTCCTTTAACCTGAGGATATATATATATATATATATATTCTCAGATTATGGCCCCCAGTTTAGTTATTAGACAATTTAGTATAATAACAATAATTATAAGTAATATTGTTATTTTTTAATTTTTTAAATATTATCATGGTATTAAAGTTTCTGTAATACAACCTGTGCCACAGGTCATGGCAGGCAGGGATAGGATCCTGGGCATGGAAATAGTATCATCTCAGGAGCTGGCACTCTTCAAGCCATAGCCCATTTACCAGTGGATGTAATGCAAGACCCTCTTCCTAAAGGCCCACTGTGCCTAATCCTCTGCTAATAGCTTTTTTCACTCATGGCGAGTCATTCCCATCACCCCAGCCTTCAGCCAGATTTTTCATGACAGTACATTTCTGTCATCCTGGCCCTCAGCCAGATTTTTTCCAAGATAAATGGGTTAATGTTTGACAATAAATAAAAAGTGGCATGCAAGTTTTCCATACCTTTGATGATGCTGAGTAATCTTCCTGAAATATAAAATCTCACTTGTTGTCTGCCTGTCATAAGAACAATTTAAAGTCAACCCTTATCAGTGTGGGATTCCTTCAGGCCCATCTTGTACTTTGGTCGAGTCATAAACAAAAATCAACGAAGACATTTTTGTGAAAAGTAATTGGCAAAACAGCAGAACCAAATTTTTTTTCTGTCATAGGAAAATCTATGACCTTTCATGAATAGCACCTCAAGTATTTGGGAGCTTAGACCAAAAAAAAAATTAAAGAGTGATCAGATGATAGAAGAGATAAAAAGATATTGTTAAATATAAATGAAACTTGAAATAGGAAAACTATCAAATAACAAGTGAATAAAAAACATAAAAAATATGTACAGACATTATATAGGTATTGTACATGACAGCAGTGATACAAGTATATTGGATTTGTTTTGTTTTTTATGTTAAATCATTGAAATTGGATGTCCTCCTTGTAGCATCTTTCTCTACTGAGCAGTTGGCTGTATCAGTCTTTGTGTTGCCACATCATTGTTATGTTCACTTTTTTTATTTCAATCCTCTGATGGTAACTTCAGGTCATTGGTCATTTGGAAATCATAGCCCTATGTTGGATAACACCTATTTATTGCACATGTATGTTTGTTTGTATTTGTGTGTGTATGCTGTTGACTACCATATCTGTAGGCTAACCTGATAGTACTAGCAATACCCACACTACACAGTTGCAGAGATGAATGTACATGAAGGATTTTGGTAAAGACTCAGTAATATTTATGTATTGGGTTTAAGGAATGGTTTTAATAAATGGCTTTACCTTGTTCTCATAACTCCAAGAAAAGAAAAAAAAAATCAAATTACATATAATCAAACTATTCTTGGTATAGATTCTTTGTGCCTATACGCAAGAATTAGAAAGCATCTGGGTTAAGAACCAAATAAGTTATTTGATGAATTTTGATGAATTTATAAAAAACAAAAGTACAAAAGTGAAAGAGTGAAAATATCAACTTCCCTTTTATAAAGATTAAGACCATATCCATCTGCTTGCTTCGCTTTGTCACATTACAATTCTGCCATCATTTCAGACGAACGTCATACATCAATAATAACCTGAATGCCAGCACCTCAACAACGGCCCCTCCTGCTTCGCCAACCAACAGTAATAGTCATCATGGTGACAGCAGTCCTGCAAGTAGCGTCAACGCCTGTGAGAGTAGCACGGCCAACAACAACAATAATGACATCACTCGCAGTGACAGCAATAAGACCAAGAGTGCACAGATGAGCAAAGAAGAGAAAAAATATGGTATGTTTTTTATGACTTTCTTCTGGGATATATGTAAAAGTTTTATAGTTTCAGTCAAGATCGATCTTCTAGAAATATAGCAAGTTATAGAGAGTGAAAGTTTGGTTAAAACATAAGTTTATGTTTGCACTAGAAAATAATGAATTGTTGATTGATTTTTCAAAAGAAGAGGGATTCATCACAAGTCAATATGAAAATATGATTATTTAAAGATAAAAAAGGTCCTTCTTATTGAGATAGGTATCAGATTTCTGGCTTCAGGTTACAGACGTGTATTGATTGGTTGGGGGTTTACCTATCGCAGACTTGCTTTTATTATTCATATATTTATCATCATTTCTTCAGTAGGAAAAAGATAATTGTTTCCTTGTGTGTGAGGAGGAGAAGGTCTTGTCTGTTGCTTTGTGATATATTTATACTTCATTTTACTTATTTCTGTTACGAGTTCTTGAGGTATCCGAGGTTATTTCTGTGCCTGGCAGACAAGGGCCTTTTAGTTTCAGCTTTCATAATGTATTTATGAAATCATGGATACGTATTGTAAATCAAGTGCTGATTCTTGCTTTTCCCATGTTTGGTATAAATATATAAAAAAGTTGAGAAGATATTTGTGTGATGTCAAAATGCTTAGTATGCAGGTATTTTTTCAAGCTGTTTTTTTTTTTTTTTTTTCAACTAGCTGTGTTTTTGCAATATAGGGACAGGTGGATTATTGCACCATTTGCTTTGAAAATTATAAGGCCATATTTGACATTCTTAATGTGTGCAAGAAAGTAGTTTTACTTTGGCTAGTGATGCTCTGTATCAATCCTAGTAAACTTGTTCATGACTTTTTTTCCTCTTCCTTTGTTTTCCACTTTTGTCTTTTTTTTTCTGTTTGGTAATTTTTGTTTCTCCAATTTATTCTTATATCATGATAATACGCTTCTCCTACAACGAGTCAGAAAAGGGCCATTTGGCAACCTGTACCATTCCCTCCCTCATTCCATCCCACCCATTTGTGTCTCGCTTCGGAAGACGAGCCAGCCAGTCTATTGGCTCTGTGGGAGTGGGGGAGAAGGGTTGTGTTGAGTTTTTCTGATGATTTTGCAATTTTCCCTTTTTATAGATAAATAGTGATTTATCATTATTGGAGTTATTTGTTAATGTAATTTTTTTTTTTCTTTTCTAACAGCAGAGCACAGTGCAAGCAATAGCAGTAACAGCAACAATAGCAATAGCAATAGCAACAGTAACAGCAACAGCAACGGTGGCCGGGCAGCAAGCAGAAAACAAGTGCCGAATAATCACGAGAGGTTTGAGAGAAATCGGGAAAACCAGTCGAAAAGGGTAACCCAGAGGAGGCGAAAAGGAACATCATTTACACATTCAGGCAAGGAAGCATTTATCTTAGTAATATTATCAGTCTTGTGGAATTCAGATAAAGAGTTAGGAGAAATGTTGTAGGATATTAGAGCATAACAATTTTCAGTATTATGTCAATCATCTAGTGGATTTAATATTCTGTGTTGTAAAATAAAAAAGAAATATTCTTAAATATCATTTATCCTTTCTTTATTATGATATTTTGATACATGGATATTTCGCTATTAAACTCTGAATCTTGACAATACCTTTATGCACTGCTTTTTTTTTTGTGTTATCCAGTATCATTTTATTCTTCACAGCTCACAAGAACACCCCTCTTCCCTTCCCTTTTGCAGAACTGGTGGTGGCGAGCTGGGCTGTGGTGGTGCAGTGGGTGGGGCTGGCACTGCAGGCAGTCCTATGGCTGGGCACCCTCTCTGCTGATGTCATGGTCATGAGCTCCCGCCTCTCACTCCACCTCATGACAGTAGTCTGGGCCAGGCTCAAAGAGACATGGGCCTGGCTCATGCTCAATGGCCGATACTACTGGACTAAGTGGATCAATTGCTTTTGGAACTCGGATAAAGAACACATAAGAACGTCAGGTGAGAGAGTGTAACACTGAAGATAAGGTTAAAGTCATAGTTTTGCTAGCTTGATATAGTTTGGGAAACAAAATCAAGTGTTTTTTACCCTTTTTATTTAAGAGTAGTTGTACTATCTAGGGAACTCGAAGCATTCTTTTTCTTAGGGTTTAAATGAACTGTTCTAGCTGATGCCTACTTTGCTCTGATCATTTGATCCCAAAAGATAATGGTTTCAGATGACTCAGTTATTAATTTGCATGTTGCGGGTCAATGTTTCTATTTTTGCACTAAGATATAACTCTATCTCTCTAAGTTTTCCGAAATTCATGAATCCGCCCACAACACACCCTACTCTCTGTCAAATGCAAATGTCAGATTTTGAGGCATGTAAATTTGTAGATGCTGGATTGTACTGAACTGATGAAGCCAAACTGAGATATGCTAGTTGAAGTTTGGACACTTTTTAGAATTCTTTTTCTATATTAATTCTTTACAAAATATAATCATCTTATATATAGGAAAAATGCTCTTGTAATGCACTTTGCAATGAGACTATTAGCAAGATCATCAGAATTATTGTTTTCAATAGATAAAATATTCAGTAAAATGACTCCTTCCAAAGCTTTTTGGATGATGAGGGAATGGGGGCATTGGGGAGAGGGGGATATTTTTGTAAAGTTGAAATACACACATTTTTTTGCAAATAATCAAATTGAAACCTTTGGAGAGGAAAGTGGTGAGGGGTATCAACTTGACTACAGCCAATGATATTGTTCCCAGTTCACCTTTTTTCCCAAAAACATGTGAAATGGATATGGTAGCTGTTTCAACTATTGACTAAGACCGTGTTGCTGTTCATGGAGCAAAATATGTATCATGTGTAATGGTATCCAAAACTTATATTTAAAAAGTAAATCTTACTAAATATTTCTATTTAAATCTTTGTGATTTTCTATTTTTTATATTGGTATGAGAATGTTCTTAGACATTCACATACTGATATCTATATGCAATGTCGTTATCAAATGCTGCATGCTTGCAAAAAGTCAAATTAGTTATACCTAATGCAAACTGCTGATGTCAGCAGTTTACTCCTTGGCACTTATGCCCTTGCTGGCCCAAAAAATAACCAGAGGTGGGCTCTTAGCAGTGTTATGAAGGTTGATTCTACATGCATGTATGAATACCATAAGCAAACTTACTCTAAATGGTCCTCTTAACAGGAATTTTATACAAAGTACTTATGCAATGAATAGAGTATCTTTGGGAACCAAGTATTTTATGAAGTTTGCTGAAGTAGTTTAAAAAGGAAGAAATTGTCTGCATTTGTATTTTCATTTTTTTCAAGAGCCATTTCTAAACTCATGCTAAAGGTACTATTATTCATGTTTCCCCCCTGCAGGAAAGGAAAACAAAGTCTCAAATGGCCTAGAATGCAACATCTCTTTGCCAACAACTGGAGAGGAGGCCATGAAGCGACTGCTGGCCTGCAAGGGGAAAGACCCGTACAACATCCTTGGGGTGACGCAAGACTGCACGGATGAGGATATCAAGAAGTACTATAAACGGCAAGCGTTTCTGGTGCACCCAGACAAGAACAAGCAACCAGGAGCAGAGGAAGCCTTCAAAATTTTGGCACATGCCTTCGAAATTATAGGAGAGCCGGTGAGAGAGATTTCCTTGTTTTATTTTATATTTCCACAACCTCTTCCTCCTGATAAAAAGAAAATAATGATTGTAATGATCAAGTAATAATAATGGTAATGGTCATAAAAGAGTGACATCAGAATAATCCTCTGCTTGGTCTTTGACAGGATCGCCGACGAGAATATAATGCTAGTTTAGCAGAAGTTCAGTTAGAAGGCGCGTGGGGGGAGCTGGCATCGCTCTTAACGCGGCTCCAGGAGAAACTCGACGAAGCTGCGAACACCATACGCTGTACCAACTGCAACAAGAGGCATCGACGTACCAAGTTAACCAAGCCTATTTATGCGGCAAGACATTGTGCGGAATGCCAGATACACCATGCTGCAAGGGAGGTAAGATGATATGAACTGAGAGGGGGTCATTGATTCTTAGGTAATGAAACGTCTTAGCAGAATTTGCTGCTGATTTTGAAAAGTAGCACTGTTAAGATTATGGAGGAAGGTTTTGTTGTTTAATAATTATCTGATTTGGTGTTAGAATGATTTTTTTTGTATTCTTTTCTTGTTTACCACATTAAAACTAAAACTAAAACTAAAACTAAAACAAAACAAAAAACAAAAATCAATGAGATTGAAAGACAGAAAGGAATACAAAAAAATAGGATGAAAATAATATAATTTTTTTATTTTCAGATAAGTATATGCTTTATATATTCATATAGATGTTTTCCATCACACCTTTAATTTTCTGTGAATAATAGAATGAATAACGCTATTAGAAATTTTCTGTAATTAATAGGAAGATTTATCAGTTTTGGTCTGTTTTAATTCAAGTTAGTGTTATCTTCAATGTTTTATACAGAGAATCCCCAAAGTGAAACAGTAATTTGGACTGACTTGGGGCCACCTGAAGAGTTATTTTGGGTGTAAAAACATGTTTGCTTGTATAGTATTTTGTCTTATGTCAGCAAGCATTTGATTAAATACTGTAGGCACAATACATGCAGGATATAAACAAT
>NC_061848.1:20017916-20025416 GCF_019202785.1 Penaeus chinensis
CAAGGCAATCTGCAAGGATCTACTTGAACCTCGAGCACTCCAATAAACGGATAGATCAGAGAAGACAAACTACATGTACTCGGTTTATTATGGGCATTACTGATGAATAAGGATAGGTCCAAGATAAGGGGGACACGAGGAAGCACGCTCGACGTCCTTACTGCTGGCATGTTCCTCCTCCCTGTGCATTCGATATGCTTTTGCGTAGCACGCCCCAAACACTGATAAGAGAAGCAACATGCCTAATAAGGTGACAACAGGAAAGCTAAAGTTTATATGAACATCTGACATCAACCCCACGGCCACGTCCTGAACCTTACAAACGTCCCTTAAATGCAACTCTAGGATCGTGGCGTTGATTGTCGGCAAGGTCAGGAGCGCAGGACTAATCGCTATGGGCTCTGAAGCGACGTCCGTGACGAAGGACTTGATTGCCGGAAGCTTTAATGACAGGGAACGTAACCCGTAATGATGAGGCAGGACAAAGATTCCTTGCAACAACCTATCTGGCTGAAACTCCTTGCAAGCAATTGTGGCGGCTGTCGACTGATATAAACAGATCAGTGTCACCTGCGAAAGGCTGAGCATGAAAGGCGAGATTTGATCCCTCACCTCGAAGGGACAGAGGGAGGTGATCAGCCCATTCGAAACAAGAGCACGAGCACAAGATGGAGCCTGAAGAAAATGGAGGTAAAGGTGAAGAAAAGCACACAAATGTGTCCCTGGTAGGCCTCGAACAGGGGCCTAAGAAGTCGGAGGAAGGGAGGGATAGAGCATGTCTTTCAAATCCCCTGAGAACAAATGTGTGAGGCACGTGAACCATGTTATATGACTTGTTTGTTTTGTGAGGGAAGGGGTGTTCGCGGTACGCCTAAAGATAGTAGGACTCACCGGAATGATAACAGACATCCCAGAGGCTAGCGTGAAACCGAGTGCGTTACTTTAAAGGGAAGAGAGTCTTGACAGAGAAGGAAGATACCCTTTGAAGTACTGCGCCCACGCCGGCAGGCGAAATCACGTCACCTCTCCGTGCGCCGCACGAACGAGGGCTGTAGCCAAATTAGTCCATCACTGTGTAATTTTGTTCACCGTGCTTTGATACGAAAAACAGTTAAGATTAAAGAGGTAAGATGAGAAACATCGTTCACTGTACCTACAATTTGACAGACCTCGCACATTATTGAAATCGGAAGCTAATTCCTGAACGTTGTGCGAAAGCGTGTTGACAGCATGAGCAGACGAGTCGAAACTGTGAGCTACAGACGATAAGCTTCCCCTATACTTCCTGAATTCAGATGTAAGAGTGTCGTCATCCACAACTTCGAAAAGTCCGTGCGCAATGTTGCTTACGAAACTGAATAATCCTCGCCGGGCCCTAACTGTAGACTTGAGAGGCCCTACGAAAGAATTCAACTCGGCAATCATCGAGGATAAGATACGATCGAATAGGCAAATGTCATGTGCATCAAGAGAAGGATTGATAAGTAAGATTATTACGAAGAGAAAGTAACTGGATATTGTGGTATAGCAGGAGCTGCGAAGCGTTGCGGAGTGGCAATAGTGAGAACCGGGCCTCCACGTGGCTCGTTATGGGTTAAACCTTCCCCAGGTCTTCAATCACGTTATGCGGCAGGCGATGCGAGCCTCTTCCCGCGGGGAGTGCCACAAAGAATATGGACGACAGCATTCTGGAAGGGAAAGCCAGATATCACTCACTACTCACAAGATAAAGTTTGAAAGAATTTATCACGCGACAGTTATGTTGTCTCACAATGGCCAGTTACAGGAGAGCCTTTATAGAAATAAAGGAGTGATAATGCTCAGTCCGAGAAGAAGCAATGCAGGTAATGCATGCAATCGCAGCTAATGAGCGCACTATAATAGCAAAGGTAAATGACACTTACCCAAAAATAACAAATAACAACAAAACTCTACGGAAATAACACCTATGTCTGACTAACTCGCTAATTATATTGAAAAGTTCTCTTAGAAAAGAACTAATAGATCTGACGAGCACCCAAAGGTCTGAAAGCTGTACCATAAGGCACTACGGTCAGTACAGAGATAGCAAGCCTTCCTATGGGTGGTACCGAAGTCAAACCAGACAATGTGACTTGGTTATTGCCAGAATACGCTTAGGTTACAGAATGTACTGGCAACTGGACGGTGCAAGAAGTGCAGATGAATCTAAATGTAGACTGTGTAACGAAGGAATCAAGCCAACGCTTTAGCATTATATCTCGGAATGTCATGTGATACAGCCTTTTAGACCACCTAAGGTATAAAGGTATAAAGAACTATGCGAATATTTAATTTCACCTGATATAGTGGAAGATATATTCGTACTATATCCTAAATTTACTATGTAAAACTGCCGTAAACAAATAACAGTGTTATGTAAACACGGTGGCAAAAGCATATCAACGTAATATTTTTTGTATGATGTATGATCTACATTTTTATTTTACCATGTACAATTACGGACTACTGTACTGTGTCAAATATATGTAAAACTGTAATCATGATTGCCCACGCCTGAGCAGATAGCCAGGGTGGTAAACTTAACTTACTTAACTTTAACTTAACTAACTCTCGAGGACTAATGCAAGTAAATGAATGCACGGCGATATGCCAAAGCAAGAATGACGAGTAGGAGGACAACCTACACAACCTATGACTCCTGGCACTGATAATACTGATCGGCCAGCTTCAGGACGTCAAAATGGGACCACTGCACAGAGCCGTCAGCGAAAGACTTGCACTCTGCCTTTTTGTTCTTTACTGCTACAACTCTGTAGGGACCCACAAATAACGGATATAGGCCAAATAGTACTAAGAGTTTTCCTAAATACAAACGAACTAACCCCGATAGTCTTTGCACGAGCGATCTCATATTATCACCGTTACCATTGCTGTTACGACTATTAGCATTAATACCATTATTTTTGTTATGATGGTCGTCATCTTCACTTCACTCCCTCACTCTCCTCTAAACCTTTCTTCTCAGAGCTTTCGCTTATATATATATATATATATATATATATATATATATATATATATATATATATATATATTTACCTCTGACTATCTTTCTCTCTCATGTGTGTGTATGTATATCTATATCTATATGTTTATATATCTGTCTCTGTCCGTATATGAATCTACATCTATCTATCAGTAACTAACTCTCACTCTTTATCCTTTTTCACCAATATTCTTCAGTCACTATTTTAGATACATTGGGCAGATTTGACCGAGTTCATTATTAAAGTTTAATCTTTCCAATTGACTATATATCTGATCAAACCAGAAACCACGAGGTTGCACGCTAAATATATTTAAATGATAATAACATCTAAAACCAGAAACAACAACAACAACAATAACAACAACAACAAAAACAACAACAACAACAACAACAACAACAACAACAACAACAAACAGCCTAAAAGCACACTGTAGAAAAATGCAGCTTATTTATTCCGAAGAGCTTAATGGGTACGAGTAAAACACCCAAATCCCTCTAATCTTAGTTTCGATTTCGTGGCCTTAAACATACTAATATCATTAATAAGTCACGACGGAAATGAAAAAACCAAAAACAAAAAAAAACATCATAATCAGAAAAAATGATTATAAGAAATTTAAGACTTACTAAGTGTAGATACGGACGAACGAGAAGCCATTTCAGAAAATGTTGTAGTTCCAGTGCCTACGGTTTGATAAAAAATAAATAAATAGAAAATAGATAAATGAATAAAATAGTAAATAGATACAACAGTAAAATATATAAAATAGATAAAATAGTAAAATAGATAAATTATAGTGAGTAACTATATGGTAGACAGATAGAGATTTATATACAAATAAGAGATAGACAGATAGATAAACAGAATTAGATGAATATATAAACGGAGATATATACATATGCAGAGACGGATAGAGAGAGCCAAAAAGAGAGAGAATGTATTTTGCCATTCATGCGTTGCCACACTCGCACGTACACAAAGACACGCACACACACACACACACACACACACACACACACACACACACACACACACACACACACACACACACACACACACACACACACACACACACACACACACACACACACACACACAAACAAACACACACAAACAAACAGAAACACACACACATACACACACACACACAAACAAACACACACAAACAAACAGAAACACACACACATACACACATACAAAAATAGAGAGACAAGAGATGGATATACGGACAGATAAATATATAAACAGATATATATGTATATATAGAGAAAGACATATAGAGTGTTTTATCCATATATATGTATGTACACACGCGTTACAATACATATATTCTAATCATATTTTCATCGCAATATAAACACAAAAATGATTCTGAAAAATGCAGCTTATTAATTCCGAATAGTTTTTCGCTAAATGTTCACGAAATACCTAATGAGTTTTGATTGTAGTTTCTATTTCGTGGCATTATATATATATATATATATATATATATATATATATATATATATATATATATAGAGATTTTTAAATTATTCATAACCACAAAAATGAAGATAAAAATCACTAGTTGCTTAAGTTAAAGAGAAGTTTAGATTTATTTCCATTCCGTAAAGCAGCCATGTCGTGAGCTGAGATATTTGGCTGTAAAGTCTTTTTAAGTTCTCTCCTCAGACCGTTTTTTATTATGGTTGAAGTAAGTGATGGCGGGGCGGGTCTCGTTTTACTTATGATATTTTATTCTCATTAATGTATAAAAAAAAAAAAAAAAAAAAAAAAAAAAAAAAATGCCGCAGTTATTTTCACCGGCGTACGAATTCCGTCGTCAGTAGCAGTGGGATAGATATTTTGGTATTTTCACCGGTGTGTGAATTCCGTCGTCAGTAGCGGTGGAGAAGAAATGTAGTCATTTTCACAGGTGTGCTAATTCCGTTGTTAGTTGCACTTGTGTAGAAGTGCAGTTATTTTCACTGGTGTAAAATTTCCGCAGCTGTTTTCACAGGTGTAGATTTACTGGGTAGGTTTTCTAAGGTGAAGCAGTTGTGTGTGTGAATGTGCCTGTTTATTTTGTGTGTATGTTTTTTATTTTTTCTATACTAGGCATATTCATTTGCATTTTGTATGTATTTTTCGAAATGCCTAACTTTTAAACTACTCCTTATACAGTCTTATTAGTTTAGAAAAAATACCCGATTTCTTTGAAAGACTCATTATCCTTACTACTGTTGGTTTTCTTCTTTCTATTACCGGTTTTATTTTGCTGATGCTGCTGTTACTGTTATTATCACCATTGTTATACTCGCTGTTGTTATTATATTCATCATCTCTGTCATTCTCACTATCGTATTTATCGTTATTTATTTAATCTCCCTCCAGACTCGTCGCTTTGCCAAAGATTGCAAAATTGCCAAACAGTTGTCCTCGGCGAGATATTCGTATTGTTCCGGCTGACTTCAATGCGGTATCCGGCTGCGATCGAGTTGTGGAGTCCCAGCTGAATTGTTAAAGGCTGGTGGAGAAGCTATAGCAAGGAGCTTGCATGCAGTCCTGTCTGCCATCTGGCAGACTGGTACCTTTCCCCCTGACCTGCTGAGGGGTGTGGTCATCCCTCTCTGGAAGGGAAAGGGGATCGGTGGGACTGCAGCAATCGCCGAGGCATTACACTACTCAGTGTACCAGGCAAGGTACTCGCGCACATCCTATTGAGATGTATCAGAGACCACCTGCTGAGGCACCAAAAGCCGGAGCAATCTGGACTCACTCCTGGTAAGTCCACAATGGACCGCATCCTGGCGCTTCGAGTCATTGTAGAGCGCTGTCGTGAGTTCGGACGTGGGCTGCTCGCAGCTTACATCGACCTCAAGAAGGCGTTTGATACGGTGCATCGCGAATCACTCTGGGAGATCCTGAGGCAAAGAAGAATTCCAACAAGCATTATTGGACTAATAGCAAACCTGTATACAGGCACTGAAAGTGCTGTAAAGTGTGGTGGGGGCCTGTCGAGCTTCTTCCCTGTTAGTTCAGGTCTTAGGCAAGGCTGTGTTCTTGCACCAACACTTTTCAACACTTGCATGGATTGGATACAGGGTAGACTACTGTCCAAAGTCAATGTGGAGCAACTCTGGGCAATATCAAGGTTACAGACCTTGACTTTGCTGATGATGTTGCCATTCTATCTGAATCTCTGGAAACCCTAGTGGCGGCTCTTGATGCATTTAGCAATGAAGCGAAGCCCCTTGGGCTAGAGGTCTCCTGGACCAAGACCAAGATCCAGGATTTTGGGGGCCTACTAGGAGCATCGCGAATCACTCTGGGAGATCCTGAGGCAAAGAAGAATTCCAACAAGGATTATTGGACTAATAGCAAACCTGTATACAGGCACTGAAAGTGCTGTAAAGTGTGGTGGGGGCCTGTCGAGCTTCTTCCCTGTTAGTTCAGGTCTTAGGCAAGGCTGTGTTCTTGCACCAACACTTTTCAACACTTGCATGGATTGGATACAGGGTAGACTACTGTCCAAAGTCAATGTGGAGCAACTCTGGGCAATATCAAGGTTACAGACCTTGACTTTGCTGATGATGTTGCCATTCTATCTGAATCTCTGGAAACCCTAGTGGCGGCTCTTGATGCATTTAGCAATGAAGCGAAGCCCCTTGGGCTAGAGGTCTCCTGGACCAAGACCAAGATCCAGGATTTTGGGGGCCTACTAGGAGCATCGCGAATCACTCTGGGAGATCCTGAGGCAAAGAAGAATTCCAACAAGGATTATTGGACTAATAGCAAACCTGTATACAGGCACTGAAAGTGCTGTAAAGTGTGGTGGGGGCCTGTCGAGCTTCTTCCCTGTTAGTTCAGGTCTTAGGCAAGGCTGTGTTCTTGCACCAACACTTTTCAACACTTGCATGGATTGGATACAGGGTAGACTACTGTCCAAAGTCAATGTGGAGCAACTCTGGGCAATATCAAGGTTACAGACCTTGACTTTGCTGATGATGTTGCCATTCTATCTGAATCTCTGGAAACCCTAGTGGCGGCTCTTGATGCATTTAGCAATGAAGCGAAGCCCCTTGGGCTAGAGGTCTCCTGGACCAAGACCAAGATCCAGGATTTTGGGGGCCTACTAGGAGACCCTGTTCAGTCAGTATGTGTTTGCGGTGAAAACATCGAAGCCACAGAAAGTTTTATATACCTCGGTAGTGCAGTTCACGACTCTGGGCTGTCAGACCAGGAAGTCAATAGACGGATTGGCCTGGCAGCAGGGGTCATGAAATATCTCGACAAGAGTATTTGGAGATGCCGGTACCTGTGCAGAAAGACCAAGCTACGTGTTTTCAAGGCCCTGATACTGCCAGTTTTACTATATGGTAGTGAAACTTGGACGCTATCTTGTGCTCTGGAATCTCATCTTGATGCCTTCTGTAACAGATCCTTGCGCCGGATCATGGGGTACAGTTGGCAACGGCTGCACCGTGAGACC
>NC_061848.1:20030416-20040416 GCF_019202785.1 Penaeus chinensis
ATAATAATAATAATAATAATAATAATAATAATAATAATAATAATAATAATAATAATAATAATAATAATAATAATAATAATAATAATAATAATAATAATAATAATAATAATAATAATAATAATAATAATAATAATAATAATAATAATAATAATAATAATAATAATAATAATAATAATAATAATAATAATAATAATAATAATAATAATAATAATAATAATAATAATAATAATAATAATAATAATAATAATAATAATAATAATAATAATAATAATAATAATAATAATAATAATAATAATAATAATAATAATAATAATAATAATAATAATAATAATAATAATAATAATAATAATAATAATAATAATAATAATAATAATAATAATAATAATAATAATAATAATAATAATAATAATAATAATAATAATAATAATAATAATAATGATAATGATAATGATAATGGTAATGATAATGATAAAGATAATAATAGTATTAGTAATAGTAATAGTAATAATAATAATAATAATTATATAAACAATAATAACAATTTTAGTTATCTATTCGACAAGCAAAGTAGAACATTCTGCTTTCCCTTCTCGCGATCGACTCCAAATGTCAACAGTCTTGCCGGGAACATTTTTCTTGTGCCTGAAGGTGCTTGAAGATATGAACGTGTGGATAACGTTGCTTTTTAGTCGGGGATATAATGGCAGATATGAATTCAAAACTTATATTAGTGGTTCAGGTTTTCAGCTGTCGATTATTTGGAATAAGAGATATTATGTAGCATTTTGTATCACCAGTAGATAAATTCTCCTAACTCGCAAAGTTAGGCTGCTGTCGTGATGATATTGGTAAAGAACGATAATTATAATAATGATGATGATTTTGATGATGATGATTATGATGATGATGATGATAACAATAATAATAATAATAATAATGATAACAATAATAATAATGATGATAGTATTAATAATACTAACAACACTACTACTTACTTTCAAATATAATTTTGTCGATACACGTGGCTTTTCTCCCTATCCTCTCTCCTCCCCCTCTCCCCTCTCCACCCTCTCTCTCCTCTCTCCTCCCCCTCTCCCCTCTCCACTCTCTCTTTCCTCTCTTCTCCCCCTCTCCCCTCTCCACCCTCTCTCTCCTCTCCCCTCTCCCCTCTCCACCCTCTCTTTCCTCTCTCCTCCCCCTCTCCCCTCTCCCCTCTCCACCCTCTCTTTCCTCTCTCCTCCCCCTCTCCCCTCTCCCTCTCCACCCTCTCTCTCTCTCCCCTCTCCCCTCTCCACCCTCTCTCTCCTCTCTCCCTCTCCCTCTCCCTCTCCACCCTCTCTCTTCCTCTCTCCTCCCCCTCTCCCCTCTCCCCTCTCCACCCTCTCTTTCCTCTCTCCTCCCCCTCTCCCCTCTCCCCTCTCCACCCTCTCTCTCCTCTCTCCTCCCCCTCTCCCCTCTCCACCCTCTCTCTCCTCTCTCCTCCCCCTCTCCCCTCTCCACCCTCTCTCTCCTCTCTCCTCCCCCTCTCCCCTCTCCACCCTCTCTCTCCTCTCTCCTCCCCTCTCCCTCTCCTCTCTCTCCTCTCTCTCCCCTCTCCACCCTCTCTCTCCTCTCTCCTCTCCCCTCTCCCCTCTCCACCCTCTCTCTCCTCTCTCCTTCCCCTCTCCCCTCTCCACCCTCTCTCTCCTCTCTCCTCTCCCTCTCCCCTCTCCACCCTCTCTCTCCTCTCTCCTCTCCCTCTCCCCTCTCCCCTCTCCACCCTCTCTCTCCTCTCTCCTCCCCTCTCCCCTCTCCACCCTCTCTCTCCTCTCTCCTTCCCCTCTCCCCTCTCCACCCTCTCTCTCCTCTCTCCTCTCCCCTCTCCCCTCTCCACCCTCTCTCTCCTCTCTCCTCCCCCTCTCCCCTCTCCACCCTCTCTCTCCTCTCTCCTCCCCCTCTCTCCTTTCCATCCTCTCTCTCCTCTCTCCTCCCCCTCTCCCCTCTCCACCCTCTCTCTCCTCTCTCCTCTCCCTCTCCCCTCTCCCCTCTCCACCCTCTCTCTCCTCTCTCCTTCCCCTCTCCCCTCTCCACCCTCTCTCTCCTCTCTCCTCCCTCTCCCTCTCCCCCTCTCTCTCCTCTCTCCTCCCCTCTCTCTCCTCTCTCCTCCCCCTCTCCCCTCTCCACCCTCTCTCTCCTCTCTCCTCCCCCTCTCCCTTCTCCACCCTCTCTCTCCTCTCTCCTCCCCCTCTCCCCTCTCCATCCTCTCTCTCCTCTCTTCTCCCCCTCTCCCCTCTCCACCCTCTCTCTCCTCTCTCCTCCCCTCTCCCCTCTCCACCCTCTCTCTCCTCTCTCCTCCCCCTCTCCCCTCTCCACCCTCTCTCTCCTCTCTCCATCCTCTCTCTCCTCTCTCCTCCCCCTCTCCCCTCTCCACCCTCTCTCCTCCCCCTCTCCCCTTTCCACCCTCTCTCTCCTCTCTCCTCCCCCTCTCCCCTTTCCACCCTCTCTCTCCTCTCTCTTCCCCCTCTCCCCTCTCCATCCTCTCTCTCCTCTCTCCTCCCCCTCTCCCCTCTCCACCCTCTCTCCTCCCCCTCTCCCCTTTCCACCCTCTCTCTCCTCTCTCCTCTCTCCTCCTCATTCCCCGTCTTCCCTCTGCCATTTCTAGTCCTCTCTCCCCTCCCAACTCCCTCTACCCTCAGTGTCCTCTCCCCTCTCCCCTCCCCACCCTGTCTGCCTCATCTCCCGTCCCCATAGCCTCTCCTCGTTCATCTTTGAATTTGCATGACTAAAATATATATATATATTTTTTTCTCTCTCTCTCTTTCTCTCTCTCTCTCTCTCTCTCTCTCTCTCTCTCTCTCTCTCTCTCTCTCTCTCTCTCATCTCTCGCTCTCTCTCTCTCGCTCTCTCGCTCTCTCTCTCTCTCTCTCTCTCTCTCTCTCTCTCTCTCTCTCTCTCTCTCTCTCTCTCTCTCTCTCTCTCTCTCTCTCTCTCTCTCTCTCTCTCTCTCTCTCACACACACACACACAAGATGTTAATGAAGACGGTTACACAAAAGTCATATCGAGAAACCAGAGAAGAAAAGACAAGACCGAGAACACCAAACACCAAAGCCGCTAAAGGGAGCAGATCGTCCAGACACAGTCTACCTTTACATCACCCCATTTCCCCTCCCCATCATGCCTCCTTCCTCGTCTCCTCTCCCCATTTTCTCTCCACCCCCCTCTCCCCTCCATCACCCTGTCTCCTTCCTCACACCCCCCTCCCCATATTCTCTCTTCTCCTATCTTCTATCTCCCTGCTTCAGCCTCCTCTGCTCTTCCCAGTCCTCTCTCCTCCCCCTTCTCCCCTTTCCCTCCCTCTCCCTTTCTCCTCTCTCCGCACACCCATCATGGGAGGAAGAAATAGACATTTTGCTTTGATATTTATGCAAGAATTGAAGTGAGCGCCTGTGTGTGTGTTGGCGTTTTCAATACTGATTACTGCGAGAGAGGCGGGTGTTTAATTTTTTTTTTTTTACTAGAAATGTTCAGGCTTCAATGCAGTCACAATTTATTTCATAAATTGTTCAGAAAATTAAATAGAGAATTTTCGTTTGTCACGAACTGTCATGGTTACATGAATCTCCTGGGATTTAATAAATACTGCATTTAGGCAAAAACACTCACACAGACACAGACACACACACACACACTCATATATACATATATATATATAAATATATATATATATATATATATATATATACATGTATATAATATATATATATATATATATATATATACATACATATATATACATGTATATATAAATATATATATATATATATATATATATATATATATGTATTTACACACACACACACACACACACACACACACACACACACACACACACATATATGTATATACATACTCAAACCAAGCAATTAAAATATGAACAATAAGTTAATGTTCATACACAATTACTAAGTCAAAGCTTAAGATTATCTCCATTAAAGAGTAAAAGTACATATCAAGAAAATGGTCAGAAAAATATATTCTACTTAATCAAGCATTTATAATACGATTAATATAATTAAGCAGTAACTAAATCAAGCAAAAAACTTAGTTTATAAAATACTTAAAATGCAAACTTATTACTTCACTCCACTGGAAATCAATAATCTTTATCTCTGTTAAATCACACTTCCGTAGAGGTGAGATCTCTTAAAAGCATCTAATTAATGCCATACTTTAATATATCCTTACACTTAAAAATCAAATCTACCTTTATTGAAAATCAAATCTATAATGATTTCATTGTATAATTCTTACTTCCAAAATTAACCCAATCAAATTACTTGGTCCATTATACAGCCACACTTAAATCTAGAAATAATCTCGAATCCTACTAAATCCACGTAATCCACATTATCCATAGCAGATAAGGCACTCAATCACTTCAACCGGGTTACGTGCCACAAAATTTGCATGCCTACTGGATGCTACTCCGAAATCAAGATGTCACTAAGCGTCTTTTATTCCCGATATGGGAGCCCGTCCAGTCACACCATTGACAGTTATGATGAATATAATATAATTCATTTTCAATAATTTGAAAGATACCCGCATCTGGACCTTCCTGCGTCCCAGAAAATTTTCAACACTGTATTTATCACATTAAATTCTTTCTACCTGGCGAGTTATTTTCCTGTTCCCAGACTGGTACGTTATGATATATGTTGCGATCAATTAGCTTGCTTCTGTTGGCCCATCACGTGGCGTCACTTTGTCACAAGATGTTTTCATGGTGCGCCTCTATGTTTTGTATCTGGGTCTTGTCCTGAGTTTTGTGTGTGGAATCAGCTCGGGCCCTCTCAATGTTATTTTATTTTAGATGTCTCTTCTCGGCTTGTTTGTTTCGCCCGTTCGTGTGACATCCGCTTCGCCCTCGTGCTGTTCACGTGATAATGCCTTCGTGTCTACGATATACGTAGACACACACACACACACACACACATATATATAAATGTGTGTGTGTGTGTGTGTGTGTGTGTGTGTGTGTATCAGGCAGATAGATAGATGAAGAGATAAAGACACGAGAAGACAGAAAGAGGGACACATAAAAAGATATATAGAAGGAGAGATAAACAGATGAACAGGTAAGTAGATAGATCGATGGATAGATGGGTAGTAAATAGACAGGAAAATAGAAAGATGGACAAGTAAATGAATAGATATATCGATAGATAGATGAGCAGGTAACTGCACATAAAGATAAATAGATGGATGCAAAAACAGACAGACAGACGAACACACGTATGCATTTGTCCGAAAAGTCTTACCATTTGATCAGTTTCTACATTTGAAATTTGAAAAATGTTTTAATGCACACTTTCATGCAAACACGACTGGCTTATTCTAGTAAGGTCGTTTTTACAGAGGAAAGCCGTGCACTTAATGTCCCAGTGTGAGAAACAACACACCTGGCACTGAGTTCCAGTTCTATTGGTGTACAGTGAATTTGATGTAATATACTTTTGCATTAACTTGTGATATCATCAGTCAGTGCAGTGTAGAAATATGCCGTTTATCTAGCATATCACGGTTACTTATAATTACTTCATATTTGTTAATAACAATGGAATCTAATGATAAAAACCATAACATTTGTAATTCTCACCGTAAAGACTGACGATGCAGATGGCAGCGAGCGAGAACGTCACAGCCGGGAGACCTTGTTTGGAAAAACTGCCATTTCTTGCGTGCCGCGTCTCTCACTGAGGTCTCTCTCTCTCTCTCTCTCTCTCTCTCTCTCTCTCTCTCTCTCTCTCTCTCTCTCTCTCTCTCTCTCTCTCTCTCTCTCTCTCTCTCTCTAGAGCCGTTTTATGGATAGGTCTAATTTTCATACAGAAACACCAGATTAAAATAATTAATTTCTATATATGATTTCTCACTTCGTTCGCATAGTCTCCTTTTTTTACGGACAATTCTTCTCAGTTGTCTAAAACTTATCTCTAAATTAATGTAAAATAGATTAATTCGGATAAAATCATGATAAGAAACTCGACTAAACGGTTTTATATATTTTGCTGTCGTGCTGGGATGTTGCATCGGGATAATTGGCTAAGAAGAAAAGCCTCTTCTTAATCTTCTTTGTATATCTTTCTATCTATCTTTGTTTATGCCTCTATCTATCTCCTTTGAATATCTATCTCTGTTGATATATCTATCTCCTTTGATATATCTATATTGATATATCTGTTTATATATCCATCAATCTCTGTTTATATATCCATCAATCTCTGTTTATATATCTGTCTCTCCCTTTATAAAAAAATTCATCTATCAAGCAGTCACGTTTTCTCTTTTTCGAATAGATATTCTTCATTTCATATATTACACATGGACATCAATCTTCAGGGAAGTTAATCTAAACAAGTCTGATTTTGCGGTAAAAAGAAAATCAAACCTGAGGCACTGAGGCTAATATTCTGCGTGTGAGTATGTGTGTGTGTATTTGTGTGTATGTATACGTGTGTGTGCGCCTGTGCATGTACCTGTGTAAAGCATGCGTCCATACATAAATGAATTGGTTAACCCTCTCCTTGTTTTTCTTTCTGTCTATCAGTTTATTTATCTATGTTTTAGTATCTGTCAATCCGAGTCTATCCATATCTATTTATCTACCAATCAGTCACACTCTCACACTTTCTCCTTGTTCACTAGATATTCTTCTTCTCTAACCACTAGACCATCGCGGCAGTCATATGTGTGTGTGTGTGTGTGTGTGTGTGTGTGTGTGTGTGTGTGTGTGTGTGTGTGTTTGTCTCTCATTTAAGAAGAAAAAAAAAATATTCATGTATTTTTCTACACGGCAAATATGTTCTGTCACTCACATATTTATGTACTTATTCATCACGCACACACACACACACACACACACACACACACACACACACACACATTCACAAAAGACATACAAATTAAACAATTATATTTATAATTCCATCGCAAAAAAACATCAAGAACAACAACAAAACAAAAGACAAGCAGCAAAACCTGCAGTTTATTAATAACGAATAGCATATATATAGATTTCCAAGATGGCTTAATGATTAATTTTGATTTTACTTTGATTTGATATTACTTTCGATTACGTGGCCATGTATATTTTTGTTTATTTATCTTTATTAACAAGATAAATAAAAAGGATGAAGATGAAAATAATGAAAATAAGGATAATAATAAAAGGTGAGATTTCGTTATATAAAACTTAAATGTTAAATAAGATAAGAGTGGGAGAGTGACTGATTGGTATAGAATCATACAAACAGAGATAAATAGATAGATAGTTATAGAGAGAGACAAAGAGGAAGAGTGTGTTTTACTAATCACACACACGCACATACACATAGACACACACAATAAACACACACACATAGACACACACACACACATAAACACATACAAACACACGCGCGAGAGCGCGCGCTCGCAGTATATAGGAAATTGTATTATAGAATAATGCAAGATGAAACATAGATATCCGTTTTCTTTTTCTTCATTGAAAATGGAGTTCGTAATAAGACGGTAGTTTTACATGTTATTTCCTGCAATAGATGCGTAATAAATAGAAGAAAACGAGATTACTTGATGATACATCAAGTAATTATCATTTCAGCGTCATCGGTGACATTTATTGAACACCTGTCTGTAATGCTACAGAAGGAGAGAGCATAAGCCGGATCGAACTGAATTGATAAATATCTGCCGGAATAACAAATTACCTTATTACGCGGACATCTGCTTGACGGCCGCCGGTGGAGGACCTTGAGGGTGTGTGTGCGTTTATATATGCATATATATATAAATATATATATATATATATATATATATATTTGTGTGTATGTGTGTGTATGTATGCATATATATATATATATATATATATATATATATATATATAGACATATTCATCATTGGCTATCTATCTGTCTTATATAGCCACTTAAATCTATCATTATGAATCCCAATTCATGAATAAGAATTTCCCGCTGGGACACGATAATATATGCATAGTAACAGTTGACAGAATTTATTAAATCAAGAAATAAAACTACATAAGTAATGGCACACTTTATGCATATGTGTCCATGCAGCGTTGTCAACGTTTTTAAAAATAAAACCGCGCTAGTTCAATTGTTAAAACTTTAACTCTCTTCAAAGGAGACGCTCTGGCTCTCCATACACTCTGCGTGACGGTCCTCCCAGTACTTGAAATATTTCTAGTCGTCCTTTGAAATAAAGTTACCTGGTTGCGTTTCTTTTGCTTGGTTGGGACGGAATCATTGCGATTAAAGAAGCAACAATTTGCCACTGCTCATGACTCGGTTCTTTTGCGTTATCCAGCATGAAAAACATAGAGCATTTGAAGCAATTTGTGATAATCCTTGAAAAAAGTGGAAAGACCGCTCAGTGTTTCGGGAGACAGGTGGATGGCTTTGACTTGAAGGAATGTAGATATTCCTCAGTTCCACAGGCACACTTTCTACTACAAAGTTAATACACACACACACACACACACACACACACACACACACACACACACATATATATATATATATATATATATATATTTTTTTTTTTTTTTTTTTTTTTTTTTTTTATCTCGTATGTATGAGATCCCTGTGAACCGTTGGGGATTTGTGCCTCATTAATTATATAATTGTTATCTTCCTCAAGTGGATGTTTACAATAAGTGTTTATACATGTTATCACTCTGCAATCTCTTGCAAATCAGCTTTATTGAACACGCAAGTAGGCAATTCCACCTTCACTCGCAGGAAATGAGGCACTTGACCACTCCGTCAGCGCCGTCGCGGCAAATCTCGAACGCCTTCTGGAAGTCCCCGAATTTGAAGGAGTGTGTGATGAGGGCCTTCAGGTTCACCAGCCCCTTGGAGATCATTTCGATGGCAATGGGGTAGCTGCGGAGAGGAAAGGCTGCTTAGTCCCTTTGGCGAGCGGAGGTTACAGGTTATCACTCGCAAAAAAGGTCAGGGACACTGAACATAATTAAAAGCTGTAGCATTTAAGGTTGACATAAACAAGAAAGTCAGTGTATGAAAAGGGTGATGCCACAATTCATGTATCATGTATACGTCGATAACAAGAAAAGGGGTCAGAAAGTTTATATTAAAAAAAAAAAAAAATCATATTTACAAAAGGTCACACAAAAAGGCATTTTCCCATAACCCCAGGATAATTTCAGTTCTTCACTTCCAAAGGTCAAGTCATACCTACCAGTTGACGTATCTGAATACGCCCCTGATGTCGACCTCGCGGATGGCGGCGTTGACGATGGGCAGCGTGACGTCCTTCGTGGGCAGCCCCATCACCATCACGACGCCGCACATCCTCGTGGCCTGCAGGCATATGACCGTGCATTATGCAGGATTCTAATTTCGCTAAAGGATGGGTGGGCATCCGGAAGGCATCTAGCACTCGTGGAAGAACTTTTTGCAAATGTATCCCGAATGCCTTACGTATATGGCGGTTGCGAAGGCGGACTCCACGCCGCTGCACTCGAGGCTGACCTCCGGCATGCACCCCATCGTCTGCTTGACCCTCTGGGCGAAGGCGCGGGGCTCGCTTCCGTCCACCAGCAGCGTGTGGTGGGCGCCCATCTGCCTGGCCACTTCCAGGCGCTTCGCTTTAATGTCTGCGGGGAAGGATTGTATTGTTAGTTATATGTATTGTTGAAAAAAATGGTGAATTTTCTGTGTATTCCTTCAACATGCGGTTGTCGACTCTCTTTTCGTGAGTGAAATATCAGCGAAACCGACCCGTGACGAGGATGTTGGAGGCGCCCATGGCCTTCGCGGTGACGAGGCCGAGCAGCCCCAGGGGCCCGGCGCCGCAGATCAGCACCGACGTCCCCATGGACACCCCGGAGCGGCGGCACGCGTGGATGGCGACGGCGAAGGGCTCGATCAGGGCGCCCTCCTCCAGGCTCACGGTGTCTGGCAACCTGGGGGTCACAG
>NC_061848.1:20052916-20055416 GCF_019202785.1 Penaeus chinensis
ATTAATGACCTTTAACATTTGCCTCCATGTATACCACAAATGTATAAATTTAGAAAAAAAAAAAAATGTTGCACTAACCTTAAGTGCAACAGTTCAGCAGAAATTAAAGAATAAAAATAATGAAGACGAAATTTTATGTGAAAGAAAACCGGACATAGAACTGTATATAACATATTTTTAAAAGGATTTGGATCTCTATGATTCTTTTTTGCTTTCTCTTAAAAGGACTTGGAAATTATTGAGCAGGATGGTGATGTACTACAAGTCTGTACATTATAGGACTACTGCAAGTTAATGCAAATCAGTTGAAGAGAACATAGCAGATGAGTCACATAGGAATTTTAGTGTGAAATTCCTCTACTTTATATCACTTCAGAGGTTTCCTACCCTCATTTGGTCATTATATGGGAAGCCTAATCAGAAAAAGAGAAAATAAAAACAAGAAATAGAAGAGAGACTAAAAAATTTAATAAAATAATTAGGTGTTAGTATCATAAGCTATGTATATTGTATATGTTTTATGTATTGTATAATACTTACACTACATGTTTTAGTAAAAGAAAAATAAATTCTAAATATCCCGCCTCGCTGAATGCATCCTAAAAATTTCATAAGAAATTGGCTACGGACTCCTGCTGAGGACTGAGTGCCGTCATGCGTAGAGCAAGCGAATACCGGTCTGGCCAACCTGTCTCACTGGTGGCAGCGGTGGGATTCGGTTCGTAAGACAAATCAAACAAAAATGATAGGAACTGATGTGCGATATTTTTTTTTTTTTTTTTTTTTGGGGGGGGGCAAAACCGTTTGTTCTGAAGGGGGTGTTACTACAACAAATAAATTAAGGTCGCCAGAATAAAAAAAAAAAAAAAAAAAAAAAAGGTTTTCGATCGAAAATCAGACTTTTAAAAGACCAACCCTATTTGTTTTGTTGTAATGCAAAGCCCAGCATATATTACTGTGTATCGTGTGGAATACGTTTCACTGAATGTATGAAGTAGATATAAAAATTAAATGAAAATAAAATATACTTTGTATAAATAGAACGATGACAAGAAATATTTATTCACTTAATACCCAACCCATAAAACAAAACTAGATCTTGCTTTTCTATTGCCGTAAATGAATAACACTTTCATCCAGTCATCCACTTTATACATGTTTTTTGTATTTCTCTCTCTTTCTCGGGACTTAAACACAAAAAAACACGATTTACTGCTTCATGGCAACAAAATTAGTAGGGTTATAAATAATATCCTTATTGGTCTAGTAATGATATTCCACAAGTTAGAGAAGTCAAACTACACAAATTAAAAACAAAGAACAAGAAAAATGGCGTTAATCTACAAAATTAAATGGAAAAAAACACAAAATAAGTGGATACATTATGAAACAAATGATGAAGAAAAACATCGAATACCACTTATGCACGAAAACTAAAAGAAAGAAAAAAAAAAGTAAAACAAAAACAAAAACAAAAATCTCACCAGGGGCGTAGTAGACATCCTTTTCATTTTTTAGTTTGGAATGAATAAAAGCCATATCATCCGACGCCGCAATGAACACAACCTTGTTTGGGAATCGTGTCCGGTAGTAATTCAAGGCCCTGTTAAAATACTCTTCTCCGGGTAATTTAGCTCCAAACATTTTCTGAAATTGGAAAATAAGAACTGGTAATGAAATGATAAACGGAATAATAACAAGAATAACACGATCTATTCAATAAACTAGTGAAATAATGCGTTTACACATAAGAAGATGACGCTGATATAATATCCAAAAACGATAATAATATTAACAAACGAACAACCATTTATCAACACCCACGTACCATAAACCCAAGCCTGAATAAGAACCTAAAAAAAAAATACAAATTTTTCCCCTCTTCTTCTCCCCCCCTCTCTTCCCCTTTCTTCATTTTCCGTCTTTGTCTTTACCTTAGCATGTTTCACGTAATCCGTCCTGCGTATATGAAAGCCAACGAACACAGGGGGCGCTGGTGCTGAGGAAGGCGAGGTGGCGTTATTACTATGGGACCGTCTCTCGTATTTTCTCACTACACCTTGTAGATAATTCCGTACCTGTGGAGAGGAATTCATTTGTCGAGGAAAGGTGCGTCTTCAACAGGTCTTCGAAGTGGATGTGTGAGTCTTTGCTGTTCGTGGGTCTGTCAAATTGTCTGTCTGTCTTTTTGTTAGTTTGTCTGTCAGTTTGTTTGTTTCTCTGTTTGTCTGTCAGTCTGTTTGTTTCTCTGTTTGTCTGTCAGTCTGTTTGTTTCTCTGTTTGTCTGTCAGTCTGTTTGTTTTCTGTTTGTCTGTCAGTCTGTTTGTTTCTCTGTTTGTTTGTCTATCTGTCTGCCTGTCTTTTCATCTGTTTGTCTCTCTGTGTGTATTTTTATGTCTGTCTCTATGTATGTATGTATGTCCGTGTGTCTGTCGGTCAGTTTGTATGCATGTCAATCTGTCTGTCTGTCTATTCGTCTATCTGTCTGCCTGTCTGTCTG
>NC_061848.1:20070416-20090416 GCF_019202785.1 Penaeus chinensis
AAATATATATATATATATATATATATGTTTGTGTGTGTGTGTGTGTGTTTGTGTGTGTGTACATATACATATACATATACAAATATATGTATATGTAAAAATACATATGTTCGTTATTGTGCTTCCAGGCAATATAAACATATACAAGTATGTGTATATATGCATATATATACAAATATATATACATACATATATATGTATATATATGCATATATATACATTTATATATATACATATATATATATGCATATATACATGTATACATACATGTATATATGCATGTATGTTTATATTGCCTGAAAGCACAATAACTTCCGCTATTCTCTAAATCAAAACTATATCGCCAAAAAAAAAAAAAAAAAAAAAAAAAAGGATAAAACACACAATAACAAAAATAAGGGAAAGGAAGAGCAAAGAAGACTTTTACACGTACCTCACATTCACATAGACTACAGTGCAGTGTTCTGCAGAATGGCGTGAGGTATGGAGTGTACCTGAAGACGGGGTGGGAGGGGGGAGGGGGTGGGGGAAGGGGGAGGGAGTTAGACAAGTGCAACCGTTGTAAGTAACGTGTGTGACGGGCTAGGGGGTAGGGGAAGGGGAGGGGGAGAGGGAGGGTAAACAAGTGTACAATAGTGAGTACAGTACCAGACCAAAAGAACTATTTTGTGTTAGCTTTACTTCGACTGACTTTAACCCATTCGCCCCATGTGGCAAGAATACATGCCATGCCCACTGTAATACACGTTTATTTGTTGTATTTACACATAGATGGCTCTACAAGTTCTTAATCACCAAATAGCCAGTTATTAGAAACTACCTATCTCACCTGTTTACCCTTTTCTTTCACTTTAAGAAAGGGTCTTTTGTATCATGTCATTGTCTAAAATATTTGAATGACTAATTAATAATCATAACATCAATAACAACAATAACAGTATCGATAGCAATGGTATTAAGTTTCTCGCCAATTCAAGGAATGGGGAAATCAGGAGCGGTAACAAGGGCTTACTGACAGACTCCTTGCCGGCTGAGCACACGTGGAGCCATCTGTATGTAACAAAATTCACCAAAAACTACAGGGGACAGAACATAAATACAGGGCGAAGGGGTTAATATTTCATCGCGGCGTAGTGGCCACACAGTAAAAAAAAAAAAAAAAAAAAAAAAAAAAAAAAAAAAAAAAAAAAAAAAAAAAAAAAAAAAAACATAAAAAGCAATCATACATTTCTAAACAACCACAAAGAATTTAACAGTCTACTTACAACAACGCATGGGATTTTGAACACAAAGAGTCTCGAGGAAATTCCGACTACAGAATCTTAAAATAATCAATCACAGAAATTCATCTTACAACAATTGATCTTACAGTAATTCTTATAATAATTCATGACATAATCATACAACAGTGATTTATGACGATGAGCACCACGAGAGCAAAGCCGGCGGGAAACATTCGCTTCGGGATGAAATATCAACATAAAACCAAGTCACAGATGTTATATATTACCCCAGGGGCGTTAGGGAAAAATAAAGGGTTTTAGTGCAATTAGATAAGAGCTGAAACTTGGCACAAATGTAGAGATGTGTGACCTGAACAACATATCAGAAGTCCCATGGCCTTCCGCGCTTGCGTTGGCCGCCATATTGGAAAATGGTGGCCATATTGAAAAAATAATTGAAATTGAAGCAAACCATTTATTTTCAAAGCCATGTTGGCCTTCAGTTTTTATTCCCTCATAACATTCTTACCTTTCAAAAATAAAAACTTACGGGTCGTAAAATATTTTTCTATAAAACATATTTTCTTAAAACTTTTTTTCCAAAATATTTTTACCATAAAACCCTTTATAAATACTAATTCCATTTAAACTTTTATTAATTTTTATTTACTTTATCATTATATTTACTTTTAATATAAAATATACCTTATAATACATAAAATATCAATTTTAACAAAAATACTTATTTTTTTTTATCATTTTTTATAAAATAATTTTTACAATATAAAAATTTTTTATTTACATATATAAATTAAATATTACCCCCAATTAACCCTATAAAATTTCAATTTAACAAAATTTTCCCAAATTAACATAAAAACTAAATTTCCCTTTTTTACAAATTTTCTTTTATAATTTCTATATTTTTACTTTTCTTTTAATATTTTAAAAACATTTTTAAAAAACATATTATTACTTATTCTATATAATAAATATATTAAAACATTTTATTTTCATTTTTATTATCATTATTACATTAAAAAATTTCTTTTTTCATTTTTATTTAAAAAACATTTTTTTTATTAATTTTTATTTTATTTTATTTTAATTTTTTTTTTACATATTTTTATTTTTATTTAACACCTTAATATACATATTTCATTAATATAATTTTAATCCCTTAATCTAATATAATATTTTTAATATATATATACATATTATAACTATTAACATATATAAATCATATTATATACCAATAAAAATATACAAAATATATATACCCTATATATACAATATATTACAAAATATAAAAAACAATATATATAAAATTTTATATATACAAATATATATGTAAAAGGATCTTTTGCTTTCCTTGGTGCATTTCGTTTTAAAAAACAATCACATCCTTAATTATGTTTTTCACTTTCAAATTTAAAAGGGGTATTAAAAGATGGGCATAACCCATCACCAAAAAAATATAAATTTTCATTTGTTTTAAACCCCAAAAAAATAAATATATATCCACGTCCCAAGCAAGCGTATCAAACGGCCCAGGTGTCACAGGGCTTGTTCAAGCTTGGCGCTGCTCCGATTAATCTCGGGGGCACGCGAATCACAGTATCGTGGCGCCTGGCGTCAGCAACTTCGTTAAGTACATTAAAAGACTGGAAACAAGAAATTAATGTAAATAAAATGAATAAAAGTACCAACGATATACCACGCTATACGGATCAGCGTACTCAAAAGGTTTTCCTACTTACGAGGCGAGGGTCACAGTGTTCACACGAACAAGTGGTATGGCAAAGTGACCGATTACATGCTAGAGTAAACCCAGGTGAGGCACACCTACGCGCATGCGCATTACAACAAGGGGATACGAGGAAACTTACTATTAAACAAAAATAATACTTGTAGATGTACACTTCACTGTATAAATATTTACTTTAAAAATCGGGTTGATAAGGTCCGATATAGCAGTTAACAAATAATTTACACAAAAATGGTAAATATGTTATATAATCCCTTTACAATGCCCCATAACCAAGCATAAAATCTATTGATTTTGTGTCATTTATATAACATATTTACTAAACACAGCGACTCAGAATGTCCGCACCTACATTTTCTTTACCTTTTATGTATTGTATTCTATATGAATAACCTTGCAATGCTAGAGCCCATCTCATTAATTTTCCATTTGAATTTCTCATGTTTTTGAGATATATTAAGGGTTGTTGGTCAGTTTCTAGCACAAATTCCTTACCATAGATGTAAGTTTTAAACTTGTTGATAGCCCAAACGATTGACAAACATTCCTTTTCAATAGTGGCAAAATTCTTTTCCCTATCGAGTAGCTTTCGGCTAGCATAAGCTATAGGCATCTTTGTTCCGTTATGTTCCTGAAGCAAGACCGCCCCAATACCATTCTCAGAAGCATCACACCGTAAGAAAAAGGTCTTCGAATAGTCAGGAAGACACAAGATTGGTTTATCCGAGAGCTTGGATTTTAACTCTAGAAAGCTAGAAACTTGTTCACTCTTCCAATTCAGTTTATTACTTGAATTCTTCTTCAATAGTTCATTCATAGGAGCACAAATGTTAGCAAATTTTGGTATGAATTTTCTATAGTATGAAGTTGTTCCAATGAAAGATCTTAGCTCCTTTTTGGTGACTGGCAAAGGCATTAACTCAATTGCTCTAATTCGGTCTACTTAATAACATTTTCTCCGAGAACAACTCCAAGATAATTTATTCTATTGTACCCAAAGAAGCACTTACTTATACCAGCCGTTAAGCCATGTAACCGTAATTTATTCAGCAAACATCTCAAATCCTGTAAATGATCAAACCAATTAGAATTATGAATTACAATGTTGTCAAAGTAACAATTTGTATTCTTCAATCCAAAAATCACTTTTCTCATAAGTCTAACAAATGTTGCACAAGCCGTTTTGAGTCCAAATGGCATCATTACAAATTGCATGAGTCCTCTGTTTGTGGAAAAAGCAGTATATTTCTTAGATTCTAAAGATAGAGGAATCTGCCAGTAGCCTAATTTAAGATCTATTTCGGTAAAATATTTTTCATTTACAAAATTACCTAGAGCTTCTTCAGTTGTGGGCATGAGTTCACAATCAAAAGTTGTAATGTCATTCAAGCTCCTGAAGTCAATACAGAACCTGTAAGTTTGATCGCGCTTTCTTACGAGAACGACCGGTGAACAATAAGGTGATACAGATGGCTCAATTATGCCTAGCTCAAGCATTTTGTCAACTTCCTTGTTGAAGACATCAATGAGATTATAGGGTATAGGATAAGGTTTCTTGCAAACGGGGTTAGTGGTCTCAAGATTGATTACGTGTTCTATAGACTTAGTATGACCTGGCTTGTCGGTGAAAACATCAGGAAATTCAGAAATAAGAACACTTACAGCATCCTTTTGTCGAACACTCAAATCACATCCTATATTTAAAGATGCACCATTTGTCAATTCCAGATACATAGTCTCATCTACATTATCACAATCATTTTCATCCACAATGCATACATTAACAGTTTTGTTCTTCTCAGGAGTAGTTTCATCACGACGGAAGTATCGCTTCAACATATTTATGTGAAAAAGTTTACTCTTTCCACGCACTTTGATGGTATAATCTACTCCATTATTTTTAACGCCTATGACTGGATAAGGGCCTTTCCATTGCATAATCCTTTTATTGTGATCAGTGGGCAAGAGGACAAGCACTTCATCATTCACCTCTAACTTGCGATTTCTAGATTTAAGGTCATAATAGCTTTTATAAGTCTTGCTGCTTATCTCGGCTTGGGAGACAGCCAATTTTGCAGTTTCCTCTAATCTGGATCTTAATTCGGTTACGTATTGATATGTAGTCTTTACTTCATTATCAATCTCGTCATTAGACCAAAGTTCGTGCAAAATGGTAAGCGGACCTCTAATTGTTCTTCCATAAAGGAGTTCAAATGGAGAAAACTTCAGCGAATCGTTCGGGATTTCCCTGTAAGCGAAAAGAACGGCGGGAAGATACCTATCCCAGTCTCGCGGATGGTCAGAGCACAACTTTTTAATCATTGCTTTCAAGACTGCATTCAGACGTTTAACCGCGCCATTGCAACTCGCATGATACGGGGTTGTGTACAGAGCTTTAACTGACAGCAATCTATGAATCTCGGCCATTAGGTCTGATCGAAACTGAGTTCCGCGATCCGACAAGATTTCTTTTGGGATACCAACCCGAGAGAAAATCTCAACTAAACTCTCTGCGATAGTCACGGTGTCTATGTTCTTCAGACAGACGGCTTCGGGGAAACGCGTAGCATAATCTATCATAGTCAGAATGTATCTGTGTCCGCGGTCGGAGCAAGGTGATATCGGACCGACAAGGTCAATAGCGACACGTGAAAAAGGCTCTGAAATGACGGGAACAGTTTTCATCGGCACCCTCTTAACGCGGCCTTTGTGCGAAACTTTTGACAGATGTGACACGATCTACAATAACGCTTGATATCTGCTCCTGCTCCAGGCCAGAAAAACTTAAGGAATATCTTATGGCTAGTTTTCCTGTGTGAAAAGTGGCCAGCTGTCAATGAATCATGAGCAAGATTTAATATTTTACTTCTGTAAATCTCAGGAACAACCAGTTGTTTTCTATCCTTTTCATGATCGATTTTACTATCTAAGCAGATTCTATAGATTAATCCTCTAATTATTTCATATTTCACTGCTCTATTCTTAACATGGTCTATTTTTCCAGTCTTTACCTTTTCCCTAATTGACTTTAAAGTAGGACATGTGTTCTGAGCATTAATGACGTTAAGTTTACCGATGTCAAGTTGTGACACTGCGGGACACTTCAGAGGCTTACGTTCATCTGATCGTTCCGTCATTGCTCGAGTCTCCACTCTCATAACAGTCTCAAGCGATTTGGAATGGACATCATTACATACCTTAGGCAAATGATTCGGAGACTTAGGAGAGGGGAAATGATCTCCAGACGATTCGAAACGATCAAGATCAAGATTGGCAGAAGATTCATCAGGTTTTGATTCAGGCGGGATTTTAACACCTGGAAAAAGTCCAATTAATATATCTGCAAATTTTATAGGCGCTGCTATGGCATTAACCCAGCCAGAAAAGAACTTCGATTTGATAAAACACCTTATTTGAGGAAAATAATTAGAAATTCCCAAGTAATCATATACCTTAACGAGTTTCCCATATTTATAATTTGATGGAACGAGACTGTCTTTCACAACTATTGTAGAGCAACCAGAATCTAACATTACCTCAGCTCGTTTATTGAAAACATACCCATTATCATCAATTATACACCTGTTTGGTTTTAGTTCAGACTCAAAAACAAAGTTAACTTTACTAGTGCTCATTTTCTTATAATTTCTAGGATTATCAGGACACTGAGGCCTAATGTGTCCAGTCTTACCACACCCATGGCAAATCGGTACATTATCCTTCGCTACAGTCTTATTTGGCTGAGAAAACCTCTGCGATCGACCGCGAAAATTATGCGCACTCCTGTACCTTTCCGCAGCCTCTGCCATTTCGGTAGCACTATTGTAATCATGTTCTTTTAAGAACACCCTTAAATCAGCACTGCAATTATTAAGAATCTGTTCTCTGACTAAAAAATCAAAAAGTGAATGATAATCTTTTTCAACATTACTCAACGAAATCCATCTGTCTAAGTACTGCTCCATTCGAACTACCATTTGAATGTAAGATTCTTTCTCCCCACATTTACTCTCCCCGAACAAACGTCTATACATATCGGCATCCACTGAGTAAGCTCTGAGTAAAGCCTCCTTCAACTTCTCATAGTCTTTCACCGTCTCGTCAGGTAACGATACGTATACTTTCAATGCGTGACCTCTCAAAACTGATCCTAAATAAACGTGATAATCTTGTTTATCCCATTTATGTAGAGTAGCTAACCGCTCAAATCTCTGCAAGTAGCTATCTATTTCATCTTGACTATCGTGAAAGGTAGGCAATCTTAAATTATCGTACATTTGAAGAGACGTACTCTTACTTTCGGCATTAGAACATGCTAACTGGGCCATAGCGAGTTCGTGAGAGCGTCGCTTATCAGCCTCTGCTAATTCTAATTCTATTTTTTTCATCTCTCGTTCAGAAGCTCGCTCCTCGCGTTCCTCTCTTGCTTGCTCCTGTTCTAGTAATCTTTCTACAGCTTCTGGATTCAAACCGAGAGCCTGAGCTTCTCTCAAAGTATCAGTAACTGACTTCATGTTAATTTCGAACAAACAAAACTAAATGAATAACAATTTAACAAACAATTAACGTTATTAATAAAATACCACAAATAAATAGGAGAACAACTCCAAACGTGACATCCACAGCACAATACAAGGCTGATAATCACAGCTACGAGGCACGAGTATTTAGCAGTCACTCGACCCTTACACGTAACTTAGTACGGGAAGCGAATTACGACTTCCGAACATCGAACTATAGGAAACACAGCGAAAACAATTCTCTCATTTACACACGAGAAAATACACTGTCACTATAGTTAACGATAAACATCACTTGCCTCACCTACACCTCCCTTCTGCGCATGCCCGTGGTTTACAAGCACTCACCAGTATCATCACCACGACAGAAAGTCATTTCCTTAAAAGATATACAATGAATTAGACTCTTAGATAAGAAACCCCTATTAACGAAGCGAACATATAATCAGCAATGTAACGATCAATGACGACACCATCCTACTCACTGCGCCAGTTGTAAAGGATCTTTTGCTTTCTCTTGGTGCATTTCGTCATATAATCAATCACATCACTTAATTATGTTTTCACTTTCATTAAAAGGGGGTATTAAAAGATGTCATAACCATCACCATATATATATTTACATTTGTTAAACAAGAAAATAGATATATATCCACGTCCCAAGCAAGCGTATCAAACGGCCCAGGTGTCACAGGGCTTGTTCAAGCTTGGCGCTGCTCCGATTAATCTCGGGGGCACGCGAACACAGTATCGTGGCGCCTGGCGTCAGCAACTTCGTTAAGTACATAAAAAGACTGGAAACAAGAAATGAATGTAAATAAAATGAATAAAAGTACCAACGATATACCACGCTATACGGATCAGCGTACTCAAAAGGTTTTCCTACTTACGAGGCGAGGGTCACAGTGTTCACACGAACAAGTGGTATGGCAAAGTGACCGATTACATGCTAGAGTAAACCCAGGTGAGGCACACCTACGCGCATGCGCATTACAACAAGGGGATACGAGGAAACTTACTATTAAACAAAAATAATACTTGTAGATGTACACTTCACTGTATAAATATTTACTAATATTTACAAGTACTTTAAAAATCGGGTTGATAAGGTCCGATATAGCAGTTAACAAATAATTTACACAAAAATGGTAAATATGTTATATAATCCCTTTACAATATATATATATATATACACACACACACACACACACACACATATATATATATATATATCCACATCTAAACACACACACACACACACACACACACACACACACACACACACACACACATATATATATTATTAACACTTTTACTAATACTAGTACTAATACTAATACTATTACTATCACTAATAGTGTTACTAATACTGTTACTAATACTGAGTATTGGTATATACTAATAATGTTACTATTGCTATTGTTGTTGCTATTAATATTATTACTATTTTCACTGCATTTATTTAATTTGAAATTTTGATTTCAATTCTACGAATGTTTTCTATATCAGTTATGAAGAAAAAACAGTGATCTATATCGTCTGAATATATTGAATGTCCAAAGAGTAGAATCTATAGAAAATCAAGGAAACATTCATATAAAAATATTCTTAAAATAATTATGTATCCCATTTACCTACAGGGATAACTTTTAATACACACCCCAGGGAAGTTATGAAGTCTTAAAGAATTATACAAAGAAAATAATATACGCCTATATTCTTCACCAACTTTTAAACTAGAATCTGCTTCAAAACCGTCATGCAACGTCCCCGAATTATCATTGCTTGAGATGCCCGATGCTTGAGAGGCTGTTTGGGTATCAGGCGAAACTACAGATGGCTAACGTGCCCGCTAATTATTTCCAGGCGAACAAGGAACAAAGGTATGCATGTCCATCATTGCACGAGGGTACAGTCAGAAAAATAAATGTTGTGTCCTTTTGCACAAACTAATATGGCAAATGGTGTCGAATAGCAAGGCAAGGTTGTTAGAACCGTAATACGGTGTAAACAGAGAAGTGGTCAGCTCTTCATTAACCACAAGTAAAGGTAACGATATTTTTCTGGCTGTACATATGTGTATCTGCTTGTGGAATTATTTAGTCATTACAGTTTTAATGTTATGCAGAGTGCTCGGTACTCCCATTTGAATAGAACTACTGTTAATTCGTGTAGAGTTTCACTGACTTCACTTTCTTCGACATTTAATGCTTTTTCATGATTTTCCACAAACTGCTTGCCTCCCTCTCTCACACACACAGACCTTTAGTAGATTCAAACAATGACTCTGGTTATCCTGTGTTGATATTCTGAGCTGTACCTTTATTCAGCTTGTCCTTGACCCAAGTAGAAGGCAAATTAGCTGTTGTTTCTTTGTTTTCAATTATCATTCTCGAAAAAGCAGCTGATCTGTGAGTGTATATATAGTAGTGGAAATTTACTCCTCAGCCATGCCTTAAGGACAGCGTATCGTATAAAGAAAAGGAAAAAGGTTAAATGTGAAAATTAGATTTTGGATATCTTTCACCCTTCAAGAAATTTCCATCATTATAATTATCCCCCAAGTTCAATATTTTCGAAAAACGATTATGCGAGGGAACTAAACTTCCTACATTGAAAAATGTTATGTGTAGCTGCAGAGCTTACAAAATTTCACCTACGACGAAGCCATATTTATGGGGTTTTTAATAAAATTTCAAGATAACTCTATAAGAATTGTCTTTTTATTCATTACTTGGTAACTTCGATCTGCAACCCAAAATAACACAATTTTTTTGAAAAAATTGATAATGCAATGTGTATGTACGAATGCATGCGTTTGCAAATCTAGTTTCCCCAACTCCTAACAGGCATCAGACGAGGCACCATTACGTGTGAGCACCTATATAAGAGTTTCATTTTTATGGTGCCTCAATCACCACCCTAACCGAGCGTTCATTTTATAGGATTGAGTTACATATTATTACGCAAGTGAGGGTATTGGCGAGGCCATGGAAACGAGCTCTGCATATTCAAATATGAATAAAAGCATTTATTCACCGCACCAATCTGTAATGAAAAGACGTATGCCGAATGAAGCCCAGTGAATTTTCAATAAAAATAAAACTGTTTAATGTTCATTAAAAAATATCTTTATATATCTAATATTTCCATGCGTGCTTAAACTGTGTAGACCTTTTGAGGTGGAAAAGGTCTCATTTTATTCAGAAATAAATGTACTACGATGTGAGCGTTCTATTTCTATTTATTTTATTTAATGTTTTGCAAGATTCTTCGATATAAATGTTTACTCAATCTTGCAAATTGGTAACATAAAAGAAATAATACAAAAGGGGGAAAAAAACAGTCAAATTCTACATCTTCTCTTTCTGAAAGTTTTACTCCGGGAATTTAATAAATCGAGTTATAGAGGTTTAAAAGTTAGAAATAAAAGTGTGAAACGCAGGCGTTGCTTGCTCAAAAAATCGAAAAAAGACGGAAACCTTTAATCCACCTTTTACTTCCTTTCAGTTGTCAACAAAGGAGTCTCGAATGTTCTCCTTATGTTCCTACATGTTCTTTCCTGAATTTATGGTTCATTGTCAGAGCACATCGAGTGTGTCGATGTGTAGCATTATCGGTCGGAAATGATATATCAAGTTATATCTCGCAAAAGATAAAGGCAAGAGAGAGTTTTTACCTTGATATTTACTTTTTTAATTGTCATATTATTCCAGGTATCATACATCTGGCTGTACCCTGACAGAGCTTCACATCATGCTGCGAGAAAAGTTTGTGTGGTTAAAAGAATAGCATGACACACAATATGAGTCATACGAAGTTGGACCAGACAGGAAAAACGTAAAAAAATGACCGCAGATTTGAAGAACATACATATTTTCTCCATTGCACAGGTCCAGATGATGAAAACCACTCGCGGATGTTCGAGCCACGGGGTGGGGGCATTGTATTTCAAATCTAAACAAATTTCTTCCCCCGTTCTATGGTTTGCGGCTGATACAGAAATGGTGATAACAGTTTATAAGAGCAACGCACACGCTTATCCACATTTCAAGTAGTAACTTCCATGGAACCAGATTCAGGAAAATGTTCTTAAGTCAACGCTTTTGCACGGCTTAAAGAAAGCAGTGCTTTGTAGGGTGGTGAAACATTTGGCCTCTCTGTTTACAGTATTCACGAGGTCACAAATCGACACTTTGCAAGATGCTTTATTATAGATCATTCAGAATAAAGGCTTATTTACAATGTGGTTTTGGCATATTTCCCAACAAGTAATGTAATTTCCACTGGACCCTTGATGTACAGGAGGATTTAGCAAGGTTCGGTATTTTTGGGAATATGTACACCTCACCAATTGGGACAGATATCGCCTTGGAAGCAAATGGGGTTTCAGGTAGGGATTTTAATGAATACTGTATGTGAAACAGTGACGTTCATTATGTGAATAATAAAAAAAAAATACTGTTCATGGAATTTCTCTCAATAATCTGGAAAGACTGATCGGCAATCTTCTAACAAAACACTTAGATAGGTATATGTCAAATTCTCAAAATTCTTAGGACATGCTAATATTAGCCCCTCCTTGTAGGAATTCTGGCTTTTTTTTTTTTTTTTTTTTTTTTATTCCAGCCATGACTGCTTGATAACCAACATGGCAATGGTGTCTATCCTTTAACTCTATTTAGTTTCAGAATATCCTCTATGACTTCATGACCATCTCGACATATCCAAGCTGAATCTAACATGGCTACCAAGTTGCATCTAACACGCAAGTATATATGGAAGACTTTTTGAACTATATTCCCTGAACCTTTCGCGACCATGTCCAAAACATTCGGCCTTTCCTAAATATGTTTTCCGCAGTAGGATACGTCTGGCAGCGCTGTGTACGGAAGCGGTCACAGATGCTATCGGGCATCTGAGACAAAGTTGTAATAGAGCGTGAATTAATATGTTTATGTTTATTGAAATAAAAAATAAGGTGCCAAAATTTAATTCGTTATAAAGAAAATTAACAGTTGTACCCATCCTTCATAAGAAAAATGTGTTGAATACCAATGAGACAGAATATTTTAATCTAGCCTTCATATTAGACCATGATTGATCTCTAAAATATGAATCAAATTATTAACATGCGAGAGCGAGAGAGAGAGAGAGAGAGAGAGAGAGAGAGAGAGAGAGAGAGAGAGAGAGAGAGAGAGAGAGAGAGAGAGAGAGAGAGAGAGAGAAAATTTTTTTTTATCTCTGTGTACACAACTAGATGGATACACAGATAGAGAGACGCTGGTTCGGTTTATTCCAGATAAGCAACAGGATAATCAAGCAGACTGACTGTCACAGATGCATATCATTAGCGTGCAATGTCCGCCTTGCCTCGGCACTTGTCTCATCAAACACATGTGATCACTTTTTCAACTCTCGCACTTCTGACAAGTTTTTTCTTTTTTAACTCCCGGAAAAAAAGGACTAGGTTTTTTTTTTTTAACAAAACCTCATTTACAGAAAGCAACGGAATGTAAAGCGCCTGGTCTGGAGAAAACCAAGGATTAGATTTCGTTCGTTGTGCTTTTCGTGTCCTACTAAACGCACAAACGTTATTCAAACATACCGTGAGACCTTATTGTTTACCATAAGAGCACGTGGTGACGTCAGTGGCATTTTTTGACCTCCAGCAATTTGTGCGATATTTCATGGTTAAGTGTTATTTCAGTACATCTTTGAAAATGGTTTTGTAATAACAATGGTAAAAAAAAAAAAAAAAAAAAAAAAAAAAAGATGGTCGAAAACGAAACCAAGAAAAAGAGAAATAAAAGAGATACTGAATATTTGCAGTGGATAAAAGTGATGAGGCGGGATTTAGGTCGGAAGGTCCCAAGTAGGGTCTTCACCAAGATAGAAAGGTCATGCCTGTGTAAAGATACCTTGGCAGACGACCTCTCCTGAAGCGGGAAACCTGGGCCACGCAGTCCTTTTCTGAAAATACCGCGGCCTTTCTTTAAAAGTTACTCTTTTCCTCATACTCACCCTTTGAACAAAGACACAGATTATACACCCCTTTTCCACAACCACACTGTTTTTCTTATACTAGATACGCATAAGGCTTCTGCAGGGATAAAACCAGTCACTGAGAGAGAGGAGGATATTAAGGATACGACGCCTTTCGAATAGCAAGGTTTAACGGACACTAAAGACGGCTCAGCAAAGGCGACTTGAACAGCTGTTGCAGAATAACAAATGAGTGGTGATTAAGCTGGTCACCCACGTTGAGTGCAATTAAATGTACTTTTTTCATTGTGCGAGGTAATTGGGAAAAGTAATTTAGAGCGGTTATAATGGTGCTCTTTCTGCCGTCTCTGGTGTTGCTACAACTGTCATTATTACTACTAATATCATTGCACTACTATTATCATCATCATTATCATTATCATTACCAACTCCATCACCATTACCATCACCACCATTCATTACTGTCACCATCATCGTCATCACCACCATTTTTAACATTCATCATCATCACCATAGCCACCATCACCACTATCATTATCACTCGTCACCATCGTCATCACCATCATAATCATTTTCATTCTTTCGTTATTCCCATTTCTCATCATTTGCGAATATATCAGTTATTGAACCATATGCCAGATGGTTTGTTACAGGTAAGGAGAGGTGAATATACTAAGTGTCATGAATATGTAAGACATACTCTGATACATATATTCCTTCCCTCTCCGCTCGTCTCTCCTCTTATTTTTTAAAGCTTTTTTCTGTTTTCTTTTCTTTTCTTTTCTTTTTTCTTTTTTTCTTTTCTTTTTCCTTTTTTTCTCTTCTCTCCTTCCTACTCTTTTCCTTTCCTTTCCTTTACGTTACTTTATATTAATTTCCTCTTTTCTACTTTCCGCTTCTTTCCTCTCCTCTCCTTTCCTCCTTTTTCTTCTCCTCTCCTCGTTCGTTGTCTTTATTGAAAATGGTTCATTCAATCTCAATCTCTCTCTCTCTCTCTCTCTCTCTCTCTCTCTCTCTCTCTCTCTCTCTCTCTCTCTCTCTCTCTCTCTCTCTCTCTCTCTCTCTCTCTCTCTCTCTCTCTCTCTCTTTCTCTCTGTCTCTCTCTCTCTTTCTCTCTCTCTCTCTCTCTCTCTCTCTCTCTCTCTCTCTCTCTCTCTCTCTCTCTCTCTCTCTCTCTCTCTCTCTCTCTCTCTCTCAGACCAGTGCACTCTTGTCCTCCGTAAAATACATTAGACACTTTTGTAGACATTCTTACGCTGCGGGAAAAATAAATTTTTGAAACAATACAAAATTCTTACAGCATGAAAGCCTTACTTGTTTAGCATTTTCCTTTGGTCAATATTTTCTTTGGAAGTACTACCGTGAAATAGTCCAGTAACTTAGAAAAAGAAGGAGGAAAAAACAGTAATGATAAAAGTAGTAACAGAAATATCAGTGATGTTAGTATCGGCAGTGTGAATAAGAGCAGAACAAAGACGACGGTTCCTTTAACGCTCAATATGGGGGCCTTGACGTAAAAGCGATATTAAACGATTAGCATCCCATTAGCAATTCACGTTTAACAGGTGTTCAAGGCTTAGTGCCACCTCAGCTTTGATTATCGAGAGCCACTCTGTCCTGTTAATTTCACTGTGATCGCTTCCTTCGTCTCCCGTGTTGCTCACTTCACTGCGTGGTCCTGTTGCTGCTCGGTTTCCCTTGAAGACCTTGCGCGTCTCTGGTGAGTCTTGATAGCAGTAAAGGTCGGATAAGTGTACAGAGGCTGTTTGTGTATGGTGTTGGGGAATGCTGATTTTATTGTCAATGATATTGGTGATTTTTTGGGTGATTTGAAAGTGATGGATTCGAATGTGATGTTTTTTTTTTTTTTTTAGATTGGTTCTGTTTTTTGAGTTAATAGATCCTCCCGTGTCTGAGATTTCAACTCGGCATTTTCTTCGTACTTTTCTTTTTAATAATTCCTCCCTGTTCCTCATTAAAACCGTCATTTTGCTGGAAATTAATCCAGTGCATACCGGTCATGTACCTGCGTGCTCCTGTCCAGAACCTAAATTCTTAAAAGTCATGAAGCATCTTATGGACCATTCCTTCGTATCCAAAAGGCTCTTGAAACTTGCTACGAAACTGGACTAAATAGGCACTCCTTCAGTCTCCTTCATAGATGCTGTAAAATTTGATTATTTCCTCATGTGAACCTTAGAATAATAATAAGACTGTTGGTTTTAGTTTTCCAATAGTCAGTGGAAGCTTGGTATAGAGTGCCAGTGTATTTTTTTTTTTTTTTTTTCTGGCAGCTAATGGTTCCTAGACTTATCTTGTATTGTTAAGCTTAAAACACAAATCTCCATTACCTAATCTCCACATGTGTAAATACAGGAGACCCCAGAGAAAGACGCGGCACGCAAGAAATGGCCATTTTTCCAAACAAGGTCTCCCGCCTGATCTCGTGGCGCGCCAAGACCACCCACAAGGCTGTGACGTTTTCGCTCGCTGCCATCTGCATCGTCAGTCTTTACGGTGAGAATTACCAATTTTATGGTTTTTATCATTAGATTCCATTTTTATTATTAAATATGAAGTAATTATAAGTAACCGTGATATGTTTGATAAACGGTATATTTTCAAACTGCACTGACTGATGATATGACAAGTTAATGCAAAGGTATATAACATCAAAATCGTGTACACCCTAGAACTCAGTGCCAGATGTGTTATTGCTCACGCTAAGACATTATATGCACGGAAAGAAACGCAAAAACGGGTTTCCTCAGTAAAACGACCATACTAGAATAAGCCAGTCGTAACTACCTGAAAGAGTGCGTTAAAACATCTCCATAGACGATTTCAAATGTAGAAACTGTGTAGAGACTTCGGACAAATGCACACGTGTGTTCGTCTGCCTGCCTGTTATTGCATCCATCTATTTATCTTTCTGTGCATTTACCTGTCTATCTATTTACGTATTTGTTTACCTGCCCATCTATCTATCGATGTATATATTTATATGTTTTATTCATCTATTTATTTACCTGTCCATCTTTCTATCTACCTGTCTTTTTAATGCCCATCTATCCACTGATCTATATGTTTACCTGTTCATCTATTTATCTCTCTATCTATCTTTCCACCTTTTTCCCTGTCCATCTATCTATCGATATGTATATTTTTTACTGACTTTTCTGTGCACATGTTGAACGAATTTCTAAAGTAAATTGTGATTGCATCGAAGCCTGAGCGCCCAATGGATTCAACCAAAGTTTCTTACATTTGCAAATGTCTCTAGGCTCGCAAACTGGAGCTGTCTTACAAATCTATTTACATTTGCCCATTGAATGCCTAACACTAGTGCTGCTGAAATAACTGCAGCATCGAACCATTCTCAGAAGAAACTAAAAAGAAATAAGAGTTGAAATCTCTCACGGATCTCGCCGGTCTCAAAAGACACGCCTCTCTCGCATTGAACAGTATTGAGGACACAACGCACGCACAGGCGCTCACCTCCCTCTTTTCAGAAAGATCATAGCAAAATATCTCTTTCTTCTTCCCATGATGGGTGTGCGGAGAGAGTAGAAGGGGAGACGGAGGGAAAGGGGAGAAGGGGGAGGAGAGAGGACTGGGGAGAGCAGAGGAGGCTGGAGCAGGGAGATGGGAGATAGGAGAGGAGAGAGTATGGGGAGGGGGATGAGGAAGGAGACAGGGTGGGGAGGGGGTATGAGGGTGGAGAGAGAATGGGGAGAAGAGACAAGGAAGGAGGCAAGATGGGGAGGGGAAATGAGGTGGGAGATCGGAGACAGAGAGGAGAGGCTATGGGGACGGGAGATGAGCCAGACAGGGTGGGGAGGGGAGAGGGGAGAGGACACTGAGGGTAGAGGGAGTTGGGAGGGGAGAGAGGACTAGAAATGGCAGAGGCGGTTTAGAAGGGAAGACGGGGAATGGGGAGGAGAGAGGAGAGAGAGGGTGGAGAGGGGAAAGGGGAACTGGAGCTGATGATGATGATTATCATTATCGTCATTATTAGAATAATTATTCTTTGCTAATATCATCACGACAGCAGCCTCTAAAAATTACCAGAATACCCATATTTTCTCCCTTTGCGAGTTAGGAGAATTTCTCTACTGGTGATACAAAATGCTACATAATATCTCTTATTCCAAATAATCGACAGCTGAAAACCTGAACCACTAATATAAGTTTTGAATTCATATCTGCCATTATATCCCCGACTAAAAAGCAACGTTATCCACACGTTCATATCTTCAAGCACCTTCAGGCACAAGAAAAATGTTCCCGGCAAGACTGTAGACATTTGGAGTCGATCGCGAGAAAGGAAAGCAGAATGTTCTACTTTGCTTGTCGAACAGAAATAACTACATTTGCTCTTAAGGGTGTGAGGAAAAATAAATGTACTTTTATTTTCGTTATTATTTTTATCATTACCATTATTATCATTGATAATAATAGTTATTATTATTAATATTATTATTATTATTATTATTATTATTACTACTACTATTATTATTATTATTATCATTATTATTATTATTGTTATTATTATTATCATTATTATTATTATTATTATTATTGTTATTATTATTATTATTATTATTATTGCTATTACTGTTACTATTATTATTTTTATCTTTAGCTTTATCATTATTATTATCATCCTTATTATTATCCTTCTCCTCCTCATCATCATCATCATTACTATTATTACTATTACTATTATTATTATTATCTTCCTTATTATTATTATTATCATTATAATTATTATCATTATCATTATTTTTATCATATTATTTTTGTTGTTATTGTTATCCTTACTATTATTCTCATTATTATTATTGCTATTATTATTGTATTATGATTAATATTGTTGATATAATTATTATTATTATTATTATTATTATTATTATTATTATTATTATCATTATTATTATTATTATCATCGTTATTATTACTATCATCATTATTATAATAATAATTATTATTATTATCATTATACCTACTATTAATATTAATATTATCATTATCATCATTATCATTGTTATCATGTTAATTATAATCATTACTATCATCATTATTATTATCATTATCACTGTTATCATGATTACAATTGCCAACCTCTGTTCTAAAGCCCTTGTGTCGTTCTCACTTCTTCAGTCCCTTAGGCACACTAAGGCCCTGTTTTGAGAGCCCTAGATCTGCCTCACCTCAGGGTCGTGACCTTTGCAATTTCCTGTTGGTTGAGGCTATTATTATCTATTTCCATATATATACTTAACTAACTTATATTCACGCAACTGAACTGAACTAACTCTTTTTATTTCCTTATGTATTCAATTAACGTTATTTCTTCTCAATTTAACTACATTTAACTTTTCGATTTCTTTTTTTGGTGTTTTTTGGTATTTTATTCGTTTTCTCTGCGAGGTTAGAGGGTAAAGGTTCCTGCTTACCGTCCTTTCTGTTTTCCATTTCTTTGTGCTGTGTGGTGCAGCGGTAGCGATCTCGTCTAGCAATCTCTCCCCTCCCCTCTACCCTCAGTGTCCCTCGCCGCCAGTGGATGGTAACCCCGGCCATTCCTTGCACGCAGGAGAAGCAAAATAAAACAGACAGTATGTCACACCAAGAATATCCATTGTAACAAATGGAATCAAGACTCTCTCTCTCTCTCTCTCTCTCTCTCTCTCTCTCTCTCTCTCTCTCTCTCTCTCTCTCTCTCTCTCTCTCTCTCTCTCTCTCTCTCTCTCTCTCTCTCTCTCTCTTGTCATTATTCTCTGGTGCCCAGGGAGAGGTAGAGGTTCCTACTTATTGTCATTTCCGGTCTTCCTTTCATTATCGTATTTATCTGGCAACTATATTTTTTCCCTAATAGTTTCATTATCGGCCTTTCTTTTTTTTTTTTTTTACTTCTCGTAAACTCTAAATCCCATTACAATATTCAACACCATCATCCCATTTCTTCTTTTGTCTTTTCCTATCTCTTATCGTCCGTTATTCCCTCTCTTGATTTTCGTTTTCCACCAAAGATCCTGAAGGTTTTGAATTTTTTGTTTTTCGACTTTTCTTCGTGGATTTTGAAAAAGTTCTTGTTCCTCGCTTAAGTCTCTCTTAAGTCTCTCTCTCTCTCTCTCTCTCTTAAAAAAAAAAAAAAAAAAAATGTTTGTTGCTCTCTCTCTCTCTCTCTCTCTCTTTCTCTCTCTCTCTCTCTCTCTCTCTCTCTCTCTCTCTCTCTCTCTCTCTCTCTCTCTCTTTCTCTTTCATATTTCAAATGAAAATTCAGATAACCTTTATCCATTTAATTGAAACTGTTATTTATATCCTTGTTTAATTATTTGTTCCCTGATTTATCTCTCTCTCTCTCTCTCTCTCTCTCTCTCTCTGTCTGTCTGTCTCTCTCTCTTTGTTTCCCTCTCTCTCCTCTCTCTCATTCTCTCTTTTCTGGCTCTCTCTCTCTTTCTCTCTAATATTTCAAGTAGA
>NC_061848.1:20110416-20112916 GCF_019202785.1 Penaeus chinensis
ATAATTCAGTGTCGCACCATTTTTTTCAGTCGTAGTGCATTTTGATGTGCGTAGAAGTCTGCCTCTTTGTGACGCCCTTTGTTAAAATTCCCTAGACCATCACCTTCATTATCATCAGTATCATTATGATTCTTATAAGATTATCTTGCTACTAGTGTCGATTGATTCTTAATATGGCCATCATATGATTTTGAATCCCAGTAAAATCATTACCAAGACTCCTTTTCTTGCTTATCGTTACCTCGATTGTCATTAAGCTCGTTATTTCTAGCTGTGCCATTACACTTTCATTGAACCAAGGAAACACAGGTAATGCCACTTCCATTTGAACTTTACCTGGAGTAGTCTGACTGCTGTTAATGGCAAGGCACTCTTTGTTATCTTAAATTAAAACTATACCGAGTGAATTATAATAGTTATGACTCTGATATCTCACTGCACATACCTATTGGCTAAATACTATTACATTAGTAACTCCGTCCTTTTTTGGACCCTGTCAGTTTGTGCTATATTTTTCTTTAAAAAGTATTTAGTATGAGACTGGTAAACAAAATAATCGATAAAGAAACCATGAAAAAAAAAAAAATCTTATATATGCAGTGAATGAAGGCGAATAGGCGGGGCATAGCTAGATAGTTGCCAACTAGGATTTTCATCAAGACGAAGTGGTGCTACCTATCTTCTTAATGACTCGAAGAGCCACGGTTACCTAATCAGCTCCTGTCTCCATGGCGCTGCCTTCCAGAGGTCCTTCAGGGCCAGCCTGCCGGACGACAAATACTTCACGAAGGCCCTCAATCACTACAGGCAAAAGTTCTCCAATGAAGTAGCCTTCGTGGTCGCTTCGGACGACAAGGGTTTTGTCAGGCAGAGACTCGGCCATCATCCAGACGTGTATCTCTCCAAAGGTAGGGATGTGTGTGTGTGTGTCGGCATATTTTGTTTTTGTGTATGGATGAATAACTAAATACGCATTTCCAATTGCACACACACACACACACACACACACACACACATACACATACACATACACATACACATACACATACACATACACATACACATACACATACACATACACATACACATACACATACACATACACATACACATACACATACACATACACACACACATACACATACATACATACATACATACATACATATACATAGACATATATATATATATATATATATATATATATATATATATATATATATATATGAATGGTAAACACTCTTCCGTGTTCATACTATGGTAGAAAAACCACAATGCAAAAACTTAATTTATTGAAAATGAGACTACCGTTTCGAAATCCACCTAGATTCTATCTTCAGGTCTGAAAAGGAAGGACATCAGCGGAAGAAGGAAAGACAACTCGCGCCGCCAACCAGTCCATCTGATCGCCTTTGTCCCACTGATGACAAAAGAGGGCGATGTTGTTGTGTCCCCTGGATACAGCGTGCTTATGTTGAGACAGATGCTAAGTGAGGCTGCTGGTGCCTGTCTCGCCAAAGTATTGCTTATCACAGGAGGCACAAGGAACAGCATAGGTGCCCACCTTCCGGGTAGAGGGAGGACTGGTGTGGACCAGGTTGCAACGGAGAGTGTTCACCTGGCGAAAGATCACCCTTCAGTTGAGAGGGTGAAGAGGGCGACGGAAAGAGTAGATCTCCTCATTGTAGGGTAGGCTGAGCACAGGCAGGTGAGGAGTCTCTTAAGGAGAGGAGTCATGGTAGAAGGTACGTCGTGCCCTGGATAACGCGACGTCGAGAACATGACGAGGGTAGAGAACGAAAGACGCAAGAAGTCGATCTCTCCATCCAAATGCTGGGGGTCGCAGATGCGGAGGGCGAGGAGGAACAGCGAGGTGACAACGCATCTCTTTACATGGAGAGGATGGTATGAGAAGAAGTGTATGTACATACCACTAGGCATAGCCTCCTGTATATGGAGAAGAAGTGGTCAGCGGAGCGATGAATTAGGGTGTCCAAGAAAGGGAGCTTGTTGTCAACCTCCCATTCCATCTTGAAACAGATGGAAGGAGAGAGAGAGTTCAGCTGCGTCAGGAAATCCGAGAACAGGGCAGGGTTATGTGACCAGAGAGTAAAGACGTTGTCGACATACCTCAGCCAAATCGACGGATGAAGGGAGATGGAAAGGAGAAGCTCAGACTCGAAGAATTCAATAAAAAGACACCACGGATACGGGAGATGAAGTCCTGAGAGTGGCGGAGGTGAGCAGGAGAGGTGCCAGGAACGGGAGAGACTTCGTCAGCCATGCCGCAGTAGGGCGCGTCACAGATCCCCGGGAGGAGATGATGGGGCGCAGAGGCACGATCGGCTTATGGGTTTTAGGAAGCCCATAGAAACGAGTAAGTAGAGGGTTGATGACCTTGAACCTCTGGTAGAGATTCGCCTCCGGAAAACAGGCTGCTATTTCTTTCAGGCGACGGTGGAAGGTAGCAGCAATTCGTTCACGGGGGTTGCTGGTCAGA
>NC_061848.1:20122916-20127916 GCF_019202785.1 Penaeus chinensis
TAAATTACTGAAAAGCTGGTCCACCTTTTGTGCTGATTCGTCTTTTTCTTCTATCATCATAAGACGGAGGATCCCTAAGAGATGTTTACTCTGGTCTTTTTATATCAGAAGGAGAATGCACTGTATTGGCATTCAAAGATACGCCCGTCTGAATAGAGTTATACATATGGGCCTTAAGGGAAAGCTGCACATATTCTCTAGTTTGCGTTGTAGACTGTAAAAAAAAAAATATAAGAGATGAGGTAGGAACACTTTTTTTGAAAAGCATTGTATTGTCCCTTGAGGTTAATTAGCAAAACATAACTGGGTCGAAACGTGGGGACAGGTGGTGGCCCTAGTTGGTAGATAATTAGCTGTTCAGGCGGAAATATGAGGGGGAAACACGCCTTTGCCCTCGCGCAGATGCGTTGAAAACTCTCTAAATAGAATAAAACCGGCGACTTTTCAATCTGTTAGGTAATTAACCTGTTGTATAAGCCTGAAATTTTCAGGGGGAGAGACACCCTTCAGGTGAGCGTGTTAGGCATCTTTTTTTCTGTGCCGTATCAAAGCCTGACGTTGGCGACGCACACACACACACACACACACACGTACACACACTTACACACACACACACACATACACACACTTACACACACACGCACACGCGCACATGCATACATATACACGCGCGCGCATGCACACACATACATACACACACACACACACACACTATCATTAGGGGGACATTTATGGGTTCAGATGAATTGGGGGGGGGGGGGGGATCACTCGTCTGTAAGAGGGTCAATTATCGATCCAGTTACAAGTTCAAACATGATGAATATTGCGGTGCGGGGTGGGAGGGTATGGGAGAGAGGGTGCTAAAGGGGGGGGGGGGGTCAACTGTGGCACCAGGCATATGTAGTGAACTGCAAATACAATTATGTCCCGCAAGAATGTAGAAAAGTAGCGTCACTGCCACCACCCATTTAATTCACGTATAGGAACGTAGTGTTGTTTGCGGGATGGGAATAGTGTAGAAGGCGTGAGGAAGGGAGCGATAGATTGTGTATGCGGGTGTAGTGTGTGTGTGTGTAGTGTACGTGTTGGGTGCGGGAGTATAAAGGTTGGTAAGCGTGAATTGAGCCGAGGAGAGGCGTGTGCGTATACCCAAGTAAGTAGAGTAATTAATGAGACATCAAGAACTATTTCCATCATTGCACTGTTAATCCTTTTCCCCTTTACAGATGGGTTGGCGAGGGAAATTGCGACATAAGTCATATAAAACATTTATTAAAACACGGTTAAACTTAAAATAATAAAAACATTAAAAGGAATAAAACACGAGCAAAAGCAATACAAGTAATAAATCAATAAAAGTAATAAACCAAAAGCTCATACAAAAAAACAAAACAATCTAAAATAATAAATAAAGAAAGAAGGCACCAAATCCCTTCGTCACTCTCCGAAATAATACCTGGTCAAATATCTCTCACGACTTCTATGATAGCCCTCTTCGCAAGCACTGCTTCCGGGATCGCTGAGCATTCCGACAGACCAAGGCCCGCTTCCTCCCTTGCTGCCTCTGTACCAATTTGTGGGTCTTTCTTGCACATGTATACGTACACGCATACGTACACACATACGCAAACGCACACAAACACACACACACACACACACACACACACACACACACACACACACACACACACACACACACACACACACACATATATGTGTGTGTGTGTGTGTGTGTGTGTGTGTGTGTGTGTGTGTGTGTGTGTGTGTGTGTGCATTTATGTATCGTTAGTAGCTAAATATTTATTTATCTATCTATCCATCTTTCTCTCTCTTTCTCTCTATATAACTACTCAAGTGTCTCTAAATACACTGAAAGAAAAATGGACCTTAAGTGTGACCCTTTAAATAACACTTTCTTCCCCCCCCGCTACTAGTCAATAATGCTGATTATTGTTTATTACTATAAATGTTATCATTATCATCATCACTATTATCGTTACCATTAACATTATAATTATTATTGTTGTTGTTATTGTCTTGCCTTTATTGTTATTATTATCATTATTATTATTATTATTATTATTATCATTAGCAGTAGTAGTAATATAATTATTACTGTTATTACAATTATTATATTTCATTATTTTTATTTCTATTACTATTATTTTTATTATTATTTTCATTGTCATTATCATTATTATCATAATTGCTTGTTTTATCAGGTGAATGAAGATAGCCCTGGCAGTTACACCTTAGTTGTCTACAGGTTGTACCCTACAATAATCACATATGAACAACAATACAAAATGTTTGCAAAATACAATATAACCTCATATAGGATAAGCATTGGCAGCCACACAAAACATAAATCTCTTATTACACAATCACTGAGTAAACAAAAATACATCTTTCATGGGAGCAACAAGCAATGGGAGCTATAAAATAAAATCCCTCATTACACAACTAATGACACCTTTGCAACTCACTTATTAAGCAAGCAGATAATATATCTTTCATGGTCATAATGAAATAAATTGAACAAATATACAAATAATACAAACATGACAGGAATGTAACTTACACAGTGCCTCCCTTATAAATCACTGGTGCATTACCTCTCATCAGAAGCCACAGGTTACAAGTCAGAATGGCACTGTAATGCAATACATCAATGGGATAATACTTCACAAATCTCTATACCATAAGTGAGTAGGATTATGGTCATCCCTGATAACATTAATTCACGGCAAACGTTTATAGTTACTTCCACTCGATGCAACTGTTTACCTTTTACATCACAATAGTAAGGACTCAGGGGATAACAAACATAACTCACCAATAATGCTATTGGCGTGAGGATATCCTCGTATGGAAACCAATCGACGAAATGTGCTTTTGAAAAAAAAAACTGTCTGTGTCATAAACCTTTGTCAGATCAATGTAGACAGCACGACTAGTAAAACACATACATATTACCCTGTATACTTTTGCTCTAGATCTTCGTTTTACAGTATCTCTTATAAGCAATGGGCCAAATAAGTCTAAAGATGTGTTATAAAATGCTGGGGAAGGTTTTATCGTCTTGTCTGGAACCTGTCCCATTTTCTGTTCCATTAAGGATTTCATGCACCTTTTGCATAATGTCCTCTACAATGAGGCTGGGCCCTGTACTGACATTTTCGTGTTGTTGTTTTAAAAGTTAATCTGTACTTTAAATGCAAACTGATTCTCCTTTGGTTCCCATATCATTCCTAATACCTTTTCCGTCTCTGTGTCTATAATCTTCATGTCTTCTGCCATGCTATGGTTACCAGATACCGCCCATTGTTTCATCTGAAAGCCTCCTAATTTAAGGATTTCATCAGTGTCCATTTTGCTGAGGGCTTCTGACATAGTTTCGCATGAATGCAGGATGTCATCAACATATGAGTCATTGATAAACATGGCAGCAGTTTCAGGATATTTAGCCATGAGCATCTCAGCTGTTTTCTGAAAGGCTGTTATAGAAATTATACCACTTGGCCTATCGCCAAAGGTCACTGTTCAAAGACAATAATGGTCTGGGTCTTTGTTAGTGTTCACATCTCTCCACAGGAGCCTGCGTGTCATCTGGTCCAGTTCCGAAATTAGTACATAATTATACATCTTGCTGATATCTCTGACCATTGCTACTGTTTTCTCACGAAATCTAAGTAAAATACCATAAAGATAGTTTAATACATCAGGACCCTTTGCATAATAATAATTGAGAACATTGAATACTATCCTGATAGGTGTAGACTTTGATTAAGGTTTTAATACTTCATGATGTGGAATGTAATGCACTGGGCCTTTATAACTCTGAAGGCCCAGACAACAGTTTCGGAATCCAGGTGGATTCCGAAACTGTTGTCTCACCTTCAATAAATCTAGTTTTTACATTGTGGGTTTTTCTACCATAGTATCAACACGGTAGAGTGTTTTCACCACTCAACTCTTTATTTCTTCATCAGTCAGTTTCCTGGCGACACCCCGTGAAACCATGTCGTGGATTTGATTGCTGTATGCCTTCGCATATTCTGCTCCCTTTTTAGTTAATCTCATTTCCACGGATTTCAGTCTGGCTAAACAAGAAGACATATGAGTCATTGATCGGTAAGTTTTCTGGAGACTTGACCCATGGGTCAGTAGCAGTCCAGTATTTGTTATCTGGGTCATAATTCAATCCCTTTGTGATGAGTGAAAGCTCTTTCTCCTCCTTCACGTTGTACTTATTACTGCCAAGTGGGCATTTCCCACACTTTCAGTTGCCACATTTAAGGTTACAGTAGGTTCCTAAGTTCTCTACACTGACATAGGATCTACCAGCCACATGATTCACTCGAACATATATATGTGTATTGTCGGTAGAACTGAATTTCAATAAAGGATGTGAACCCCTAATACAATATTCAAAGGGAGTAATCTGAACCTATTAACAAATCAATATTGCCATGCGGACGTTCGATATCTCTACCTGAGACACCAAAGAGAGGTGCCACACGATTTGTATCAACGGGACACGTTTCAGCAGTGATTTCAGAAATTCCACACGCTCTGACTACATGAGTCTTACCCTGACAGTCATTAATTGGAACATCATATTCCAATGTTTCAAATCGCGTACACTCATTGCCTACTTTTGTGATTGCTATATTTATGCTCCTTCCCTTCAATCCTGTTTACAGTTTTTACCATCAGGAACACACCATCTCGGGGTAGGAGATTATTACAATATCAATAGTAATAATAATAATAACATTTATAACAGCATTCATAATTATAAATACTAATCAGAGCAGAATCAGCCCTATTGACTAGTAGCAGAAGGGAAGAAAGTGTTATTCAAAGGGTAACACTTAAAGTCCAATTTGCTTCTCTCTTTCATTTTATTAGACTTACTTGACTACATTGTTTGAGGAGGGATAAGAAAAGGACAAGAACCTCGTTTAGGTAGATAAATGATAGAAAAATAGATAGAT
>NC_061848.1:20165416-20175416 GCF_019202785.1 Penaeus chinensis
GTATGTGTGTGTGTGTGTGTGTGATTGTGTGCGTGTCTATAAAAATGCATATACACATATACATATTTAACCCAATGCCGTCGGGGAAAATGAACAAAAAATGGGGAAAATGCTGTGCCCATTTTCTATATTTTTTGTGAAATGTCTGCTCATAGATGGCTTTGCTAGTGCTTAGCCACAAAGGAGTCAATTAATAGACCTTGTGACCATACGTGATTTGAATTGGCGGAAAAAACGTGTTTTTTACTAGTGCTATGGATATCGATGGTGTTATTTTTATTATAAACATTATAATTATTATAATGTTTTTTTAATATTAGTAACAGCAAAATAAGATAATGTAAAATATTTCGTAAATCAAAGAAAAGGGTGAACGGGCGAGACGGGCAGTACTCCTAACTGGCTCATTGGTGACTTAGTACAAGTATAGCCATCTATGTGAAAAAACAATCAAACAAGTACTAACAGTGGGCATAGCACGTGTCTACCCGTCGTACCCGTCGGCAAGGGGATAAAGTATATATACATATACCTTTATATATATAAATATATATGTATATATATATTTACACATACGTATATGTGTAAATATATATATATATGTATAAATATATCTGTACGAACACATACACACACACAGATTATGTATGTCTGTATGCCTGTGTGTAATCCCAGGAGCAAAAGGGAGAGCGAGAGCCAGCCAAGCACCCGGGACCTGCTCGCGCGATGACGCAACTGCCGGCGGGGACCGAAACCTAGACCCAGACCTCGTGACGAAGGCCCTGTGCAGTGGAAGCGGAGGCAAGACCTTGGGGGGAGGGGCATGACTGACGCTCGGGTCACGCTACCACTACAAGCACCCGCGGACAACACCTGCTCAGGCATATATCGATTTATCAATCAGCTGATAACTGACTTCATTACTAGGGCCGGGGTACGATGTAGTGGAAGGTTATGAATGGAGAGGGACAGCGTAAAATGTTTGCCGGATTCTTACATTTATTTATTTATTTATCTATTTATTAGTTGGTCGGATCTATCTTCCGGACAGTAACATCCACGCCCCCCCCCCCACTTCAAAATAAACGGAAACATCTATCTACCTGCAAATCGTACGCCGATCGCCAATTTCTTTAAAGGGACACACTTAAACACATTAACACACGCCTCGCTTCCCTTCCCCCCTCATCCCCTCCCCACTCATCTCATGCTAATCCTGACAAGATCAGACCTCGGCCAAGGGACTTGATCGATCAGCCCCTCACACGCCCCCAGCGCCGGAGAGGAACAAGTGATTCGCTCGCACGCCCTTGATTTCACGGCTTGTTTGTCACCCACGAAGCACGCACGGCCCGAGACCTGTGAGCGAGATAATGTCTCTCACCCTGTCTATATCTACATGTGTGTATATATACATATATATATATATATATATATATATATATATATATATGTGTGTGTGTGTGTGTGTGTGTGTGTGTGTGTGTGTGTGTGTGTGTGTGTACATGCATATATATATACATATATATATGTATATATATATGCACACACACACACACACACACACACACACACACACACATATATATGTGTATATATATATATATATATATATATATATATATATATGTACGCACACACACATGTATGTGTGTGTGTGTATATATACACACACACGATATGTATATATGATATATATATATATTTATATATATATGCAGATATAGACAGGGTGAGAGACATTATCTCGCTCAAAGATGTATATATATACATATATATATATACATACATACACATACATATATGTATATATACACATATGTGTGTATGTATACATGTATATACACACACACACACACACACACATATATATATATATATATATATATATCATATATACATATCGTGTGTGTGTGTATACACACACACACACACACAAACACACACACACACATATATATATATATATATATATATAAATATATATATATATGTGTGTGTGTGTGTATATATGTTTGCACTCACACACACACACACACACACACACACACACACACACACACACACACACACACACACATATATATATATGTATGTATATGCGTATATATACATATGTATGTGTATACATATATGTGCATGTGTATATAATATATACATACATACTTACATACACACACACACACACACACATATACATATATAGATAGATATAGATATAGATATATGCACATGCATATATGCACTCACTTATGTATATGCATATATATACTGTACATATACATATTCATGTATATGTATATGTAAGTATGTATGCATACATATTTGTAAAAAACACGTAATTTTCTTCTCTCTCATTCCATATTCGCATAACAGCATAAACAAATATAATCTGAATAATCACAAACACACAGACACACACACACACACGTGTGCGCGTGCGAAAACACACACACACACGCATACACACACACACACACACGTGTGCGCGTGGGCGGGTGCGAAAACACACACACACACGCATACACACACACACACACACAAACACACACACACACACACACACACACACACACACATATATATATATATATATAATATATATATATATATATATATATATATATATATATATATATATATATATAAATATATGCGTGCGGGTGTGCGTTTGTATGTGCATATATGTATATGCGTATTACATATAGATATACGGTAAGAGGAAGAAGTGAGGAGACAGAAGAAGCTGTATATGATCTCGAAACATTCAGTGACTCCCAGATACACTTAGGAGAGAACGGGCGACCTGCTGTAAAAGCACGGACATTTGATAAATAGCGGCGAACGGTGTTTAATAACTATAAAAAGGCTGAGTTCATCATGCTACCAATATCATCACTTCTACTTCTTTCACCTTCTCTTAACACATTTCTTACGATCAAAGCAAATCCGATCAATTGTCTTGTGTTTGACGCGTGCGAATGCAAATGCGTGCATGTATAAGTGCATGCACACTAGTGAGCTTGCATATGTCATAGCAATTGGCATCTGCTGCATAAATGCTATGGTATTTAGTCGGGCTATTGGCATTCCTTCGCTCATTAATTAGCAAGTGAGATCCGTTTTATTTCCATCAAGGGTGATTGATAAACCTGTCAAAAGTGCTCTGCAAGCACTTTGAACTCAGATTCCCTCGGTGCATAAGGGATCGGAGCGGCTATAAGCGCATCGAATGCCACCTTTAAGGGATGGAGTCTCCCCAAGCGATGCTCAGCCCGGCTACAGCTGTTGATCGGCGTGTTTCTCTCTGGCGTCTATACCCTGCATTGACAGAAGGAGCCTCGGGAAACACGCACAAATCTCCTCTCGCTCGCCAAGAACGAAAGACTTTATCTCTTTTCTCCCGTGACACGCGCACAAGGAAGATGTTGGCGTGCGACTACACGAATGCGCTGATCGCCATCGTGATGATCATGCCATTCGTGTATGAATTCAGCCACCGCTTTAGGCTGTACCTGAAGTTCTTCCTGTTCTACGCCAGTGTGATGCTCTGCTCTGTCCTGTGCATCCCCTTCATCATCTGGCGCCCCGGGGACGTCAGGAATACCCTGTGAGTCCTGCTGCCTGCTCGCCCCTGTTCTGGATGTGTGGACTGTCGCTCCCTCGTCGCGAATTTTGCCATATGTTAGAAATGGGGAAACGGCGGTTGTTTTACGAAGTATTCTGCCTTCATTCTGTTGCAAGAGCTGCATATCCTTAGGAAGGATATGCATCCCCTAATGTTAATAATAAGGCAACGGCAATGATTGTGTGAGGCAGAGTGGGCAGTCTGCAATTGCATATTATGTTGATTATTGCAAGTCAAATTGTTAATCACCATAAACACAATTAGCAAGAGTAGTGATGCATAGTATTTACACACTTGTCTGCATTGTGGAGCAGTGTTTCTGTGTTTCAAAGGGCGAATAAGTAATGACAATTATGATCTGTTGTGATAATTAATAATTGTATATAAATATTGGCATCCATTCCAGTAATCCACTGGCCACAAATGCTTTATTCACTTCATACTGTAATGTATTAAATTTAAGAGGGGTTGGTGAATTTAAGAACTTGACATTGTCTTGGTTCTTTGTTGCACTCAACACTTAACCAGAATGCTGCTATCTGAATTTAAAAGGAACAACATTTAGTATGTTATACAAAGTATGAACAACACAAAATATAGTAATAGCTGAAGAAATATGATATATTAGAGAAATTAAAGTGAACAGATACATAGCTGATAAATATGCAAATCAAAGTGGGAATTAGAGGATTTTTGACAGCCAACTGTAAAACAAATCCTGTTAATTAGTTGTTAGTTGTTCCCTCAGTTACCAGGCAACCAGAGACCATACATAATGTTATATTTGAATTTTTTTCAGCTTCTAGTGCTGGTAATCATAGTTTAAGGCAGGCAGAACACAATTTTGTTTATGTATTTGCCTTTTTTATTTTTCTTGACTCATCATATTTGTTGTCAGTGGACTCTTATTGTTGTCTGCTTACCAAACATGGCAGTATTGTTCAGCAAATCAGCAATCAAGCACAGTTTTAATAGGCCAGACTCCCATAATTTGGTCAGCGACTTAGGAAGGATGAATAGTTCAGGGTAGTTTTTTTATCTCGCCCAAGTTTGTTTATCTCGCTCATGCAGGTTAGTCATTCAACACTGACTTGTGGTAGAGATTTTGTATTCCAGTCAAGGAGTCTTAGGGGTGTGGTCCACAAACAATAACAAAAACTCAAAAAGGCTGCGTAGCTTAACCGTGCAGTTTTCCCGGAATACCTCATGCCTGCCCCATCTGTCAGGTCTAGTATCATCGCTAATGTTGCCTTGTGCTGACTAAACCCGTCTTAAATGAATTCTTGACATCATAAGGAAATTATTGATACCAAATTAGAGGACTTTCAAGATGCAGACTTGTTACAGAAAACTATCCCTGATTCTTTTGATGAATATCATTCGGTTGTGACAATATAGGTATACAAGGAAATGTTTAGAAACACATCTAGTGAAATTGAAAATGAGTATTTTTTCTCATTAAGATATTGGCACTATCCTTTCCTAATCTTGGAATTTCCTGTTATCTCTAAAGGAAAGCCAAATGTCTTAAAATCCAACCTGATAGTGGCATACTGTCAAGCATCAAATCAAAATACATATTCTTATGTGACGGAGCTTGATTTGTTTTTTTATTAGACTTATATATCTAGATATTTACTGTGAATTATAGTTTTCAAATACCATTGAAATATACTTGCAGAGGAAAGGAGGACTCCTATAATATTGACAGGACTATTTTAGGGATAAAAACTTTCGATAATCTGATCTCAGATTTAATTTATGTAAGATTTGTTCATTGATCAGAGGATAACTAACTTTCCTCCACTCAAACATGTGTCAAACCCTAATAGACCGCATACAGTGAGTCCAGCATGATAAAGTCAAAGAAATTCGAAGGGCCATTGTGATCCACTATGTATATTCTAGCAGTATAGATCTTGAACAGGTTCCTTATTTAATGAGAAATTATGAAGGAGGTCTACAAACTTAGTTTTGCTAGAAATTTCATGATGAAGATTTTTTGCACCTTAACCAACTGTCAGTGTTTTTACTGTAGTTTTGTTTTGTGAAGTATTCTGCACAAGATGGCTCTGCATGTGCTTAGCCACAAAGGAATCAACTAGTAGACCTTGTGACCTCACCAGATTTCACCTTTCACCTTTCTTGGAGTTTACGTTGTTGTTGTTTTTTTTTGTTTGTTTTTTTTTGCTAATGCTATCAATATTGATGCTGATATATTTTTATTATAGACACTACATTATTGGTATTACAAACCCCAATATAAGATACAATTTTTTTTTTTAAAGGGGAAGGAAAAGGGTAAATAGGTGAGACAGGGTAGTGCTGATAGTTGCCTCTTTGGTGACTTACTACTTGTGTAACCATCTATGTGTAAAAACAATTAATAAATTAAACTCACAGCATGGCATGTCCATACATACCATCCCTGGTGGCATGGGTTAAAGGGATGACTGTCACTACTGTCAGTGGTGCAAGTGCTAATATCTTTTAAATATATTCCCAGAATGCAATATGTGAAACTCTTGTTTAAATAACATTGGGAAGCATACAATTATCAGACAAGTTCCATCCTGGGGACAATTTTGCAACTTACAGTATAGCTAGTTGAGTTTTAGTGTGTGAGAGGTGTGCTGAAAACTTTACTAATTTAATTGGTTAATCTTTACAGTATAGAAGCATTGATTTAGGGCAAATTGAAGCTTATAGTCTTGTCGAGTACTAATAGTTGCAGTCATAGCTACAAGAAATAATATGCAGACACAAACAGTAATGCCACAATTAACCCCTACAATCCAGATGACATGACCATCATGTCATGGGAAATTTTGGCTGTAGGCCAAATGAGCATTTCAGCTGAAGTCTGTTGTGATTGGAAAGACTCAGCACAAGTGCACAAAGCTCATTTGGTGTATAGGAAGGGGCTTTTGCATTATTTCCAATGATAAATTAGTGTGGAATGTGATGTCCATGACCCATGACTGGAAGAGTGCCAGCACCAGGGAGGATGCTGTTTCTGTGCTCAGAATCCCTCTCCTGCCCACTATGACTGGTAGTGCAAGTTATATTACAGAAAATTTAATATCATAAAAAAAAAAAAAAAATTGTTACTTATTGTGATTATTATTGCACTGAGTTATAGACTACCTAAAGAGATGATATAGCATCTGTGCAAGGAAAGCTTTCTGTTACCATCTGAAAGGGAGGAATGGAGTCTTGTCACTACAGATGAATCTTTGTTTACACCTGGTCTGCAAGCCACTCCCCTGGCAGAGTGTCCTTTCACGTAATTCTTTTGCCTTTATTTTGGGCTACATGATGGCAGTGAAGTATTCAGATCTAGTGGATTAAAGAAAAAAAGAATGCTGAAAGTGCCACTCACAGTCTAAGCCCATTCAGTTCTCCCAATTTTCAGCTCTTTCTTGCCATGTGTACCAAGGGAACGACAATGTTTCCCAGGTGGTGTTGAGGTGCAGAGCCCCCATCAACCCTACCCCCGGGCATTGGGGCACGCCCAGTCAGGGCAGCTTAGATTGTTAAATAAATTTTGTGACAGGGAGTACTGTAAATAATTATCATTAATTTTTTGTATGTTAATCGAAATATACTGGGTGCCAACATTAACCGATGTCTTGGTAGGGAACCAAAAGCCAGGTTTATTTCCCATCATCATCATATCATTCAAAGTTGAGCCTTCTCTAAGTTATTTGTTCTAAAGAGTTGCTTACTTATTTGGCCCATGCTGCAGTCGTTGAGGAGAAACAGCCTCTCAGGAGTAGCCTCTTTTTAGCCTCAATGTTTAAACAATCATTTATGTTGCTGCCAGGAGCATAGGGAGGAAGGGCCATTATATGTTTCCCACATTTCTAATTTTTTCTTCGAGCCGCTAACTATCTCGGTACAACGTTTGGATCTCCTGTGTTTGGGTTAAATATCCCATATTTTCCTGGCTCGTGCCTCACAGAGACTCTCCATTAACATAAATTTGACATCAACAGAGAAAAACTTTGAATGGATTTTGTAGATAGCTGTATACATGTATTGTTTTTTACCAATGAATTGTGTGAAATGGATATTGTTGCTTTTGTAAAAATTTGAGGATAATGGATATTTTTTGCAATTTTTACAATTATAGGTTGTCAGGGAAGACATTATTGTAATGCAACTGTTATGAGGTTGCATGGGGCCCAAGTTAAAAACGACAAAAAAAGTGCAATTATTTGTTGCTATGCAGTTATCCTCTTTAAGATATCTAATATTAATATACTTAACCCATTGCCGCCGGGGAAAAAGAATAAAAAATGGGGAAAATGCTGTGCTCATTTTTTTTATTTTTGTGAAATGTCTGCCCATAGATGGCTCTGCTAGTGCTTAGCAACAAAGGAGTCAATTAGTAGATCTTGTGACCTTACCTGATTTCACCTTTCCTTGAATTGGTGGGAAAAACATATTTTTTACTAGTGCTATGAATATCTATGGTGTTATTTTTATTATAAATATTATAATTACTATAATGTTATAAACATTAGTAACAGCAAAATGAGATAACGTAGAATATTTTCTTAAATCAATGAAAAGGGTGAACTGGCAAGGCAGGCAGTACTCATAACTGGCTCATTGGTGACTTAGTACAAGTGTAGCCATCTATGCGTAAAACAATTAAACAAGTTAACACTCAGTGGGCATGGACATACGCGCCATGCCCTTCGGCAATGGGTTAAGATTGACATTGATAGAAATTGAATGAAAGAGTGATAATGAGTGTGAGAGTGAAAGTGTGACTGTGAGTGAGTAAGTGTTTGCACGTGCGTGCATGCGCGTGTGTGTGTGTGTTGTGTGTGTGCATGTGTGTGCGTGTGCATGTGCGTGTCTGAGTTTGATGATTTTCAATTATAGTTAATCACAATTAGATTTGATATATACTTAATAAAAACAATATCTAACAAGTCCATGTCTACAGCAAGACCTTGAAAGCATGTTACCCTTGATCTGCAACTTTTTTGTGACTAAAAATGACACAAGATAGGGAGATTTAAGTGGGAAGGAGATAAGATGAAGAAGAACTATTATCTCATTAATAGATAAATATTATGTCATAGATTGAGTTAATTACACAGATTGTTGTATCAAGTAACAAGGTCTGAAATTTTCCCGAGATATGAAGGACTGTGACGAGCAGTAATTATGATAAAGCCCAATTTCCTTTATTTTTTTCTTATTAATCTAAGTAGGGTGAGTCACACCTCAGGGTATAGTGACTCTCTTCTTCTTCTCCTTCACCAGATGAATCGTTGAATGTTCATCTCCGTGCTTGGGATAATGTTAATACTAATGATGATGATGATGATGATGATGATGATAGTAAAAATATTGATAACAGTGATAAAATATAAGTAAACTATAACATATTGGGATTATTGGGCACCACCGAATGGGAGCGAAAAGGGTAACTGCACAATCCACAGTTTAAAGATTATTATAACGTGCCCCCCACTCTTTGCTTCCATGACCTCCTCTGGAATATATCTAGATGTAACGTCTACCAGAGCTGAGTGCTTGCAGTAGAATTCTTTGCTTATAATACTGTATGTTGTTTTTATGATTTTGGAAAGTTTGTAGAGTGTGTAGTTGTAATTACATCCAAATAAGCTATTATTGATGCAAAGCAAATATGCTTTAGCAAATTAAAGGATACCTAACGAAGTGAACTATGTCTATTTTTATTTTCAGAATTGCATTAGACAAAATGAAAACTATTGGTATCAATACTTCCATTGTTATTTATTATTATTATTGCTTTGGCTACAGATGTAGAAGCCATATTATTCTGCTTGTGTTTTGTCTGTTTGCTTGCATGTTACACCTGAAATCATATTTCATGTGACCTACCTATCTATCTATCTATCTATCTATCTATCTATCTATCTATCTACCCACCTACCCACCTACCCACCTACCCATCTACCCATCTACCCACCTACCCACCTACCCACCTACCCACCTACCCACCTACCCACCTACCTACCCACCCACCTACCCACCTACCCACCTACCTACCCACCTACCTACCCACCTACCTACCCACCTACCTACCCACCTACCTACCCACCTACCTACCCACCTACCTACCCACCTACCTACCCACCTACCCACCTACCTACCCACCTACCTACCCACCTACCTACCCACCTACCTACCCACCTACCTACCCACCCACCCACCTACCTATCTATCTATCTATCTACCAACCCACCTACCCACCTACCTACCCACCTACCTACCCACCTACCTACCCACCTACCTACCCACCTACCTACCCACCTACCTACCCACCTACCTACCCACCTACCCACCCACCTACCCACCCACCTA
>NC_061848.1:20180416-20185416 GCF_019202785.1 Penaeus chinensis
ATTGATAGTAAGTTAAGGATAATATACATTTCACAGAGACCAACTTCAGATAACCATTTGATAGCTACAAACATTACTGCTATAGTAGAAACATATACCGGTATCAGTATATCCCTATGATTGTGAATACTGTAAATCAAATATGTAGTGGAGTTAGTGTACTATGTACATTGTACAAAAGCTGACAGATACGTCAGAAAGAAAATGCTTGCCAAATCCACAAACTTCTTACAATGAGTTAAAACCGAATTATTGTTCTGTTGCATCAGCCTTAAATAAGGTAATGTATGTGTTTGCCCGAATATCAGTGAAAGAAATACTTAAATTAGTTATAGCTATTTAGGATGTTTATTGCTTCTCAGTGTTTGAAATATGTGTGTGTGTGTGTGTGTGTGTGTGTGTGTGTGTGTGTGTGTGTGTGTGTGTGTGTGTGTGTGTGTGTGTGTGTGTGTGTGTGTGTGTGTGTGTTTGTGTGTGCAATTGTGCGTGTGTGTATGTGTGTTTGTGTGTGCAATTGTGCGTGCGTGTATGTGTGTGCACGTGCATGCGTGCGGGTTTGTGTGTGTGTGTTTTACACACATGGATATATGTGAATGCATTCATACATATATACATACATACATATATAAGTAATTGTATATGCAAATGTGCACATACAAAATGAACACTGATGTGTACGCTCACACACATATATATATACCAAAAAAGAAAGAAGTACATACATAAAAGGAAATACTGCCCCAATAAGATTGTAATAGAGTATAATACTTTAAGCTTGTCTGGAGCTCCTCTTCAGACATGATACTCAGTGTTGGGTTTTACTATGTCTGAAGAAGAGTGTTAGATAGTCTTAAAATATCATATATTATTCCATTCCAGCTGTGACTGTTTCATCTCATGTGTATGTGTTACAGTATTTTGTTCACATACATATAAACAGATCTACATTTCTATCTATATACCCATACTTACATATATACTGTATAGCTCTGAATGACATGCAGAAATTCTCTACATTTGTATGCACTGTATGTATGTATATATTAGTCCATCCAAATGATAAATTATATTACTTTTATGTTATACACAGGCAGTTCACAAGAGGATGTTTGATGATTTGTTATGCTCTTCTACTGCCAGGCTGACAATATCTACTTTACTTCTCTCACTCTCTATCACTCTCGGTTTGAAAAGATTTCTTGCACAGATAAATCCTAAGGAACCTGAGATTTTTTAGGTCCTTGTGTCATTTTGCCCCCCTTTTTCTTCTTCACGTATTCAAAAAAGGTTTTCGCACAGATATATCCCCATGACCTTAAAATTTTATAGTTTAAAAGCTATTGCTAAGTGACTGTTAAGTTATGATCCTATTGGACAGAAACTCCTGTGCATATGTACATATTTCCTCATCTCTTTCATTATTATCCTGTATTAAGTCCCATCTTTAGGGGTACAGATGGAGTAACCCTTTTGGTTCAGGTTGATTCTCTGCCTGGTCCTTATATGCCAAGATCAGGAGAGTCCTTGAGCCCTTAACTGCTCTATCTAAGAATGCCAAGCCTTTGAAATTTTCTCAAAATCTCTAGCAAGGGATATTTAGAATAGGCATATATTTTATGATTTGGTACTGTTTTTGGAGTGATGTGAAGGGTTTTTATTTATGAACCATATATTGGGGTGATGAGTATAGATTTATATATTTTATTGTTTCTTTCTTTTATGATTTGAATAATTTAAACTTGCTAGCATTCCATCAGTACCTCGTCTCAAATCATGGTTCAAGATTTTTTGTTATTGTATTTGTTGTTATTATTTTTAATCTATTATTATTATTTTTTTATTGTAGTAGTGGCATATCTCATTATTCCCCGCCTACCCCCTTTACACACAATAATATTTCTCTCTATGACTTTCATGAAATATGTTTATCTATGCATGCAGAGATAAAAAGGAATGATATATGATCCCTTTAAACATTACTCCATTATAGTAAGATATGGCAAGTTTCAGTATCCCTTGTAAACTCGTAGGCGTTCAGTGTCCACTTAGGCCTCTGTTCTTTACCAGTGCACAACTGCTCTGCAGAATTAAATATTAATCATGTTTTGGCATTACAAGTCTCTTCCTTTTTCCCCCCCCCTTTTTTTTTTTCTTTTTTTTTCTTTTTTTTCTTTTTTACTGTTTTGTTTTAAAAGCATGTGATTTAGGATACCGTATTTCTAGTTTTTTATGATGGCTTTGTGTAGGGTAATTCCTCATCTTGCACAAATATTTATAAGATGTTGTGTTTTATACCAGTAAGGCTGTTTCATTCAGGTATTTGATGAAGTCTTGACTTCTTATATGCTTCACATGCATGTGGACATGTTTAGTAAGATACAGGTAAGTATCCAGTGACACTCAGTTTGGCTTTTTTTATAGAGTTAGACCTTTTGTTTTAAGTTAAGGTTTCTCACTTTCACAAGTTATTTATATTGCTAAAGTTGGATGAATTGTGGCTCCATAGGTAGTGAAGATTATCACTTCTACCACATGCAAGGAACTAATGTGGGTCTTTTGGAAATTCCATATTATTAGATTGCTAAAAAAAAGGAAAACTGATGATTGAAATATGTATGAGCTGTACAAATGATATGCTTAAAAGCTTTACCAAATCTAGAAGGTTAGTTCCCCACCCCCTTCCTCTTTTTTTCATGTACATGTTAATATTCGTAATGTTTTATTACTATCTTCTTCATTTACTGTCTCTTATGGTTTTGTGGTTGTTGGGCTATAGTACTGAAAGAAAATTGATGAAGAAAAAACTTTCACGGTAAATGAGGCTGATATTAGAAAGTAACATACACAGATCTAATAGTGGTTGTGATGTTAGCACAAACTTTACTTTTTTTTATACAAAATTAGGATCAGTATGTCTCATTTATAAAGCAAAGAGGCAAATAAGGTCTAGGGAAATTGTTAAAAGTGATTGCACTCTGCCTTACCGGGCTTTCTCTTGTTCACGGTAACAGAAGCCAAAACCAGAGGTATAACTATCATATTTAAATAAATGTGATGGTTGCTATCTTGAAATGCAGATAAATCCTTTCCCAAAAGAAGCAGAACATTTCTGAATAGTTTTAGGTTTACATTCTAAAGAATTTTAGAATACCATATATTATTCTTATTAGGCAGGCATTTAGTCTACCTAGTGAAGTCAATTTATGTTTAGATATGTATCAGGAGGTGCAGGAGGGAAGAATCAAATTGCTCTTAGAAAAATTATTTGATTATCAGGAGCTGGTAAGTGTAACACACTCACAAAGCATCGTACAGGCACTTTTTTTATCATCCCATTTTTTTCTTTCTTTCTTTCTTTTCTCTTTATTACAAAAGTTTAGGTTGTAACATATTGTGCCCAAAGAACTTAAAGCTTGTTGCATACGACAGGTAGTGTGTGTGAGTCCAAGTTTATATTTACTGGTTTGCATTGTCAGGATGAGTTAAATGCACTTTATTGATGGAGGCACCATTTATTTCTGTATGTCTAACTATGTTCTGTTTATGCATGTTACTACTGTTGTTATTTTTTATTACTCTTTTGGTTGTTAATACATATTTCCTGTACTTCTTGCCTTTTTATTTATATTTTACTCTATCATTTTCATCTTCCTTCTATTCAAGTGGAATTTACAAAAGGATAAACAAAGAAATGATATTGATCAGTATGATGCATTGCTTGTTTTGGTAGAAACTGAAGAACTTGTATTGGAAGTTAGTCAATGTTGTGAAGAGACACACCTTTAAGCTATGATGAGTGGTAGGACTTGATCAAAATTTCCTATTATAAGCAACTTTTGTGATATTTGTCTTTTGTCATGGATAAATACAGTGTGAAAAGGGCATAATATTATAATAAGATTGTAAGAGTGATCTTCTTTATTTGTCTTTATGAAAATGGGGTTACAACTGAAATGAATATGAACTTTGGCATTGTACAGGCTACTTGGTGAAGCTGTGAATTGTCTGCGAAAAACAAATATTTTACAGATTATCCCATTGTCATTTACAGCCATATTAATGACATTAGTTTGGTCTATTCAGAGACTTGGAAAGAATTGGCCTTAATGAGCTGTGGAATTGCATACCTCTCTTTATGTTTACTAGTCAAGGCTATTGTCAGTTCTGAACCATTTGTTACTGAATAATGATAAAGTAATATATCAGTCATGAAAATGGATTGCAGCTCAAAATAGTCACCAGATACTTATGTGTATGAGAAGATGTATAGTACTTAAAAAGTTTTCCTACGTAATGTTATATTAAAAGTAACCACTCCTAGGGGGAAAAAAATGTTCTTGTAATGTGTGTGACACAATTTGACCACAAGAGATCAGTGTAATGACATTTCCCAAGATCAGTAATGGGTAAAATAAATTTGTTACAGAGGGGATAATATCTGTATGCAGACTGACTGAGACGTTGGAAACAACAGTATTCTGATGACACACATGGCATATATTAGATCCCTAATGTTGGCTAATCGATTCAGTTCTCTGAGTAGACTTGCCTTTCAAAACAGTACTGAAGTGTCCAAGGTCCTACTTAAGAAGTTCATGATATTTTAACAGCAACTCATTGAAGATTTGTCACTGATTTATCCTGAAGTGCATTTAAGGGATATAATTAAACAGAATATATTTCAAATCACATTCTTATAGTAATTCATAAAGATTGCATTTTTACATGGCATTTTTACATGATCAATATTCAAAGGAAGCCAGCAGACATTTAAGTATTTTCAATGGATTATGTCTCTGTTCCAGAAGGATTTGCTGGAATCAAATTTAATGTGATATAAGCTTTACTATGAATAACAGCTAGTTTAGCTCCTCTAAAATTTGAGGGGGAATAAATTCACAAAAATTTCATATTTAAGTAAATACTGAATTGTATAGTACTATGATGAATTCAAGATATTCAACTTGCATAGAACTATTATATAAAAAAAATGTACTCCA
>NC_061848.1:20207916-20210416 GCF_019202785.1 Penaeus chinensis
GAAAAAAAAACAATTCTTAAACATTTTAACCATAGTCATTTTACCGAAAGTCGCATTTCAATCGGGTATTGACAAATCCTATACATCCTTATACAAAATATTTAACCCCACCTTCGAAATACTCGTCCTCCATCGCACAATCACGTGTCTCCTTCGTCTGTGTTCCAGGTTGCCTCGACGTCCTGGGCGCTGGCTCTTCTGCAACTCGAGGGTTACGGCGAGGAGGACCTGCATGAGGCCGGCGAACCACCACAGGTCGCCCTTCGGAGTCTGCTCAGGTTGGTGTGGCTCAGAGGAAGCCGGTAGGAATGCTCGTGTTTCTGTTCGGATTTTTGAGTGGGTTATGGTGCCCGGTATGCTGTTTTTGGCTTTCTGTGTGTAGGTATGGTGATGAATAGAGGGCGGTAAGTTGTTTATGGTGTAGTGGCTATTTTTTCGATACGCGATTCATGATGTGGCGTTTGAATTATCCCGTTGCTTAGCTATTCCTTTGACTTCCTGTTTCAGTTTTCGCTTTTGTTTTTGTTCTTGTTTTTTTTCGCACTTCCGCTGTCTTATCACGGGGCCGAGACTAACAGCGCCTCCCTTCCCGCCAGGCCCGTCCATCCCGACCAAGTGAACACGACCGTGCAGCCGTCTCTCAAGTTCCTCTTCGTCCGGCATCCGCTCGAGCGCGTCGTCTCCGCCTACAGGAACAAGCTCGAGGACTCTTACGCATCCCACGACGGAGAGTACTTCTACAGAACCTACAGCAGGAGCATCGTACAGAGGTTCCGACAGAGGAAGAAGTTCAAAGACCTTGCTCACGCGGACACCGACGGCAGCCCTGGTGACGGCGAGGACGACCGGAGGGAGCCGACGTTCGAGGAGTTCGTGGACTACCTCATCAGCACGGAGGTGGTGGACTACGACGAGCACTGGAAGCCCATGTGGCTGCAGTGCCACGTGTGCGACCTCGAGTACGACTACATCATCAAATACGAAGCCTTCCAGGAGGAGAGCGAGTACTTCATGCGCCTCCTGAAGGAGAGGAAACACCTGCCCGAAAGCTTTGCCATCCGCTGGGAGAACAAGGGCGGCACCGACAGGGACGCGACGCTCGAGTACCTGAGCAGGATTAGCGAGCACAAACTTTGGCTGTTGTACGCGAAATATCAACAGGATTTCAACTTTTTCGGTTACACGATGGAGGGCTACACCAAATCGATCCCTCCTGAACTTTCCATTCACACGAACAATTTGCATTAGATAGCAGCATGACCTTCTAAACTGTATTTATTTTCGAATTCTAGGAATAAACAGGTATTTATAAAGACTCACGATTTATTTTCTTCCTTGGCTGGAACATATTCCCATATCTTTGAATATCTGATATGTGTTTGATTTATTCCCATAAACAGGCCTGTTACTACTATTACTACCATTACACTTATTTACTTCACTAACATATTTCAGAGAAGAAAAATAGGTTTGAATGAGTCATAATAACTGTACTTATCCACTGCAGTATAGCGTAATTAGCGTACCATTAAACAAGCATCAGTATACTCTACATTTCGAAATGTCACAATTTATAATTTTTAATATATATACACACGCGCACATACGCTCTCTCTCTCTCTCTCTCTCTCTCTCTCTCTCTCTCTCTCTCTCTCTCTCTCTCTCTCTCTCTCTCTCTCTCTCTCTCTCTCTCTCTCTCTCTCACGCACACACACACACACACATACATACACACACGCACACACCCGGGTATGGCCAAGTCCTTTGTATTTGTAGGAATAAACGAAAATCGATGCGTTGCAGATTATTTTTATATGAATCCAATAAGCGTTCGTGGTCCTCCGTCCTCCTTCGATTAGCTATTCTTCCGGGTTAGGTGAAGGTGAAGAGGAGGAGGAAGAAGAAAGGGGAGAGGGAAGGAGAGAGGGATAAAGGAAAAAGAGAAGGGAGATGGGGAAAATGGGGGTGGAAGGAGGGAAAATAGGAGAAGGGAGAAGAGTAGAAGGGATTAGGAAATGGGGGGTAAGGGAAAATGGAAAGGAGAGGATAAAAAAGGAGGGAGAAGTAAGGAGAGATAAGAAGGAAAAGGGAGAAAGGGAGAAGGCAAAAGGAAAAGGAGAGAGAGGGGAGAGATGAAGGGGGAGGGGGAGATGGTCAGAGAAGAGAATTAACGGAACTGCAGGAGGGGGAGATGATGGGATGGGGGAGGGGCAAGGGAGGGTAAGGGGGGTTAGAGGGGGGTAAGGGGGCAGGGTCACTGGAGAGAGGAAGCCACTTCAATGGCAGACTCGGAGGGAGGCGGTTGAGGCCGTGCGTGACGGGTGATCGAGTGTGAAGTCTTTCGACCATAAAGGCGAGATTTCAGAAATTCATAAGCCACTTCATCTGCCGAACGGATGAGTAACTGTCTCGTATCTTAGATCTAGATTTAAGACTGAATGCAGCCTTCTGAATCCAAAATTCTCCGTCGCGTCGCTGTAATCTGGAGGATGACTACACA
>NC_061848.1:20217916-20220416 GCF_019202785.1 Penaeus chinensis
CACACACACAGTCTCCTTTCAAAAGTGAATGTTTCATTTTACTGTATCTTGAGGGTTTTTTATTATGAACTTTTGCTGGAGCTATTCACACATGTTTCAAACAAATATTTACTTTATGGAGTCTTTTCTGACAGTCACTTGATCAGTTACATATCAGTTACAAGATATTAATTTTGTTTCGATATAGTTTACATTTTTCTATAATCCTTTTTCTATAATGACATCTTTTCCGCAGGGACATTTTCCTTAATGGGAATCCTATATCAAAATACAAGGACGGTGCTGTTTCCCAGGGTTTGGGAGACAAGGGTTTCCTTTGGCTGGCGTACTGGCTGCCGGCCCTCGTGTCCAGGGGAGATGTGGAGCCCTCTGCGTGGATGGCTGAGAGACACAGGATGCTGAAACAGGAGTCCGACCCTTGCAACTTGACCCTGAAGTTGAAGAGGGAGTTGGCTTTACAAGTCGAGCGCGATTACAAGAACAAACAAATAGAGTTAGGGGCGATTTGAAAACGTCTCCTTCACCTTCCAAGACTTCCTCCAGCACGTCTTGTGGTCTTCCCGCTACGGCGTGATGGACCACGCCTGGGCGCCCCAGACGTGCCTCTGTAACCCTTGTAGGAATTCCTACGACTACATCCTCGAGTCGGAGAACATTGTAGCCGAAGCAAAACAGGTCTTCCGCGCGATGGGAATTCCCCAGGACGTCCTGATTGAGGATGTCTTCAGCAACACGGATTTCGACCCGTCTTCAGTCGCTCTTTATTTTGACGATGTAACGAGCGAAACCTTGAAAAGACTGTTTCATCTGTACTGGAACGATTTCCATCTCTACGGTTATGTATGAGACTATACCAGGAAATGAAGTATGGATCTTGAATGTTTGCGCCACGAAGTAAGGGCGATAACAGCGTAAAACAAGTGACTATCCTACATTAGGGCTTAGTGTTTAGTTAGTATCTAACCGGTGTATATATTGAAATAACTTTATTCAAGTTATTGCATTTACCGGATGTATATAAATAACTTTAATTATAATATGCTGAATACATCCACATCAGTATCTTATAGATGCTAAGTGGCATGGTTTTCCCACTCTTACAAATTACGGCAATAACACAGTGGTTTCCAACCCTTTTACTCTCATGGTCCATTTCTCAACCTCCAACACATCGGCGTACTGCACTAGAAGGTCGTTATGGGCTAGTATTGATAAATCATTTATAAAATTTGTAAATGGGATCGTACCTAAAATAGATCATTGCGGAATAATATGGGGAGTATAGTAATAGGGTGATAATTATTGACATCGTCTATATCCCCCGACTTGAAAATTGGTGTTGCTTTACCATGTTTCCAAAGCGACTGAAGACACCAGTGACCAGAGAGGTGTTAATAATGACCGTCAAATAATGCACAGTTGCGGGAAGACTATCTCTGATAAAGCGCAAAGCAATATCGTCTGCTCCTACAGCACTTGTTTCGCGAAGGTGTTTTATTACTAAGATGACTGTTTCTACGTCCACTGGTTGTGGTCTGAAAACATGGGTTGTAAACCTTACCCGATCTGTGTTTTGTTGTAATGTAGAAGCAACTCTTTGTTCATAGGTAGGTTTTCCAATTTTTGAAAAGCAGTCATTGAAATAGTGAGGTGTTTGTTTTAACAACTTCCCATGTTTTATCAGAGTTGTTCTTATATTCTGTGAATTTATCTCTGAATAATCTACCTGAAAGGTGGAAGAGAAATGGTCAAACAAAATCGCACAAATAACTTCCGGTCAGTGTTATGCAACTGGTCACAAATAGCATTATAATCACTAACTATGGATCGCAGTGACGTAATACTTTAGGTTTCGTAGAGTTACCGCCTGTAGTTGCTCAGGTCTGAAGAAATGTAGCAGTTAGCGATAGTTCAGCGGGAAAGAATGATTATTTAGTGTTTATTTATTTATTTATTAATCTGTTTGTCTATCAATTTATATATATTTTCAATGTCTTTACTTAATTCAATGATCTATTCATTCATTCACAGATTTATCTATATATTTATTCATTAATTCATTCACTGATTTATCTATATATTTATTCATTCATTCATTCACAGATTTATCTATATATTTATTCATTCATTCATTCACTGATTTATCTATATATTTATTTATTCACCTATTTATTATTACTCTTTTGACTGGGTTCATCCGTCGGCTAATTAATACGAGCCAATCTACACCAACATACTTATTATCATTTCGATTGTTTGAGGAACGTCTTTTCCTCACGTTTGTCTTAGATGACATATTATTCGATCAATCTTCTTTTCAGGATATGTACAGCTAACAATTAATTATAAAAAGATACAATCACCATAGTTTTCTTCTTACGATATCTAACCCTCCCAAGTGATGTAGACAAAGATAACATTATATAGATATTTCTGTGTATAATACGACCTAGGAGTACACACACACCTAATGTAAATAAATTAATAAATAAAACAAAAA
>NC_061848.1:20225416-20230416 GCF_019202785.1 Penaeus chinensis
TATTATATATACACACACACACACACACTTATATGCACACACACACACACACACACACACACACACACATATATATATATATATATATATATATATATATATATATATATACATACACACACACACACACTTATATGCACACACACACACACACACACATATATATATATATATATATATATATATATATATATATTTATACATATACATACATACACACACTTATATGCATATATATATATATATATATATATATATATATATATATGTATGTATGTATATCATATATATAGATATATACTTATTCATATTATTTATATATTTATATATCTACATATCTATCTATCTATCTATCTATCTATATATATATATATTTATGCATATATCTCTCTCTCTCTCTTGTTCTCGCTCTCTCTCTCTCTTGCTCTTTCTTGCTCTATCTCGCTCTCTCTCTCACTCTCTTTCTCTTTCTCTTTCTCTTTCTCTTTCTCTCTCTCTCTCTCTCTCTCACACACACACACACACATATATACACGCACATATATATGAATATGGACCGTATTCATGGCAAATGTTCATAATACAAGATTCGACTGGTTGCGATTATATGTTCGTCAGAAATACGTATTTCTGACCAAGATATAATCGACACAGGCCAAATAAATCTCTTGTATTGTGAAGATATTCATTTTCATTCATACCTATTCTACAATATATGAATATATATATATATATATATATATATATATATATATATATATGTGTGTGTGTGTGTGTGTGGGTTGGTGTGTGCATAAACACACACACACACACACACACACACACACACACACACACACACACACACACACACACACACACACACACACACACACACACACACGCACACACAGAAATACAAATGTCTGTAAAACTTGAATTATACAGTAGCTTCCTAAGACCCTATTCTACTGATCAGTTTATGCTTATTCATTAACCAAACTATTTTATGGTTACCATTGCTCTGTGAATATCTTATAAGGATTTTCACACTAACATGACAACGAACTTTTTTTTTTTCTTTCTTTTTTTTTTTTTTTTTTTTTTTTTTTTTTTTTTTTTTTTTTTACAGATAAGCCACGTGGAACGGAAAACAACTATGATATATCCATATAAAGGATACACCAAGTATTATTGGAGGAAAAACTTAATCAGATCTCAATACTAAACACGGTTTACGCGAAACATGTACTTTAAGATAAATCTAACAGTGTGCGTATTAGGCACAATGGCCCTTCTCCCATCCCTTCAACGCCCCCCCCCCCCCCCCCCCCTTCTCTGTTTATCTCCTATCTGGCTCTCACTCTGTTGCGCTCTGTCTGTCTGTCTGTCTGTCTGTCTGTCTGTCTGTCTGTCTGTCTGTCTGTCTGTCTCTCTCAATGACATATATTTTATTTCTATGTTTGTCTGCCTGTACACTCTTACTCTCTCTCACGCACACGCACACGCACGCACACACATTCTATCTTGCTCTCTCCCTTTCGCCTTCTTCGCCACCTACGTTTTTCCTTTTTGCCTCATCCAAAACGGAGCAAGAAAAACTTACTGATCAGACAGTGTGGTTGACGTTGGATGTCAGGCTCCATAGACTTCACTTGGCCCACCGTCAACGACAAAAGCGCCACTGCAGATGGCGAAGAGGGAGAGAGGGAGAGAGGGAGAGAGGGAGAAAGGCAGAAAAAACATAGAAAACATATGTCATAGACAGAGAGACAGACAGATAGAAAGAGAGCGAGAGCGAGAGCGAGAGCGAGAGAGAGAGATAGAGAGAGCGAGAGCAAGAGAGAGCGAGAGCGAGAGCGACAGCGAGAGGGAGAGGGAGAGGGAGAGGGAGAGGGAGAGGGAGAGGGAGAGGGAGAGAGAGAGAGAGAGAGAGAGAGAGAGAGAGAGAGAGAGAGAGAGAGAGAGAGAGAGAGAGAGAGAGAGAGAGAGAGAGAGAGAGAGAGAGAGAGAGAGAGAGGCTACTTGGACCGGCATCCACAAAGCGAACCCTTCAGAGGACCTCGATATCGATGGGGTCCTAAGAGTGCGACTTCTAAATCCCCAACCGACGCGAGGGACTTCGACGCTTAAAAGGACTCCTCGCTTGAAGCGGCCCTGATCACCCCGCTGCCTTATAAGCCAAACGAGTGAATTACCTCCTCGTCCTCTCCCCGAATTTCCACTTTTAGCGAACTACCTTGTTACGGGACTCTTGTAAATCTTTCGTTTTCTTCGTATCACACTCTGTCGCTCGGCCGCACATCAGGGAAGGTCGTAAAACCATAAATTATTGTTCAGAGAGCCGGCGCTGCGCGCTCCCGGGAAGTGATTTTAATTATCATTTTTTCCCCTTTGCACGATTTATCTCCCGCGGTAAATTTAAGGTTAATGTGCTCGACCGTGCGGTGGGAAATGTTAATTTGTTTCGGCGCTCTTTTCAACTTTTTTTGTAAATTTTTTGTTCTAAAGTTTCTGTACATTATTTGTAAGTGTATACGCACTACTGGTAATGTTACACATGATGGCGTTTGTTGAAGTTTACTGTACGCACATGACGTTACATAATAGATAGTGGACATAATCAGTGACGGCGACAGCGAATCAATAATCGTATTTAATTACTTCTGACACGCACACCACGTGAAAGGGAGAAAGACAGGAGAGGAGAGGGATGGCGGGGTCCTCCCTTCAGAAGCAAGATGAACAAACAAACAGGGAGAAGCACATCGCCTGGGGAAGATGGCGTAACATACGATATTCTAAACTCATTAGTTAAGGCAAGGCGTCTTCTTAACGCGTCATAAAAGTTAATTCCAGATTAAAGTTAATCCAAATCCACAGTACTTGAGCAGAAGATGCAAAACACACTGCCAGGCGCACAAGTCAATGCGATTTTTAGTAAATCTGTCGTTTTACATGGAAAAGCGGGTATCTGTGTAATGGCACTTACTATTCATCCTCTACAAGATTCCTATCATTCGCGAATGTTGATGACGAAACGTTTGCTCCAGAGGAAAAAAATATATACACATATACGCTAGTATTATATCATGCCGATATATATATATCTGTGTCAGTAATTATGAAATTATATAAATTGCTTGAAAAAGCCAATAAATATTATAGACAGCCGAAATTAGGGTGTAATGCTCGTAACATCAATCTATATTCGCGGGAGTTTTCTCCGAGAGATCTTTCTCGGGGCACGGCGAGGGGAGTTTTTTTTTTTTTTTCAGGATGTTGCTAGCGAGGATCATGAACATAAATGTCCCAATGGTTTTGAAGTCACTTTAGTTTAAAGAATCAGGAAGTTTTTACTTTGAATTTGAAATCCAATCGGGATATTGTTAAAAGCTTCTTTTTTTAAATTCAATTAATATATTGCATAAGTTGGGACTGTTTTTCCAACCTGGAAATTATATTGCCTTTCCTGTCTGTAAACTCTGGAATTCTCTGTGGGATTTTCTTTTCGTTTTTATTTCAATGTTGAGAGTTATATCTGCAGGCTGAATATCCCACAACTTACAAAAAGTATATTTCGTTATTGCTTATAATAAATATTAATGGCAACTTAACTCCATGACGCTGTCTTTACGTATCAATACATGATTGTTCTGCGCATGTGCGGGATTAAAATTGAGCTTAAAAGTAAAGGCTAGATCGGAGGTGAATTAAAGCTTAATCCTTGATGCTGCCTTTGTGCAGGTGCATTAGAGATCTGGCTTAAACTTTAATACTAGATTACCTTTTATGGCAAGTACAGAAGACGCCTTTAGCATGGAGAACAGTCCTTTATTATATGTATTCAACATGAGCTATTTGGAAAGTAGATTGCCGAAGGCCTGGAAAAAAGCCATAAAAATACCAATTCTGATATCATCTGGATATCTTGTTTATGTAAAATGATGAAATGAATATTATTACATTATTTTGTAACATGTACGGTTTTATGAAAGGAAATGGGACATCTGATTGCCTAATTCAATGTTTATCAAACGATGGAGAGAAATGTAGAGTTTTTGTTGATTAACAGGGAACCTTTGATAAAGCCAACGGAGAAGTGATTATGTATGAGTTGACAAGGCTAAATGCCATGGGAAAGTTGCTGAAGTGGATTGGTGACTATTTGTGTATGGTTTCAAGGATGTGAGAGAAATCCTGAGCTGGGTACTCCACTGGGAGGTGTTTCAAGCCCAGCACTTTTTAATGTACTAATGATCAGAATAGCCTCAGAGAGATATCCTCAGCGCGTCCAGCCAATAATATACGCAAATAACATACTGCTTCAAGGGAATACACAGCGTCATTTACAGATGGAGCCGAATAACTTTAGTAAGCTTGCTCAAACATCTGGTTTGGTTATTAATCAACAAAAGACAAAATTTCAAAGCAAACAGGGGTAAGGTGAGACTTAAGTTAAATTAAAACAGGTGGAGAAAGTATTGACATATAAATATCTGGGTGTGTACACTGGCTTTACTGCCTCAAGCTGAGGTGAATCTTATGTTGATATATCTTGGACATCGGGCAAAGGATGCTGAGTTACATGTAAGCTTGGGTTTACAGTAACCTTATAATCACCACGTAACCTAACTCTCCCACACTGGCTAATGGTACCAATGGTGTGCCCCAATCTGAATATGTTACTTTCTCCCATAACCTAGTTTCTTGTCTGATTTCCTGATCCACCGCTGCTCTCAGAGAATAAGGAATCTGTCTTGGAGCAAAGACCTTAGGTTTTGCATCAGGTTTTGATAAGAATGTAGTCTTTGTATTGTTCACTGTACCCGATTTTTCAATGAATATGCCTTTGGACTGACTCAAAACCTCCTTTGTGGTTTTCTTTGACTTAATATTGGAAATCTGAAATATTTTCTCTCAAGTTAAACGAGTCAAACCAATAAAAAACAAACAAAGCTCACTGTTATTCTTTAGTTGTTACAACTAGATCTTTAACAACTGGCTCCTCATACAGTCAG
>NC_061848.1:20245416-20262916 GCF_019202785.1 Penaeus chinensis
CAAGGACCTCTAGAAAGACCTCCAAAAGGACCCCAGGAGGAATCCCCAAAGGACCCCCAAAAGACCCAAATAGACCCCAAAAGACCCCTCAAAAAGACCCCAAAAGATTCCAAAGGGGCCCCCCAAAAGGACCCCAGAAAGACCCCAGAAAGACCCCAGAAAGACCCCGATCCCCGAAGCAAGCTCTGTCTCAGGAGCAGATGCGTCAGACAGCTCGGCCGGTCGTGTCCCCCGCCTCGCCTGTCACCATCCCGCGCCCCTCCGCCACCCGACACGCTGTACCTGTCAATATCCTTCACGCGGCTCTCCTACAAGGACTCCTCCCCCCCCCCTCCCTCCCCCCCTCCATCCACTCCTGTTCACTTTCCTCTCCTTCTCGATGTATTCTGTTACGTCCGTGGGTATCATTCCTCGCTTCATCTCTTCTCGTTTGCTTTTTTTTTTTTTTAACTCCTCCTTCTCTCCTTCCCTCTTTCTCTCTTCCCTGCTTCATTCCTTTTTTATTATTTTTCCTTTGTTTTCTTCTCGATTGTTTCCCTTCCCCTCCCCCTCTCTCCTCCTCATGTTCTCCTCTCCTTCTCTCTTCCCCTTCCTCACTTTCATTCCTGGTTTCTCCTTTCTCTCTGTTCTCTCCTCTTCTTCTCCCTTCCCCATTCCCCTTTTAATTCCTTCCCTGTTTGTCCTTTCTGTTCTCTCTATACCTTCTCTCTTTCTCTTTCTCCTTTTAATACCTTCCCCACTTTTCCTCTCTCTCTCTGTTCTCCCCTTTTCCTCTCTCTCTATTCCTACCTAGCTTTCCTTTCCTAAACCTACCCATACTGATGCCCCGTGCCCTTATACCCTATCCCTTAACCCTACTGCTGTACCATGCCCCTACCCCTAACCCCAACCCTTCAATCCGTGCCCCCTATTATCCCGTACCCCTTCCCTCCTAGCCCATACATCCTCTCCTCCTAGTAGGCACTTCCCCCTCTGCCCCTACCCCCACGCCTACCCTTCAATCCGTCCCATGCCCCTATCCCCCACCCCTGCCCACCCTGCTTATCTCGCTTGCCTTGTGCCTCTACCCCTACCCTCCAATCCGTCCCATACCCTACTCCCCTCCCCCTCCACCCCTTTTACTTATCCCTTGCCTCGTGCCCCGTCCCCCTACCCCTCCTCTCCAATCAATACCCTCCCCTGCTCCCCTCCCCCCCCACCCTTCCTGCTTCCCCCTTGCCTCGTGCCCCTTGCTCCTCCTTCCCTGGCTTTCGTCTGGCCTAACACCTGCCCCATGCCCGTTCACTGCCTATGCCCCGGCGCCTGTTCGCACCCCATGCCCCTCGCCAGCGCCCCTTATCGCTAATCGTCGTCTTGTTGCGCCCCTTGTCGTTTCGTTGTCGTTTTCTTCTCGCGTGAAATGAGGAGGGTGAGTCGTGTTTCTTTTCCTCCTCCTCCTCCTCCTCCATCTCCTCCTCCTCCTCCTCCTCCTCCCTCTTTCGTCTTGTTCATCATCTTTATTATTCTTTTCCTATTGTTTTTTATCTTCTTCTTTTCATATTCTTTTTTCTTCTTCTTTTCCTATTATTTGTCTTCTTCTTCTTCTTATCTTTTTCTTCCTCCTCCTCCTCCTCCCTCTTTCGTCTTGCTCGTTTTCTTATCTTTTTTCTTCTTCCTTTCCCTTTCTTCTTATTATTTTTCTTCTTCTTTCTTCTTCTCCTTCTTCTTCTACTACTACTTCCTCTTCCTCCTGCTCCTCCTCCTTTTCTTCTACTTTTTCTTCATGTTCTTCTTCGCTTTCTTTCGTTTCGTTTGGTTTTCTTGACCCTTTTATTTTTTCTGCGTTCTTTCTTGGCATTTTTTCTTCCCCTTCTTCTTCTTCTTCTTTTCCTTCTCTTTTTTTTCCGTCTTCTCCTCCTCCTCTTCTTCCTCTTCTTCCTCCTTCTCCACATTCTTTTTTGTCTTCTCATTCTTTTTTTCCTCCTATTGCTTCTCCTTTTTTTTCTTCTTTTCCTTCTTCTTCTCCTTCTATTACTTCTTCTTCTTCTTCTTCTTCTTCTTCTTCTTCTTCTTCTTCTTCTCCTTCTATTACTTCTTTTCTTCTTCTTCTTCTTCTTCTTCTTCTTCTTCTTCTTCTTTTTCCTCTTCTTCTTCTTCTTCGCCATCTCCTTTTTTTTTCTTCTTCTTTTTCCTCTGCTTTCATTCTTCTTTTTTTATGTTTATAAAACCATGCTTGCTGTGAATACATTTTCCGTTTATAATCGTTTTCTGAGTAATACTTTTTAGACGAACCAAGGCTAAACATTCATTATAAACGTACATAGATATTTACATACGTCCATCTATCCATGCGTGTATACATATACATGTATATACTCATACACACACACACACACACACACACACACACACACACACAACACACACACACACACACACACACACACACACACACACACACATATATATATATATATATATATATATATATATAAAACTTATGCCAGGGAGAGCGTAAACAAATATTTTTTTTTGAATAAAGACAGACAAGTGCCTCGTCCTTTCCCCGCTCGCTCGCCCACTCTCTCCCGCTCCACATCGGAGGCGCCGCTGAAGCTTTCCGCAACCCACGGGCGCCGAGGCATTCTCTTCCTTCTCATTGGTCTCCTCCTTCTCTGCCTTTTTTCCTTTTCCTCTCTTCCTTTTATTCTCATTATCTTCTCTTCCCCTCTTCACTTCAATCATCTCCTTTTAATCCCCTTTTATTCTCTTTTTTTCTTCCTTGTTCTCCATCAGTTCTTTCTCCCTTCGTTTCTCTTTTTCCTTTTTGTTTCTCCTCTTCCTTCCTTTTCTCCTTTTCCCCTTTGTCTTCCTCTTCCTTTCTCCTTTTCTTTTCCTTTTATTTTCCTCCTACTCTTGTTATGGAGAATAGGAGAAAGGGCGTTGATCCTCCCTTCCTCCCTTCCTAGCTTCCTCCCTACCTCCCTTCCTCCCCTCCTCCCCTCCTCCCCTTCCACCCTTTCTCCCTTCCTCCCTTCCTCCCTTCCTCCCTTCCTCCCCTCCTCCCCTTCCTCCCTTCCTCGCTTCCTCCTCCTCCCTTCCTCCCTTCTTCCCTTTCTCCCCGGGAGGGAGAAGCAAGGGTTTCAGGGAGAAGAAAAAATGGAAAGAAGTAGAGGGAGGAAGAAAAAATGGAAAGAAATATTGGAGGGAGGGAGGGAGGGAGGGAGGGAAGGAGGAAGAAGGAGAGGGACATGAAGGTGGCATAACTGTCAGCAGCGGCTCTCGCGTGGCACTCTTGGCTCCTCTGGCCAGGTCTCAGTGCCAACCCGACTGACACCTGGAGGAGTGTCAGGGGAAGATAAGGTGCCAGAGGGAGAGAACAGAACAGAAAACGAGAGAGAAGTAGAAGAGAAGGAACGATGAGATAAGATAAGAGATGAGAAAAAAAAGAGAAGAGAAGACAAGCGAAGAGAAGAGAAGAGAAAAGGAAAAGCGAAAAGAAAAGAGAGAGAGAGAGAGAGAGAGAGAGAGAGAGAGAGAGAGAGAGAGAGAGAGAGAGAGAGAGAGAGAGAGAGAGAGAGAGAGAGAGAGAGAGAGAGAGAGAGAGAGAAAGAGAGAGAGAGAGAGAGAGAGAGAGAGAAGAGATGACCTTCCGCCTCGTAACTGTTTCATCTTCGGTGAATTGAGGTGAAGCGAGGGGGGGGGGGGAGTTAGAGATGGGGAAGGGAGGGGCGAGGGAGGAGATCCCATGGGTGGGAGAGGGGGGATCGAAATGGTAAGGGAGAGGGGGAAGGGGGCAGGGGATGGGGGTATGGGGCACGTGGCGAGGGAGGGATGACTAAAGGGCGCATTTTTGGGTCTTTTTTTCTCATGCTATAATTATTTTTATTGCCTTTAATCAATAAAACTGAAATTGACGGAGGTTACGGGTGACTTTTTGTGTTTAGACTTGCATCGCCGTATGAATATGGGAAGATATATTTGAAAAAGCTGATCAGGTGCTAGTTTCTTTATATCTAGTTTCTTTATAATTGATAACTGATTAAGCAATACTTATTTCTTTATAACAGATACATAAAACCATTCACATATAATCTAAAAGTATTTAAATTCAATAACCACTACCATTACTGTATTCCAATTACTAAAATATCTTAAGTAGGAATTTTGATACACAGTCCAAAACATACAAAGTTACATGGATGTAAAAATAAAACGTCATGCTTGTATGTTGTGCGGTTTGTCACACTCATCATATTCGCGAGGATTTGCAAGCACTGAGCCTCAGCGTCAGAAAATGTGAATCACGCTGCAACATGACCCAAGACGGTGATGTACAAACATACTGCACGCTAAGGAATTCAAGTTGCAAGTCGACCATACGAGGTTTATAAACACTGCTTGATATAAATTTGACACTCGATTCATCATGCAAATCGACCAGTCAGAACTGGGCTGAGACGGCGCTCTCGGGCTGACATAATAGTCACAGGGCGCGAGGCTTGAGGTTTCAAGCCGTAACCCTTGTAGAGCTTAAGTCTGAAAAGAAGGAGCTTACTATAGCTTCTCAGCGGCTTGGTACGATTCTCCATCAGCTGGTTTTGGAAGGAGCGAGATAGAGAGAAATAGAGGGAAAGAGAGAGAGAGAGAGAGAGAGAGAGAGAGAGAGAGAGAGAGAGAGAGAGAGAGAGAGAGAGAGAGAGAGAGAGAGAGAATGAGAGTAAGAGAGAGGAAGAGAAAGATACATAGAGACAGGAAGTGAGAAAGAGAAAAAGAGACAGACACAGAAAAAAAAGGACAGAAAGAGAAAAAGGAGACACAAAGGGGAAAAAGACACAGAAAGAGAGAGAGAGAGTGAAAGAAATAGAGATCCACCCCAATAGCATTAAGGCAGCTTAGGGCGCGGCCGTGGCAATCGGAAAGGGTCCCGGGCTAACGCGTGTTTTCAGATCAGTCCGGAGGTGTTGACATCGCCTCCGTCTCAGCGAATAGCATTTGTCCCTCACGCCTTCTCCTTAAGCGAAAGGTCACGCGCGATCCTAATGGAGATGCTGGCAGTACTTGGCCATCATCAAAGGCAAGAAGCAAAAGGAAACAGATATAAAAAACAGTAGAAAACACGAATAGCTGACATACCAAGGGAGGGCATCACCATGGGTCCCTTATAGCTGAGTGGGAGGACGAAGACCATTAATTTGCTGGAATCTCTCCGCATTGCTGCTAATACTCGGTAGATGATGATGCTGCCGTAAGTCATCGTGTTGGAAAGGATGTTTTTAAATCCCCTTGTTTGTATATTTTAACAGTCGATCTATATTTGCTTTAAGGAGCTTCCCATCTTTCTAGACGACGTGGTTGTGAATATATTTACATCTTCACCTTTTTTTTATGATATGTTCTAAAAGTAGCTTATAGTAGACGGACACATAACGGAAAATCTCTTGAGTGATACATAACACATTGACGCCGAGAGATTGAAGAAACTGAAGATAAATATTTTAATAGTGATTTTCCCCCTTTCGACCTTGCTACGAATTTGCCTTATGCGTTTTTAGCGAGTTCTCTATTCATTATTTATTTATTATTATCATCATTTCTTAACCAAACGAACCTGTGCTATTCTGAATGTGTATATATTTAGTCTCACTGTAAGATATATATAGATATACACAGCGTATTAAATTACGACATGTGGTGATATCGACAAATTAATTTATATATATATTCGTAATTAGGGATCAGGAAATCATCAGCTTAAAGGGAAAATATAAATGAATGAATAAATAGATAAATAAATCAATGTTACGTAAATAAACAGATAAATGGTTGAATAAATGCAAATGCAAATCATTCATGGCTATTCTTAAAAACTTGAAACACTGTAGTATATAGTATGACAGGCGCTATAAAATGGATCTTCGTACTCATGAGCGTGACCTTGTAGCGTGGAATGACGGCGTGATCAGTGTGAAGGGAAATCCCCCTTTTGGTGAAGTTATTGAAGTTATGGTATTATTTGCGAGTAAAAAAGAGTGTGTGATTCTTAAATTGAATATCTGAGGGATTCCATATGTTATTTTATCATAATGTTTTGTTTCTCACTTGAGCTTCACAATGACTAGAAAGTATCTTTTCCCAGTTTTATGAAAAATACATGGCAAGAAATGAAGAAACAAGTATGTCCACAATCAAAGGAATAATATCGGATTTTGTAAATAATACCAAAATATATTATACTATTAAGAAACATAAGAATCAGCGAATTAATAAATCACATAGATTAAAAAAAATACATACGATGCACAAAGACAAACAGATCAAAGCGAAAGTACATTGAACAACCACCAGTGCAACATATCATCCTCAGATACAATAAAACAATGCACAACATTCTCGAACACATTAATTATAGTTCTTGTAGACACGGAGACGAAATGCCAGCGGCGTGAACAAAGACCCATACCACCGAGGCTTCACGGGATAATGGCCGGTTCTTAATCGTATCAGAAAAAGAGAGATTTTTGTCATACCAGCCGCCGCTCGCCAGATCTTCGAGGCGGTGTCAAGTGCGCGCGACATCTGAGGGGGGAGCGGGGGGGCGGGGTTGGGGGTCGTGGCTTCGCTGGAGCTCGTTTTCTGTGGCTCGGTTTCGGTTAGTGTGTCGGTCTCTTTCGGAAAGGTGCTGCTCAAGGGTCTAAAAGGAAGTGGATCTTGGTTCTGTTTGTTTGTGTTTTTTTGTGTTTGTTTTTTTTTTTTTGTTTTCTGTTTGGGTGGCTGTTTGTCTCTTTCGGGCTGTCTCTGTTTTTTTTTTTCTTTTTTTGTATTTATGTCTGCTCCTCGACTCCTCTCTCTTTCTCTCTCTCTCTCTCTCTCTCTCTCTCTCTCTCTCTCTCTCTCTCTCTCTCTCTCTCTCTCTCTCCCTCTCTCTCATTCCCTCCCCTCTCTCTCACACTCTCCACCTACCTATTTACATAACTATGACGAATCGAAAAAAAAAAAATCATATTTTTCTCCACAAAATATGTTAATGCACAAATTCTAATACAACCACACCCATACTAACTGTACTTCGCTTATATCGACCCAAGTTGCACAAAGTCAACAATAATCAAATAAATAAAAAAAAATCTTGGATGTTGATCACCTGGGAATTTCAACTCTCCGTAAATAATATGCATTTTGGGGACAAAGAAAAGGCCGGGAGAATGTTAATAACAATAAGGGTTCCGTAACCAATGTCAAAATTGGGACACGACGTTTAACCTAGATGCGGCCGCCATTTTGTTGGTTTCATATATTTTTTGTTATTATATTTATTATTATTATTATTATTATTATTATTATTATTATCATTATTATTATTATCTTCATTATTATTATTATTATTATTATCACTATTATTATTATTATTATTATCATTATTATCATCATCATCGCCACCATTGTTTTTCTTTATTTAAGGGATGGTGCCAGGTGGAATCAGGTGACCTAGGTGGCAGGTGGATAAGTGGGTTGGTGGAAGAGGGAGAGGGAATTAGGTGGCATCAGGTGGATAGGGAGCTGAAGGTTAGGTGGAACAGGAAGTGGGGAAGGTGGAGGGACGTGATGGATAGGTGGAGGAGGTGAAAGAGGAAGTAAAAAGGGAGGTAGTAGATAGAGTGAGAGGAGGGGAAAGAAAGGGGATGAAAGAGGAAAAATGGAGAAGAGGAAAAGGGAAAGAGAGGGGGAGTGAGAGGGGGAGGGAAAGGAGAAGGAAAGAGAAATAAAGAGAGGGAGAGAAAATATAGAGGTGGAGCGATGAATAGGGAGTAAGAGAGGAAGAGGGAAAGGGAGAGGGATCCGGAGAGCAAGAGCAAAAGAGAAAGAAAAACAGAAACAAAAGGAGAGAATATGTGTGGGAATAAAGAGAGAAAAAAAGAGAAAGGCGCAGACATTCGGAAACAAAATACGAGAAAGAAAGAGAGAGAAAAAAACAACACAGAACAAACACAAAACAACGAAAAGAACCAGAGAAGCAAACAAAATGATTCAGAACGAAAGGCGTCGGGAAGAGCCAGGCGGCAGGTGTCGGTTTCCAGGTGCCGCCCATCTCGCTGCCTTGCCTTATGTAGTCCGCGCGTCCCCTCGTCCCGACTCGCGTGCCCCGACCTTTCTGGGCCTCGACGCAGCCGCCTTTCCCACACATCCTTCCCTCAGCCCCGCCCACGCCCATTTCCGGTGCAGAGCGGACTTTGCAACCGCCTTGGAATCCCTCGTCTGGCCGTTAAGGCTCTTCTGTTCTGATGGACGAAATGAATTGGCATTTTGAGGCTCTTTTACAGTTATTTCGGGACTGGGTGTACAAGGAAGGGCAGATTCTTGACTGCGTCTGGGGGCGATGGATGATTGTGTTGGCAAGATATGACGAGGAACATGATGGCAAAATGTGACGCTTAGGTCCTTTTTTCGTTAGTTATTTAGAACGGCAGATTTTAGGTGCCAAAAGGGACAGGGGTCGTTGGCTCTAGATATAGTATTGAGGGTAATACTAATTTAATGATAATTCGAGGGCTATAATGAGGACCGACTAGAACGGTAGCGATAACTGAAGTGATGATCAAGTACTTAATAGCATTTTGTATAACTGCTACTCCTGATTATTGCTAATTACAGATATATTAGGTAGGTTGTGTGGGTCATGTGTCAGGCGCATTTATCAACAATATTTAACATTTCTCCGCATAACATGACACTTTCTTTTCAGTGGAGACATGGCGATTTTAATGCACTTGGAAAATAATCCTAATAGAAATGCTATGGTGTGAAAACATAGTCGTTATGTGGTATCAATAGTTACGGTTTCATATACAAATAGTTTTTTTCTTTGGAACAGTGCAATTAAGTGTTAACTATTATACATCTTAAAGTCCAAATCCATGCAAGGTTTCAGATTTTGATATTACTCTGAAATCAAATATGAATGACGAGAAAATCACGGGCAATGACACCGGTCTCTGTGTTGTTGTATGAGTTAGTGTGATCGCCAAGCAAGTGTGACATGCAGTGTGGCAGAAGTGTGTAGGAATTTCACTCTTTTCGTGTTCGTAGCATGGCCATGCCACTCCCACGGGCCACATCTTGGGTCATGTTGGCCACCCTCTTGAGCTGGCCAGCGGAAGGATGCTGGCCAGGATACATAGAGGACGCCGTGAAGGAGTCTAAGGTCGTGCTCATGGCCAAGGTCATCCACCTCGAGGTCCCCCGAGGTCAGGAGACGTACCCCGTGGCCGAGATCCAGGTCAGGGAGATCCTCAAGGGCGCGGACGCCTACCAGGACTACCTCCTGCCGCGGCACGACGGCCCGCTGCCCCTGAACGACGAGGCCACGGCGCTCGAGGATCCCCTGGGCGAGGAGGCCACGGCGCTCGAGGATCCCCTGGGCGAGGAGGAACCCGAGATCGATGACGACATCCTGGAGGTCGAAGGAGTCACGACCTCGACCTCCTGCGCAGGGAGGATCCGCGAGGGAGACACAAGGATCTTCTTCCTGGCCGTGGAGGAGGAGAAGGAGTCGAGGTCAAGGCGTCAAGGCGTTTCCCTCCGCGTGACAGCTCAACCTGTCAAGCTCAGTCTGAATAGCATGAGGTGGATCAAGGCGGCTGTGCAAGGTAAGGCCGAGGTTCGTTCTGCTAAGGGGAATTGACAGTGTGTTTGTGTCTGATTTTATTTGTTCATTTTGTGGGTTTTGACGAATGAAAGGGACGAAATAGAAAATAAACAAGAACATAGAAAAGCGTCCTGATTAGATAATATATAAATGAATGTCAGTAGATTTTTCAGCCATTAGGTTAGGAAAATGTTAAACTAATATGTTCCATAGTCTACAAACGCAAATGTTGATACACATGCAAAAACATGCACATACGCATGTATTGCATGTGTCCAAGGATCTGTATTCATATTTATCACACACACACACACACACACACATACACACACACACACAAACAAACAAACACACACACACATACACACACACACACACACACACACACACACACACACACACACACACACACACACACACACACAACCCCCTTCCCCCCACACACAACCCCTTCACCACCCCCTCAAACACACACACACACACATCCCGACCAAGCATTAAAACAAAAAAGGTTCTTGCATTCTTCATATCTGCAAACCACTCGCACTCGATGGCCGGGGCGGAGCGAGGGAACCCACAGGAGGTCAGGACATAACTCAGGCTGGGATAACGAGTGGTTCCTCGCCATGTAATTAGGTGTTGAAGTGAGATAAGATGGCGGTTGTTGCTGCTCAGCTCCTCGACTTCTTGAAGATACGAGAGTTAATTCAGAACGTGTGATTTGGTGTTGCTGCTTTTTTTTTTATTATCGTTATTATTTATCTATTCTTCTTTTTCTTCTGCTTTTTCTTTCTTTTTTCTTTAAGGTTAAAAGAAGAGGGATTGTTTTGTTTTGCGTGTCGATGGAGGGTTGAGATTGCAAAGGAAATGATTGGAATTATTTGTCGTCAATCAAGGTCGTGGCTTCAGGTAGCAGCTTGGAAGTTTGAGATGAAATGAATGTTTACTTATCTGTTTTATTTACGGAGAGGCGTCTGCAAGGTGGGAGGTGGGGGTGGGGGATGTAGCGAGCTTCAAGGTAAGCTAGCAGAAACATGTACGTTAAGGATAAAATTTAGGAGCTACTGAATCATTGCATAGAAAAGACCAATACAAAATAATAATAATAATAATAAAACAAATAAAAAAAATCATGAATACTACAGAGAACAGGAACTGGAGGATTACAGGAAAAAAAAAATCAAAAAAATCAGGGACTAACTGACTGACTGTGATGTATTTGCCCAGATCACAGACGTTATAGAAAACAGAAGACAGATACAAAAACAAATCCGAAGGCCCTCTCGTCGCATTCTAATATCTATATCATATAATCCTTTTATCTCAAGTTAGATGAGAGGAAAACAAGCACAGCATCATAATCTTACTTCTAAAAGTTTATTTGGTAACACAATATGATACAGAGAATATAGTACCACTATAAAGTAATCTGTAAAGCGTTTATGTGTAACATGTACTGTATAGTTTTCTGTTCTCGAGGTTCTTGTGTAAATGTTTATAATAAAGGTATGTTATCTTTTATCACTTATCATTATTGCGTTGTCTTTAAGTGTCCCTTTTTTCTGCCTGGCTGTCTGTCCCTTTGTCTTTGTCTCTCCCTATCTCTTATATCTTCCTCTTTCTCTTTCCTTCTTTCATCTCTCCCTCTTCTTGGCACTGCCCCGAACGTATAATTAGAAAATAAGAAAATACAAGAGAAAATAATAAATCTATACCACAGTACAATGCTCTGCAATGATAAAAAAGATAGATAAAAAAATATAAAAAGCAATTAATGTAAAACGTCATCTCAAGTGATTCATTAAGGGACCCCAAAAGAGCAACAAGAAACACTTAAAGACGATGCTGCCAAAATGATGAATGACAGAAGGGTGATTATGCAACATTATGCAACGTCTAATGACCTCTCTAGGCTGTAGTAGCGCGAACGGTCCGTCAAACGAGGTTGTTTTGTTTCAAGGACAGAAAAACCGTTACAGATATTTAACTTTTTTTCCTTTGTTAGAATCCCATCGAATCGTTACGATGAGGGATGTATTTTGATGTTGAAGAAAATGAATTGGATTGGAATGAACGTAACAAAGAGGAGTCGATCGATAGGGAAAACATTTGAGACATTTGTGCGTATTTAAACCCTTTAAAACTATTTTCAAAAATAGATAAAAATATTAACCTCTAATAGAACATTTCTATTAGACCCTAATGTGATATATATGCATATTTTTTATTTCCTTCTGAATGTTTATGGAGGAGTCCGAGATCATTAAGATAATGAACGGGCGGGAGAATGATTGATCACTTTAAGAAGACGGACAAGAACGAAAATTAAGAATGATTATGCTAATGGACAGAACCTAAATAAATCATTAGACTTTAAAAATGAGGGAAAGGGTATCAAATCAGTTGTTTATGAGATGTTTTGACATTATATTGATAGTAAAAGCCCAAGGACAATCATTCATTCTTAAATGAAGTCAAAATTACTCTCATCAAAGGTATCAATCCAGTTGTATATGAGAAGTCTTGACGTTATATTGATAGTAAAAGCCCAAGGACAACCGTTCATTCTTAAATTAAGTCAAAATCACTCTCATTCATGATTACGCTCGTCACAATCATTCATTCACAAATTCTGTTAAACTGAGCCAGCTGATCCATTAACCCTAATGTACTCCCTTGTGATGGGCGTTAAATGTTCAGATTGGCATTAGTATGGCATGCGATCGTGTGAGTATAATGGGCGTGCATCCTCTATGGTGAGTAGAGTGTTTGACAAGAGAACTGTCAAGTATATCTCAATTGGCAGACGAGTAGATATCGTCTGTCGCATCTACTTTGCTCTCCAAACACGCGTCCAGACACTAGGCATACACTCGCGATAGCTCTCACTTTTGTCTGTTGGTGGTTGTCTTACACGAATGCCGGGCTTAATTGATGTCTCAGTCGGATTCGCTTAAACGGTTGGGGAGAATATTATGTATATAATATATGTATATACAGATGCATATATACCCACAAATGCAGATGGACAGAGAGACACGCATGAAAGCATGCACGCACGCACGCACACGCACACACACACACACACACACACACACACACACACACACACACACACACACACACATATAAATACAGTCATAAATAATTTTTACAATCACCCACTCATACATTTTCCTTTTAATGTGTGAATCCTATCTTGAAATGAATGACGAGGAAATATACAACACCAACGGACAGTTTTCATTGTGAATGCTGTTGAAAAAAATGTATGAATGAAAATGAATGAAAATAGATAAATCCACAGGAGACGATGAATCATTCGACATTTCTATCGTGCAAGTGAATCTGCAACAACTAACTGACGAGGACTGTATAATCGAAACGTCAGATAATTCATCTCGATAATCTTTAAATATTTATTCACACTCATTCCTCCTTTCTCAACAATAATCATGTCTGAAGCTGAAGCTCATCCCGAAAAGACGCCGATTTCAGGTGGAGGAGAGGAGGGTAGGGGAGGGGAGGGGGAGGAGAAGGAGGAGGAGGAGGAAGAGGAGGAGGAGGAGGAGGAGGAGGTGGAGAAGGAGGAGGAGGAGGAGGAGGGGAGAGGAGGAGGAGGAGGAAGAGGAGGAAGAGGAGGAGGAGGAGGAGGAGGAGGAGGGGAGGAGAGGAAGAGGAGGAGGAGGAGGAGGAGGAGGAGGAGGTGGTGGAGGAGGAGGAGGAGGAGGAGCAGAAGGCAGACAGGCAGACATACAGACAGATAGATAGAATATATATACATACATCGTACATACATATGTGCGTGTGTGTGTATAAATATGTAGACATATATGTAGTGAGAGAGAGAGAGAGAGAGAGAGAGAGAGAGAGAGAGAGAGAGAGAGAGAGAGAGATAGAGAGAGAGACAGACAGACAGACAGACCGACAGACAAACAGACAGACAGACAGACAGGGAGAGAAACCAAAGCATAACAAGAAGAGCAGAGAGGGCGTGCGGGGGCGAAGGCAGTAACCGGAAAAAACCCCTGAATGATCGCTCCATTTATTAAACAGGTGAGACGGCTCAAGGGTTTAAAAGGATGTGAGTCATTATATATACTAATTAAGTCATTTGAGTTAACACATTGGCACGTCGAGGAGATAAGGGTAAAGCTCGATACGCTATGTAGGGAGTGCCCGCTCGTGACGTCATGGCAAATTTGCTTCTGTTTGTTGCGAAAAAATTACCTTCCTTTTTTTCCTTTTTTACCCTTTTTTTCTTTAAATTACTCTATCTCTCTCTTCATTTTCGGATGCAATGTTTATTTATTTGATATATATTCTCCTTAAAGTAGAATTGATATAAATTTGTTGCTTTAGAAACGTCGGTATTCTTTCCCGTTTTCTTTATAAATATCTCCGTTTTCTTTTTAATTACATCTGTTAAGCTTGTTTTTCCTTCTCATCAGGTCTTCTGTTGGTTTCTTATCTTTCATATTTCTCTGTTACTGTTTATCCCCTTTTCTCTATTTTCTTCTTTAGTCTGCCGTAACATTCATATCTTTCATATTTGTCATTATCTTCACATATCTACCGTATGTATTTTTCTAACTTTGAAATACATTAGTGCGAACATCTCTCGTCTACACGCTATACGCCCTTATCCCAAAATTAATTAAGATTCAAAAAAAAAAAAAAAAAAAGTTGCGACATAGAACGAACAATAATGAACGTTTCGATACTGCATCTTCAACATAATTACGAATCATTCTAACGATGTAATTTCAAAACGTAAATGACTTTTCTCGAATTATCAATTTTCATTAACCATTTTTCTCTTAATATGTATCTGATATGTATCTTGATTTCCTTCTCATTATTCTTTCCCACTTCCCTCTTATTTTAACGAAAATTTGAACGAATTCCCTCTCGGAATGCCTTTATTCCCGGTAATGAAAAACACCACACTTCATTATTGTCATTCCTCCGTATAACCGATAATCCGGACATTAACACGTTACAGAGATAAGAACTGACTTATCGGGACACCGGTAAAGGGGCTGATTACCTGCCACAGGTAATGAACCAGGTAGGCAGAACACCGCCCTAGTACGAGGAGATTTATCATGGTAATAGATAAGAGATGTCGATTTAATTGACACTCTCAGAGGAAAAATATATTAAGGGTGGTTTGAATGCTCGGTTCTCGTTTGAGGTTATAGGAAGTGAAGTTTTTAAGCGGACCATTTGTGCACTGTGGTTTATATGGTTTATATGTGATAAAGGCTTTTTTTTGGTGCGCTCTGATGGGTTGTGGCTATTATGAGGTAAGCATTCGGTGGTGCAATACTTATTTATAAAGGCGAGTTGGTAGGTAATAGTCTCTGTCTGTCCGTTTGCCGTCCGTCAGTCTCTGTCTGTCTGTCTGTCTGTCTGTCTGTCTGTCTGTGTGCCTGCCTGCCTGCCTGCCTGTCTGTCTGTCTGTCTGTCTGTCTGTCTGTCTGTCTGTCTGTCTGTCTGTCTGTCTGTCTCTCTCTCTCTCTCTCTCTCTCTCTCTCTCTCTCTCTCTCTCTCTCTCTCTCTCTCTCTCTTTCGAAGTAATTATTCCCTTCTCTCTTTATCTCTTCATCTCTCCGTCTCTCGCTTCTCCCTCCGTCACCTTCTCCCCGGGTACATTCCCTGTCCCTCCCTCCCTCCCTCCCCCCCTTCCACCCTCTCCCTTTCCTTCACTCCCTTACTTTCCCTTTCATTCCCTCTTTCCTCTCCTCCTCTCCTTCTGCCTTGGTCTCTCACTCTCTCCCTGTCACCCTTCTTCCTCCTCCTCTCCATCTCTCTTTGTCACCCTCTCTCCTCCCTCCCCCTTTCCTTCCCTCCCACCTCTCTTCCTTCTCCTATCACTCAATATTCAGCCATAAAGCCAACAGGTTCGCAAACACGCCCATCCCCGGCGAAGGCAACAAGCACGCATCGTGAGGCGCACATTGTCAGATTACAAGCCCGTCCCTAAAGTGTTTGTTTGTACGGCGTGCTTGAAGGCAAAGTGTTGATTTACAGGCCCGGAGACGCGTTCCTTTTTTTTTTGCTTGTGTGCTTGTGAGATGGTGATGGAGGTCTGTATGTGTCTGTCTGTTTTGTTTGTATTCTTCTCCCTTTTTATTTTTCCCTTTCGGTAAGTGTGTACATGAGATGAGAGAAAGAGAAAGAGAGAGAGAGAGAGAGAGAGAGAGAGAGAGAGAGAGAGAGAGAGAGAGAGAGAGAGAGAGAGAGAGAGAGAGAGAGAGAGAGAAAAGAGAGAGAGAGAGAGAGAGAGAGAGAGAGAGAGAGAGAGAGAGAGAGAAAGAGAAAGAGAGAGAGAGAGAGAGAAAAAGAGAGTAGTAAGCTTATGTTTTGTCTGTTTCTACATTCTTCCTTCCTTTCCTCTTTGCAAATCCTTGCCTTCCCTCCTTTGCATGTGTGTCTGTTAGGAATTAAAATCGCGTGGCTTTGCGCATCTGTCTGTTTCCCTCTTTCTCCCCTCGCACCCCCCCCCCCTCCCCATTGCGCCTGCGTGTCTGTGAGAACGTAAAAGCGTTCGTCTCTTCCTCCCTTCCCCCTTTCTCCCTCTACACCCCACCCCCCGTCTCCCACTATACCCCCCTTCCCCTCCCTTCACTCACTACCCCCCCCCCTCCTTCCACGGTCCTTCATAAGCTTTATTTTCTCTCTTTTTTCGTCTTATTTTTTTCTTTTTCGGTGATTATTCAGGTCCTGCTATTGGGCAATCGGGTAAATATAGCTCTTAGTGCTTTTATGAGTCCATTCATTCATACGGCGACGTGAAAACTGTTGCTTGCTGTGTTGCCTGTGTTGCACGGAGGGATGTGCTTTTGCAGCTACTTTGGCTGAATGGGTTGTCTGATCGTATAATGTAGAAATGCATGCTTGATTACAGGTAAATAATGTATGTTACTCGCATATCTACTTAATTGTAGATGCATTCTTATGTATGTAAATTTTTGAAGATGTTTCTACTCACACAAACATACACACACGCACGCACACAGACATACACAAACACAGAAACACACACACACACACACACACACACACACACACACACACACACACACACACACACACACACACGCACGCAGACATACACAAATACACGCAACCCCCTCACACATACGCAGGCACGTACGCAGACACACACAAACACACGCAACCCCCCCTCACACACACACACACACACGCAGACACACACGCAGACACACACAAACCCACGCAACCCCCCTCACACACACACACACGCAACAAAACAGACCCCGAAGTCTCTCGAGGTCCCAAAGTAAGACACAAATCACTGACTGCGTGTGGCGAGCGCATGGCTGGCCGGGGCGAGCGGACTGCGTCGTGAAATAGCATCGCTTATCTTCGGTTTTCATAAGAGATGCTGTTGCGTCAGTCTTATCAACGTTTGTCTTAGTTAGTTATTATTATCATTGTTTTGTCTTTGCCAAATCGTATTTTATTGTTTCTTAGTCTAAATTAAGATATCAAGAAGTCAACGTTATCGTTAGAAATTGTTTTGAACATAAAGGCAGAGATGAGGTCGGACTGCGTGTAGTATCGTGTTGCATTTTTTTGCAGATAAGAGATGAACCTGATAAGTTGTGGGTCCATATAAGCAGGCATACATATTTGTACGTAGATAAGATATCCGTCTGTGCTGAAAACAAGTTTATATATACAAGATAGATACTTTATGTGTGTATGTATATATATATATATATATATATATATGTGTGTAGTTGTGTGTGTGTGTGTGTGTGTGTGTGTGTGTGTGTGTGTGTGTGTGTGTGTGTGTGTCTGTGTGTGTGTGTCTACATACATACATATATACATATATTGTTT
>NC_061848.1:20267916-20272916 GCF_019202785.1 Penaeus chinensis
TGTTGGCTTAGTGTCGAGTCCCAAGAGGCGGCGCGGTCGGGACAATGCTATTTTCGCGAACGGGATAATATTGGTGTTGTAACCGATCTCGCTGGCTCAGTCGATCGCTTTGGACGCTGATTGTGACCGAAATCGTGTTTTGTTTAGGGCGACGGATTAAAGTCATCGCCGATAGTGTTATGGCCCTTGGTAAGGATGGAACACTGGCTGAGCAGACCTTTTCTTTTCTCGAGCTTTATTTGGAGTGGCGAGATTAAATCAAATTGTGATGTGCATGTCAACGCACGAATAATATATGTATATATGCACAAACACACACACACACACACAAACACATGTGTGTGTGTGTGTGTGCATGTGTGTGTACATATATGTGTATGCATATATATATATATATATATATATATATATATATATATATGTATATATATGTATATATCTATATCTGTATGATTATGTGTGTGTATCCACACTGATGTGTAAACACATATATATCTTGCAGCGCCATATAAACCTTTGTGCGCAAGGACATATTTGACAATTACTCCTATGCTAATTATCAAAATACGCGCGCGACTGCATCAACTCCTTATCGAGTTTATTAGATGTCTAACGCCGACGCTATCTGGCCAGGCCTCATGCGCGCGCCCGCCGAACATGACAGGAACGCCGAGTGCATGACACCCTTGCCAAGCGGAAGGTTTCTCGGTTACAAAGGACGGGCTGAGGGTGCAGGAGACATCCCCCCCTTTCAGTCCTTCACCCCCCCCCCCATCCTTTTCCCCCACTTTCCCCTCCCACCCCTCGCTTTTCCCCCGCTTCCCCTCCCACCCCTCCCTTTCCCCCCCCCCTTTCCCCTCCCACCCCTCGCTTTTCCCCCCACTTCCCCTCCCACCCCTCCCTTTCCCCCCTACTTTCCCCTCCACCCCTCCCTTTTCCCCTACTTTCTACCCCCTGTATGATATGGCTTTTTAACACCCTATCTCCCTTTTCTCCATTTATCTTCCCTTTCTTTTCCTTTTCCTCGTCTTCCCCTACACTTCCCCCTACCTGAAACCTTCTCGCTCCTTCTTCTCGAATCCCCTACCACTATCCCTACCTTCCCCTTCTCCCCTACCCCTACCCTCCTCTTCCATCCCCCTACCCTAATTCCCCTATCTACTTCTTCCCCTATTCCTTGCCCCTTCCTCTTCTTCCTTAACCCTCCTTCCCCTATCCCCTTCCCCTTTCCCTTCTTCCCCTCTCCTCCTTCCCCCTCCCCTTCTTCCCCTATCCCCTATCCCTTCTCCTTCTTCCCCTTCCCTCCTTCCCCTTCCATCCTTCCCCTATCCTTTACCCTCCCTCCTCCTCTCCCTTCCTTCCCCTATTCTTTACCCTCCCTCCTCCTCTCCCCTCCTTCCCCCTCCCCTCCTTCCCCCTTCCCTCCTTCCCCTATCCTTTACCCTCCCTCCTCCTCTCCCCTCCTTCCCCCTCCCCTCCTTCCCCCTTCCCTCCTTCCCCTATCCTTTACCCTTCCTCCTCCTCTCCCCTCCTTCCTCCTTCCCTCCTTCCCCTATCCTTTACCCTCCCTCCTCCTCTCCCCTCCTTCCCCTTCCCTCCTTCCCCCTCCCTCCCCCCCTCCCCCTTGCAGTTCATTAATCCTAAGACTCGCGCCCCGCCAGCTACCTCCTCAGAGGCTCCTTATAAGCATCATTAAGCGGGGGGGGGGGGGGGGGGGAAGGGGGGGTAAGGTGCCTCCTAACTAGCTTCAGATCGTTCAGGAGGCGCAGGTGGTCGGAGAAATAGGGGGGAGGGGAGGGGTAAAAGACGGGGGGGAGGTGGTTGCAGGGAGAGGGGGACATGGACGGGGGAGGAGGGTAGAGGAAGGGGAGGAAGGGGGGTGGAGGGGATGGGGGAAGGGAGGAAGAGGGGTAGGTGGTTGGAGGAAGAGGGGGAAAGGGGGAGGGGTAGGAACAGAAGGGGAAGGGGATAATAGGAAGATGGGAAAGGGAAGGGGAACTGAGGAAGGAAGAGAAGAGGGGATGGATGGGAGTAGGAGAAGGAAGGAGAGGAGATGGGGAGGCGCAGGAGAAGGAAGAGGAGAAGAGGGGGAGGCGAAGGAGAAAATAATGGGGCGAAGGAAAGAAGAAAAGAGGAGGGGGACTGAAGACGAAGAAAGAGACGGAGATAAACGGAGGAGTTGAAAGAACGGCGGAGAAAAGGTGGCAAAGACAAGGAAAGTGAACGGGGAAGAAGAGAGATAAAAAAAAAAAAAAAAGTGGGGGGGGGGGGGGGGAGATAGGGAGAATGGAAGCGAAAGAAGAGAAGAATAAATAGACCAGGAAGAGAACCGAAAGGAGGGGGGGGGGGGGGGGGAGGGGACACTCACGGGAGGGGGTCAGGGAGAGAGCTGACCAGAGAGGAGGTGTGGGGGGGGGGGGGTGTGAAAAAACCCGATGTTGCATACACGATCAATTTGCAGGTATTGTTGCCTAGGCTCCTTGCAAGATGTAGGCGGAAGATGCGATTTCAGAATTATGGTCGCGTGAAAGGAGAAATTTGCCGGTTATTTTGAATATCTCGGACCGGTTCAGTAGAAAATGAAAATTGTTCATTATCTCCTGTGATATCTTCATATTACTATTAAAGGCGCTATTGTTGTTATCTGAGTTATTTTTATCTTTAATATAATTGTTTTTTATCATTAGTATTGTCATTATTATTGTCATATATTATTGTCATTATGTTTTTTGTCATTTTGATTATTGCTAGTTGTCATATTCCTGTCATATCGTTATCAATATCATTATCTTTATTGTTATATCATCATCATAAACAGCATTATCACTGTCAATATTTTGAGTATCATTCTTCATATTATTGTCAATATTATCATTATCGTCATTATTAATGTAATCATTATTAGCATAATTATAATAATAATTATTATTATCATTATCATTATCATTGTTGTTGTTGTTATCATCATCATCATCATCATCATCATCATCATCATCATCATCATCATCATCATTATTATCATTATTATCATTATTGTTATTATTATCATTATCATTATTATTATTATTATTATTATTATTATTATTATTATTATTATCATTATTATTATTATTATCATTATTATTATTATCATCATTATTATTATTATTATCATTATGATTATTATTGTTATTATCATTATCATTAATATTAGTATCATTATCATCATCAGTATCTTTCTTATTTTCATTTCTACAATCATTATCATTGCGACTAGTATTATTCTTATCATCACTATTATCATTCTTATTTTTATTATCATTAGTATTAGCATTAGGAGTAGTATCATTATCTTATTATCTTAGGTCATGGTTATCATTATATTCATTATGATAATAATGATAATGATAGTAATAATCGTAATAATAATAATAATAATAAAAAAATAATTATGGTAGTAGAGATAATATAATGATAATAACTATAATAATAAATAGTAGTAACAATATTAATTATTATCATTATTAACATTGTTCTTATTATTACAACAATAATAACATTATTATCATCATTACTATTATTATCCTTAATATGATTATTTCTACTAATAGCATAATCAATATTATTATTATCATCATTACTATTACTATCCTTAATAGGATTATTACTACTAAAATCATAATCATCATCATCATCATCATTACCATTGTATATTCCAGTCGTTATTATCATAATCATCACAATTATATTCCAGCGATCTATAACGAAACCAGCGATACATGATTATTATAACATTTCCCATCACAGCCGACCAGGCAACCGGGAGTTCATAAGATCATGCAAATTCTCCCGACTGGAAATTCCTGGAATTCTGCATCCGAGCGAGAGGCTTCTGTGCTGCCGCCGGGTATGGCACGCCCAGGAGGAAGGCGCTCTTGTTTCGTTCCTTGGCGGTAGACGTTTAGGCGACTTGCATGTTGCATCTTCGTCGATCTTTCCTTAATATTTCTGTCAGTGTTTGCGTTTCTGATTTTTTTTATTATTATCTTTTTTATGTTTATTATATGTGTGAATGGTAAAACACTCTTCCGTGTTGATACTATGGTAGGAAAACCCTCAATGCACAAACTTGATATCTCTATATTGCACGTTCCTGTCGGAAATTTCCCACGCAAGGATTAGGTATCTTCAGCTGGAGTTCCCTCAGACACATGCTCAGATAAACAGCTCGTGTTGAAATTTTCAATTGATTATGCCATTTTGTGCCAGATTTTTTTTTACAGTTTAGTCCTTTATTTACCACCCTGGCTAACTGCACAGGCGTGGGCAAGCTGTGGTACATTTGATGCATGGTCATAACATTATATAATGGTATTACATTTGAATTTTAGGTTATAACATTACCATGTTAAGAAAAATGAAAAATTACACTTTTCTACTCACCTGCCACGCCGGCGAACAGCTTGGGCGTGGAAAGGCACTTTTTACGAGTCCTTTATTTACCACACTGGCTAACTGCACAGGCGTGGGCAAGCTGTGGTACATTTAATGCATGGTCATAATAGTGTTACATTTGAATTTTAGCCTATAACATTGCTATGAGTACTTTATCAGTTTAAGGAAAGGAACAATTGCACAGTCCTTTATCCACTCATCTGCTTTTTACCATTGGTATTTCGTGGCTGGATTATCCCGTAGATTTTTGTAGAGGTTCCCTGTCTACATTATTATGCCTCATTAGTTCGGTATATTCATACTGCGCAGTATATTAGTCTGTCTGTATGTATATCTATCAGCCTCTTGTTATTCATACATCTATACTTCTATTTCTACCTGTGTAGCTATTTATACATCTGTGCCTCACTATCTTTGTAGATACGTATCTACACCAACTAATCTATCAATTCGCATTGGTCTATCCATTTATGTATGTTTCTATTCGTCTATCTGTCTCTCCATATATAAACAGTATATATCAAGGGTCTCAAACTCAAAACCTCTCGAGCACCAATTTTTATTAT
>NC_061848.1:20292916-20295416 GCF_019202785.1 Penaeus chinensis
CTCCTCTCCTCCTCTCCACTTCCCACACCTCCTGTTATCTTCCTTTCCCTCCTTTCCTCTCCCATTCCCTCCCCTTTCCTTCCCTCTTCTTACCTTCCCTCGTCACCCCTTCTCTTCCCTTCTCTTCCCTTCCCTTCCATTTCCCTTCCCTTCTCATCCGTTCATTTCCCTTCTCTTCCGTTTCCCTTCCCTTCCCTTCCCATCCATCCCCTTGCCTTTTTTTACGCATTACTTAGCTCCCCCTCTCTTCCCTTCCTTCCTTTCCCTTCCCTCCTTTCCTCACCTCCCTGATTTACCTTTTATTTATTTTCCTCCATTCTCTCTCCCCCCTCTCTTCCAACCTCCTGCCTATGAATTGGCCATATTTCTCCTTTCCTCTTCTTCCCTTCCTTTTGTCTTCCTATCCTTCTCTCCTCTCCCATTTCCCTTCTATCCTGCTTTACCCTTCCATTGTCTTTCCACCCTCCCTTCCTTCTTCTTCCCTCTCCATTCCTTCCTACCTCCACCTCTTCTACTTCTTCCCTCTCATCCCCTTCCTTATCTTCGCCTCTCCCTTTCCCTTCCTATCCCTCTTTTCGTAATCCTTCCCTCTCTTCCCATTTCTTCTCCTTCCTTTCCCTCTCTCCCCCCATCCTCCCCTCTCCACAGCGTAAATCTTTCCCTTTCCCTTTCCCTTCCTATCCCTCCTTTCGTAATCTTCCCCTCTCTTTCCCATTTCCTTTCCTTCCTCCCCCCCCCCCATCCTCCCCTCTCCCTACAATACAGCGTAAAGGTACGATGGTATCATAGCACCCTGAACCACAGGCGAAAGGATTAGGTAGCGTACGTACCTTCCATACCACCAAGACTTTATCCCCCTCACTCTTCCCCCTAGTATGTCTAGTACTTCTTCTAATACCCTTGTACCCCCTTGTACTCCCTCTCGTATTCCTAGTAGCCCCTTGTACTTCTTCTCGTATTCCTAGTAGCCCCTTGTACTTCTTCTCGTATTCCTAGTACCCCCTTGTACTTCTTCTCGTATTCCTAGTAGCCCCTTGTACTTCTTCTCGTATTCCTAGTACCCCCTTGTACTCCCTCTCGTATTCCTAGTACCCCCTTGTACTCCCTCTCGTATTCCTAGTACCCCCTTGTACTCCCTCTCGTATTCCTAGTAGCCCCTTGTACTTCTTCTCGTATTCCTAGTACCCCCTTGTACTCCCTCTCGTATTCCTAGTACCCCCTTGTACTCCCTCTCGTATTCCTAGTACCCCCTTGTACTCCCTCTCGTATTCCTAGTACCCCCTTGTACTCCCTCTCGTATTCCTAGTACCCCCTTGTACTATTTCTCGTGCTCCTCTAAGCCATAATACCCCTTCCTCGTACCCCTCCACGTACCCCCCCCCCCCCAGGCCCTTGGTGGTCCCTCTCCCCCTGTCTCTCAGCGTCGTTAATTATGCTGGTAATGAACATAAATATTTTCATGGCCGGGCGCGTATTAGGGAGATTGGGGGGGGGGGGGTGATGGGGGGGGGTGATGGCCGGCGGTCGGTTATGGTCTTGCTGTGAAGGTGATGGGAGAAGGTTGTATTTTTTTTTTTTCGTTGTTGTTATTATTTTTTTGTTGTTTTATAATACTTGGTTTTATGTTTTAGCTTTTGGGGTACTTTTGATGTTTTTTTTTAAATGTTTGCTTTTTTTTTCTTTCTTTCTATATGTTTCTTCTTCTCTTTATTTGTAAGTCTTGTCGTTTTTCTTCTTTTTTTCTTATTCTCCTTTTTCTACTCCTCTTTCTCTTCCTCTCCTTTCTCCTTCTCCTTCTCCTTCTTTTTGCTCGATTCTCCTACGTCTTTTTCCTTTGTTTAGGAAAAGAAAATCGTGAATTGTAATCATGCGCTAAAGGTTCCAATGAGAGAGAGAGAGAGAGAGAGAGAGAGAGAGAGAGAGAGAAAGAGAGAGAGAGAGAGAGAGAGAGAGAGAGAGAAAGAGAGAGAGAGAGAGAGAGAGAGAGAGAGAGAGAGAGAGAGAGAGAGAGAGAGTGAGAGAGAGAGAGAAGAGAGAGAGACAGAGAGAGAGAGAGAGAGAGAGAGAGAGAGAGAGAGAGAGAGAGAGAGAGAGAGAGAGAGAGAGAGAGAGAGAGAGAGAGAGAGAGAGAGAGAGAGAGAGAGAGAGAGAGAGAGAGAGAGAGAGAGAGAGAGAGAGAGAGAGAGAGAGAGAGAGAGAGAGAGAGAGAGAGAGAGAGAGAGAGAGAGAGAGAGAGAGAGAGAGAGAGAGAGAGAGAGAGAGAGAGAGAGAGAGAGAGAGAAGGAAAAAAGAGAGAGAGAGAGAGAGAGAGAGAGAGAGAGAGAGAGAGAGAGAGAGAGAGAGAGAGAGAGAGAGAGAGAGAGAGAGAGAGAGAGAGAGAGAGAGAGAGAGAGAGAGAGAGACAGAGAGAGAGAGAGAGAGAGAGAGAGAGAGAGAGAGAGAGAGAGAGAGAGAGAGAGAGAGAGAGAGAGAGAGAGAGAGAGAGAGAGAGAGAGAGAGA
>NC_061848.1:20305416-20307916 GCF_019202785.1 Penaeus chinensis
TGTATCATTACCATCATTATTTGCGTTATTTTCATTGTCATACCATCACTTTCATCAATATCATGACCATAGTTAAGACTTTTAACCTATATACTCTTTAAAATCTGTCTTGACTTACACAGTAAATCTCCTTGGATTATATAACTATAATGCTATAATATATCCAATTTTATTGCATTTCTTTGGTTCTCTCATATCACTCATCAGAACGACTCACACACCACATTCATTAAGAAAGATTCACGTATAACATTCATTAAAAAAAAAAATCATACACAACATTCATTAAGAAAAATTCACGTACATTCATTTGGAATTGTTCACACGCAACATTAATTAAGGATGATTCACAAGCAACATTCATTAGGAAAAATTCACACGCAACATTCATTAAGAGAGATTCACGCACAACATTCATTAGGAAAATTTCACAAGCAATATTCATTAAGAAAGATTCACGCACGATATTCACTCCGAAGATTTACACACAACGTTCATTATGAAAGATTCACACGCAATATTGACTCAGAAAGATTTACACGCAACATTCATTCAGAAAGACTCACACACGTAACATCCATTCAACATTCATATACCACGCGTCTCTCTTTAACAAAACCAATAAACGACACTTCAAGACAGATTCAAAACAGACACACCGACAGACTAACAGACAGACAACGATCGCAATGCTCCAGTTTGTCTAACGATCATTAGCTGTTGAAACGACCACCTCCTGTCGTTTGGCTGAAGTACAGGTTGTAAATCACGTGGAGAGTGTTCTGATTGGGATTAGCTTGGTGAAAGGGTGATGATTGGTAACGGTCTTGCGTGTGATGGATTGGCGATGCAGAGGGCGTGTGGGTGTGGGTGCTGTGCGAGGGCTGTTCGTTTTTTTGTTTATTTGTTTTTTGTGTGTGTGAGTGTGTTTGTAGGGGGTATGTTTGTTTGTATGGCTTTCTGTGTTTGTTTCTGTGTTTTGTGTGTGTGTCTGGGTTTGTCTCTTTCGGTTTCTGTCTGTTTGTTTGTCTTTATTCTCTCTCTATTTCTCTCTCTCTCTCTCTCTCTCTCTCTCTCTCTCTCTCTATCTATCTATCTATCTATCTATTTATCTCTCTCTCTCTCTCTCTCTCTCTCTCTCTCTCTCTCTCTCTCTCTCTCTCTCTCTCTCTCTCTCTTATCTCTCTCTCTCTATCTACCTGTATATCTATCTATCTATCTTCCTCGCATTCTCTCGCTCGCGCCATCCAACATGCAAACACACAGAAGATCAAATTATGCAAATGAAGTCTGTGTGAGTACTACGTGTCGAAGAAATTAAGTAAGGTGTGATATTCCTTTAACACAACACCTCCTCGCAATGACGAAAGAAAAAGCGAAGACGAAGAAGGGATCGAATGATATTTACTCTTTGATTTGGCGAATCGAAGTCCTTTTAGAAAAGGTGTTAAGCCGTAGAGCAAGCTGAGGCTGGGCGGAGGGCGGGCAGATCGACAAGGTCCGGTTGGCGCTTAGAAAATCTGACATTTGGAAAGATTGTGGGGATTTTTTTTTCTTCTTTTTTTTAAACTAAGGAGATTAATGGTGTGCAGAGTAGAAGCAGTCTTTGGTTATATGTAGATTTTCCTTCGTTTTTTGTTTTTTTTTGTTTTTTTTTGTGTGTCTTTTGGCCCATTTTTCGAGTGTGTGTGTGTGTGTGTGTGTGTGTGTGTGTGTGTGTGTGTGTGTGTGTGTGTCCTGGTGTGTTTGTATGTGTACGTTCCCGTACACATACATACATACATATATATATATATATATATATATATATATATATATATATATGTATATGTGTGTGTGTGTGTGTGTGTGTGTGTGAAGGTTTCATGTGCATGGACTCCCCCATGTGTATCCATGTGTGCGCGTGTGTGCTTCTGTATATGTGTTCCTTCGCATGTACCTTTGCGTGTGTGTATCTGTTTCTATGATACACGTATGCATGAGCATACATGTATGTTTTCGGTGAGTTTGTGTATGTTTTCGGTAGTTCTCGCTGTCGCACAGGCTCAGGGCGGACAGGTGAACGCGCCCTCTGGAACTCTCTGCCGATTCCATAGCTGCCGAGGAGATGTTATCACGTGACAGTTACTCGGCCTGACAAGCCAAAGGCGCCGCCGAGACACCAATGGCAAAGGGAGTGTGGGGGGGGGGGGGGGGGTCAGCCTTGTCCCGATTTCTTCCTGTTTGGGGAGAAAAAAAAGGAAGATTTGTTAGTTTTTTCAGGATTTTTTTTCCTTCTTTTTTACATTAGTCTTTGAGATAAAAATATATATTTTTTTTCAAGGGATTCAAATTATTTATTTTCGTTTTAAGTCCTTCCACCTTCCATTACAAAAAAAAAAAAAAAAAAAAAAAATCAGAAAAAGAGACAGAGATTAGGAAACTCAAAATATCTCGATGATCATATGGTCTTCACACACACACGCAAAAAAACAAAACAAAAAAACAAGTATATACTTTT
>NC_061848.1:20352916-20355416 GCF_019202785.1 Penaeus chinensis
ACTATTATTATTATCATTATTATTATTATTACTATTATTATTATCATTATTATTATCATTACTATCATTATTATTATTATTATTATTATTATTATTATTTTCATTATGATAATTATCATCATTATTATTATTTTGTTATTATCATTATTATTATCATTATCATTATTGTTATTACCAATATCATTATCATTATTATTATTAATTTTAGTAGTAGTAGTAGTATTGTTATTATTATTATCATTATTATCATTATTATTATCATATATATATATATATATATATATATATATGCATATATATATGTGTGTGTGTGTGTGTGTGTGTGTGTGTGTGTGTGTGTGTGTGTGTGTGTGTGTGTGTGTGCATGTGCGTGTGCTTGTATGTGCATGTATGTAAGCATTTCCCAATTCAGATAGGAAGGCAAATGTTCCGCGGATTCCCGCGGGCCCAATCGCGGTCTCCGTAGCGCGTCACCGCGGCGCAGGACACGACGCCGATAATTGAAGCGTCCTGCAACCTGCAATAATTGGCGAGCGTGCGATCCAGCCTGACCCCTCCTTTGCATAATGCCAAGGGGTGCATGCAATCCCATGGTTTATCGACCCGTTTACGTTGCAAGGAGCGTGCAACGGCGTGAAATTCCGAGCTGTTGATGAAGAGTGATAAGACAGCTCGGGCAGTTTTACAGGCGATAAGAGCCGATAACGAGGCGTGATAAGTCTGTATGAATGTCGGTGTTTGCAATTGAATGCCTCGTGCGTATGTTGGTATTGCAACCCTGCAATGATGATCAATGAGCAGTTTGGTGTGCGTCGCCCGAAAAAGGCACAAGGGCTTTGCAATGTCTTGCAATCAGGTGGTAATTAGTGACAAACAAATCACAAGCCATGAACTATTTAATGGTTATGTAAATTGGGTATTGTTATCGAGGAATTCGTGCATATAAAGTTAATCTTCCATTTTTTGTTGAGGGAAAGGGAAAAGGTTGGCGGGGAATTATGGATCCATAAATAAACTGAAAGGGAACCGAAGATAACCCTGTTCCGTTATCAATGGTAACCATTTAAATGTGTGTTATAACGTTAAAAGGAATGTTAAACTTCTGAATACAATGGCATTAGTGCAAAAGGGTAGAGAAAATTGGCTGCTGTCAGTGTTATTACTATTGTTATTAACATCTTTATTACAGAGATTATCCTTCTCTCTTTCATCATCATTACCATTACCTAGTATTTTTGGATCATCATCTTCTTCTTATATACATATATATATATATATATATATATATATATATATATATATATATATATATATGCACACACACACACACACACACACACACACACACATATATATATATATATATATATATATATATATATATATATATATATATATATATGTATGTATGTATGTGTGTGTGTGTGTGTGTGTGTGTGTGTGTGTTTGTGTGTGTGTGTGTGTTTGTGTGTATGTGTATGAATGTATATATGTATATGTATTTATATATATATATATATATATATTTATATTTTATTTATTTATTTATTTTTTTTTTTTTTTTTTAATACATACACAAAGTTTATTTACCGACGTTTTAAAATTAAGGCAATACGTAAGGCTGGGCAGTGGTTTGATACAAATGAAAAGTTTATCCTATACAGGTCAGACCCCATCAGAAATGTTACTTTTAAAGATCAGATTTGACCTTTACATATGGACGACAACGAGTATTACCGAAAAAATAAATAGAGGGTTGCGGAAAAAATGGAGAGATTGTTAGCGCTCGGTAGATCGTCGGCAATATAAAACATATGGCAAATCACATGGAAGCTCTTTGACAGACCAGATACGAACAACAACAACAACAACAATAAGGATAACAAAGGCAGAAGTATCAGCAAGATAAACAACGGTTACAAAACGATAAGAACAATAACAACAACAGTAATAGTAGCCATCAACAGGAACAACATCGGCAAAATTGCTAGCATCAGTATCTCCTCTATATGCAAATACAGAAACACAAACACCGCAAGGACAAATGTGCCACAAATGTGCACTCTAAGACAAAAAAAATGTATCAGATAATGTTCCCAGCTGAACAAACATTACACCACAAACATAGATGGGCAACCCAACAATCCCGACCCTCCACCCACGCCCACACACCCTCCCCACACCCTTGTTCCCGTCCCCCGTCTCTTGCCCCCACACCTTCACCCCCACACTCCTCCTTTTCCCTCACCCCCTTCCCTTTCTCTCAAGCCAAACCCCGACCACTTTCTTTCCTTCTCCTCCCTCTCCTCTCCTCCTTCCCTCACCCCACTCCCCTCCCTCTCGCCCGCACCCATCTTAACACCCCCCCCCCCTCGTCAACACTCCTTCGCCATACCCCTACCCCTCCCCTGTACCCCTCACCTCCCCCCGACTCCCCCCTGCCCCCTCAACGTCTCCGTCCTAATCACGGCGGCGAGGAGGGCGGTGTCCCCGGGGCCTC
>NC_061848.1:20394236-20399236 GCF_019202785.1 Penaeus chinensis
GGAAGTATTAGATTGCACCTGGACGTACTTGAGAAGACGGAATTAAACGACAAGTCTCGATAAGCGCAAAGTGAAGGCCGATGACTCAAGGGCCAAATATTTATCCAAATGTGACTGAACGGTGTCATATCCATGCCAACAGCTGAGATGACAAGAGGGAAAGCTGGAGGATTCGGCTTTGTTTGTTTAACTTACTTGTCATGTCATACTTGAGTGTCAAAAGTGACGGCGGTACTGTATGTTTGCTCTGGTTAAGGCAGTTCACGTTCTTGCGGCTGGATTAACCTTTTGAACTTTTTTTTTTTTTTTTTTTTTTTTTTTTACGTGATTCAGCATTTAGTGATGATTTGCGGAATGCAACTTGTCTGAATAAAACAAAATATGTTTCTCAAATAATTATCATCGCCAACTACCGCCAATTATCAAACAGTAAGCAGTCCCAGTTTATCAGTTCGCCGTCATTGATCTCCAGCCTGTCAAGTGCATTTACGCCCAGATAAAAAAGACATGAATTGAGACGAATCCTTGACGTGGAAGGGCTGCGGAGAGCTTGTGGGAGAAATGTCACTTCAGATAGATTTTCTAATTGATCTACATAAATCTTTTAATTTTTAATTACGTAATACCTTTATTACCTTTTTCTTTATATTTTAAACAAATTATCTCTTTTTCCTTTTTTTTTTTTCCTTTTATTCATGAGCGTGTGTGTATGTAAGTGTGCATTTCTTCTTGTGTTTGAGTCTGTGCGTCAAGGTAATAAAATAAATTTAATTTTTTTTTTTAATTGGCCATTCACCTGAACATCTTCTGTATGACTAAGGGAAGATGCTCCTGGTTTATCAGTTGCCATGTGTTCGATAATTCAAAATACTTAAATATCTACGTAGCGGGGTTACTTACACTTAAGTTTTACAGGATGAACTATGAATATTAAGGTTGTACGTCGAGAGAGTGCTGTTATAATTTTCATATTATGTTATTTTTTATTGTTTAAATACTGCATTGATGTAATGATTATTATCCCTATTAATATTGTTTATATTAATGTTGTCGTGTGTAGCATTGGTAATATAGTTTTCTTTATCTTTCATTTTTATGTTTTTGTTATTACTCTTAATATTTTTTATCATCAACATCATCATCATTGCTATCATTACCTTCATAATTATTATTCTTTGAACAAGGAAAACAGTATCGATGCCTCTTTGCATCTGCGATTCTCATTCCCGGTAGAAAAGTGCCAGCTTCTTTAAGGTCTCTTTGCTGATCTTGTTCTTGTTGGCAATAGTCATCCCAGGGCTAAGCATATATAAACACACACACACGCGTGCGCGCGCGCACACACACACACACACACACACACACACACACACACACACACACACACACACACACACACACACACACACACACACACAAACACACACACACACACACACACACACACACATACACACACACTATTTCTCTCTCTCTCTCTCTCTCTCTCTCTATCTCTCTCTCTCTCTCTCTCTCTCTCTCTCTCTCTCTCTCTCTCTCTCTCTCTCTAACTCACACACAAATATGTATTTTTTCTTTTAATTTCTTTTCTTTTATTTTATTTATTATTTTTTTTTTTTTACCTTGCGATATTTTAACGTAATCCTAAGCCTTCTGTATTAATATTGTATCTCTGCCATACATATAGACTGAGCTAACCTACTCAGACTCAGTCTCCCTATATGTTTGCATTGTTTAATAGCTTGCTGTGCATATGAAGCTTGCAATTCATTAGGTATGGATGATAAAAAGTGAACCTCTTGATGAGCGTCTTTGAATGCGAATATTCACTAGATCGTACATGCTTGCTGGAATAATATATCTGTGAAAGATTGCAGACAATGAAATGCGCTCGGAATTTAATATAGTTAAGCGATCAGACTCCATAGACACTTAGATATATAGATGCATATACCCCACAGACATCAGACTATATAGACTTCCTCTTCTCCCCCCCCCCCTCTCTCTCTCTCTCTCTTTCTCTTTCTCGCTCTCTCTCTCTCTCTCTCTCTCTCTCTCTCTCTCTCTCTCTCTCTCTCTCTCTCTCTCTCGTCTCTCTCTCTCTCTCTCTCTCTCTCTCTCTCCTCTCTTCCCCCCCCCCCCCTCTCTCTCTCTCTCTCCTCTCTCTCTCTCTCTCTCTCTCTCTCTCTCTCTCTCTCTCTCTCTCTCTCTCTCTCTCTCTCTCTCTCTCTCTTCTCTCTCTCTCTCTCTCTCTCTCTCTCTCTCTCTCTCTCTCTCTCTCTCTCTCTCTCTCTCTCTCTCTCTCTCTCTCTCTCTCTCTATCTATCTATCTATCTCACTTTTATTGTCTCACTCTCACTCACACCACTTCTCTCCTCCCCCTCTTAGCCTCTTTCATTTCTCTCCCTGGCTTTCCCCCTCGCCCTCTCACTAACCTTTGTAAATACTTGTATCACCAATTCATGACCTGTAAAGTGTTCCTTTAAGATCATACTCGGTCATTTAATTGCAATAAGCCTAAGATACTATCACATCCTCATGCCATACAATATACAACAGAAACATAAACACAACAGTGTCCAAGTTCAGACAGGACAAACACACACGTAGGCATCTACATCATATTTATCTCTGACCTTAAAACGCTTATCGTACTCGCATACACACACAGTACAGGGACCCCGTTGATAAGGTCATCAGCATTACAAATATGGCTCGGTACAACACAAGGGACGCTATTTATATGCTAATTAGGTGTAATTAAAGATTAGGTGTAATTAACGGGTAATGCACGGACCCTCGCGGACGGGGAGTGCATGTTAATCGTGAATGGCTGAACGCGGGGTTATATAATTTGCGTCTGGAGTTACGCGCTCCGTCCGAAATTATCAATTATGCTTAATTTCTTAATCAATGTGATGGTAATTTTCAGTTTCTTGTTGTTGGCTGTTACATTTGCTGTAAATTCGGTGCTGTTTTGAATTTCGGCTTTTACTGTTTTCTGGTGATTTTTTTATGTTGACTTCTTTTCTGCGAATTAGCTGTTTTTTCTTATTGCTTATTTTTTTTTTCGTTCTTCACTTAACTATTTATTTATTCATCTTTTAATTTATTCATCTCATTTTCAAGTAGAAGATGGTCAATTAGTTTTTCCTTATAAACATACAAAAAAATCGTACGATGTGACACATATTGTGAACCCTATTTCGCACTCACGTACACTCACTAACACACGCACGGACGCACGCACGCACGCACGCAGGCAGGCACACACGCACACATGTCCCCCCCCCCCCCCACACACACGTTCACACACACACACACACACACACACACACACACACACACACACACACACACACACACACACACACACACACACACACACACACACACACAGGTGCGTCTCGGGCGCACCCGCAACCGCACCTTCAAGTATCCATAAAGAATATCCCACGATGGCTTACGGAAGATGATCTCGAGTTAAGAAAAAGTATTCATGATGATAATTGGATTTTATCGAGAAGTCTTGTTGGTTATCAAAATGGACTTTAGAGCTGTCGAAAACCTTGTTGATTTAAATGTTTCAAAGAATTCTTCATGACTGCTTTGGTCCTTGTGGTTCATAAGAGATTACAGTGGTCTTTGAGCTGTGCATAGTGTACAGTTGGTGTACGTCATCACTGCATTAGTGTTGTTTGCTAGGCTGGAAAACGAAACTATTATTTTTATTAGCGTTATTTGTATTCTTCTTATTATGATTACTATTATCATCATCATCGTCATCATCATCGTCATCGTCATCGTCATCGTCATCACAATTGTCATTAAATATTATTATTATTATTATTATTATTATTATTATTATTATTATTATTATTATTATTATTATTATTATTATTATTATTATTATCATTATCATTCGAATTTTTACTGTTGCCATGATTATCATTGCCGTCCCCGCCATTATCATTAGCACCATCGCTATTATTTCATCAACGGATAGGGCCGCAGCCGATCGATTCCCCGCGCGAAGGGGAATCGGCGACAGGTGCAGGGGGCGATCGCGCGGCTCTCACATAAATCAACGCGAGCCACTACCAAAACGGTGAGCAGCGACGGGATCCCGGTCCTGCCTTAACTTTACGACCTCACCTCGCCCTCTCTTGAGTCCCTCTCTCCCTCTCCTCTACTCCCACCCCTCCTTCGTTTCTGATATCTCTTCTCCCTTACGTTTTTTTTTTTTCTTTCTTTCTTTTCTTTCATTTTTTTGCTTGCTCATTTTTCTCTCCTTAATCTTCCTTCCTTCTTAGGTCTTTCCATTCTCCTCCTTCATGTTACTCCCTTCTTCTTGTCCTCTGCCCTCGTCCGTCTTCTCAAAATTCCATTTCGTTTCTTCTTCTTCCCAAATCTTATCCTCTTCCAGCTCGTTTTTTTTGTTGATGTTTTTTTCTCCCATGTTTTCTTCGTTCATCCCTGTCTTCTTTTCCCTACTTCCCTCCCCCTTTCCTTCACCCCGATTTCTTTTGTTTTTGTTTTTACCTTTCCCCCTTTTCCCTTAAGAACATGGAAAGGAAGCTATTAACATGAGTAGGAAAGGGAAACGGAGTTGGAATAAAATACGAAAGGAATATATTAATACCAGAAAGGGATAAATAAAAGATTGAATGATAAAACAGTTGTTGCTATCCAGCTGTGGATTCCGTCGTAACATGTTGCTACGTATCACATAGGCCTGCCACAGCTGACTGACTGATTGCTGAGTTTGCAATACCATCATGAAAGATACATAAGACTAGTATTACATTTCTGACTTGAGTGAGTAGGTGAACGAATTATGGCATGGATTAACAGGAGTAGAAAGAAAAGATAAGTGAACAACGAAAGAGCCTGCTATTATTGATTTGATAGAATGAAATTTAGTGATAGCGATAGTGATAAACTCTTTCTAACAATAAATTGGTTCCACAAAATAGATTCTACTATGCTTTGACTTTTTG
>NC_061848.1:20406736-20416736 GCF_019202785.1 Penaeus chinensis
TGTTTTTCATGGGAAGGTGCTGCGTGGGTTATACGTGGTATTGAGTTTGGAACAATGCGGGTGGCTTGTACTGTGTAGACTGCGGTTTAGTTTGGTACCGATGGAGATGCTGATAAGCCATGCACTTTTTCATCGATATTGTAACGCTGGTATTTTTTTAAAAATTGTTGTTTTGTTATTGTTTTTGCTGTTGATGATGGCTATGATGTTTGTTTTTGTCGTGCATAAAAATCCTAATCGATGTTTTTACGGATGCAGTTGTATTGACAGTTTTTCTTGGTATCCTATAATGAAAATAAGATCACACTTTAGTAACTTTCAGGGGGCTTTCCTTTCATCTTGGCCACTCAGCCAAGTGCCTTTCTACCGAGTATTTCCTTTCCCAATTCCCCAACACTTTCAGAGCACTCCTCTATCGTCTCTTTTTTATCTCTATTTTTCTTTCTTTGTTTCTATCATTCATTCTTTTTCGGCTCTTGTTATTTTCCAGTTTCTGTCTCTGCTTTGTAACAATATATTTTTCACGCTTTTTCCCTTCACTCACATTCTCTCTCTCTCTCTCTCTCTCTCTCTCTCTCTCTCTCTCTCTCTCTCTCTCTCTCTCTCTCTCTCTCTCTCTCTCTCTCTCTCTCTCTGTATGTGAGTGTGTGTGTGTCCGTCTCTACCCCCTTCTATTTTTCAACCTCCCTCCCTCCCTTTCCCCTTAATGCACCATTGAACACCGTTGACCTCCCTCCCCCATGTATATAGCGCCCCCTTCCACAGAAACCATTCCAGATCCCCAGATAAGGAGGCGGTGGGCATCCTTCGAGCAGAAACGCAAATGCTAATGCGGGATCATGGCCAGGTAGATCACCCGGCGTTCTGTAGGTTAGACTTTGAATTGGACGTGAATTGCTCATTAAAGCGCTATTGGTTGGACTTGCATTTTGGGCGTCTGGGGTTCTTGGTTGCGGGTGATTCGAGTGTGTGTGTCGATGTCGGTTGGGTTGCGTGTGTATGTGGATTTGGTTAGTGGTTAGGCTGAGGTATGTTGTGCGGTGTGGTTGATTAATGGAGGCAAGTTATTCAGTAAGGAGAAATGTGTTTAATTTTTAAAATCGTTTGTGTGTTCTGTTTCTTCTAAAAATCATATTGGCCTTCTCATGCACTTCCAACCTTATATGATATTTTCAGTTATCTGTTAATTTGATTATATCAATTTTAGTCCTCGGTTAATTTTGACACTTAATTTAATTCATCCGTCTGTTATTCTATTACATTCATATTGATATTGATTTAAATTACCACAACCTCCTCAGCCTCCCAGCGTCGAGGACCTGCGACCTCACTCGACGGCCCTCGTAGCCTCTTAACGCGTTCATAATTTACGAAGACGGATCATCGGCTCGCATACTAAAAATTGCAAGGTTCACTCGTGCGCTCGAAACACGTGCATGATTAATGGCACGAGTCTCCGTCCTGCGTTTTAGCCGCGAACGTCTCGACCGGGAGATAGTGGGTTCGCGTGTGAGCTATCTTGCGCTCGCGGACACCTGACAAATGCATATAATTGACAGCCAACTAATTTCCCTCGAAGCGGTCAAGCCTAATAGGCGAGAAGGAGGCGGGTTATCTGGCGATCTCCAGAGGTGCTCGGGTTGTGTGTGCGTGTGTGCGTGTATGTAAATGTGTGCGGGTATATATACGTGTGAAAGTCAATAGGTGTCTGGCCAGGCTGAAGGTTGAGCTTCTGGCGTGCTAATCGCTTAAACGAAAACACGAAAAAAAGAAAATGGGGGTTTGAAATCAAGAAGGGAAAAAGTGAAAGAGGAAAAGAGCGATACATTCTTGTAGTTCTTGGGGGCTTAAAAATCACTTCACACGCGAGTCTCGTGTGTCGCGCGACAGGAAGTAATTAGCTTGCGGTGATAGAGAGGGAAACAGCTTTCATGGTGGAGCCAGATGGGAGAGTGTAGGGGGGGGGGGGGAGGAAAAAAGAGAAAAGGGAAGGGGAGGAGAGGGAAGGATGGAAACGAAGGGTTTAGATATTACATTTATTTATTAATTCCTTCTCTCATTTTCCGTGCTCTCGTACTTTCTTTCCATTCCTTTTTCATTATATCTTCCTTGGCTGCCCCTCCACCGCTCTCGTCTTCGCATCCTGCCTATTGCCCTTCTCTCTCCGTATTAGCTGTTTTTTGCCGTTTATTACATGCCTCTGAATAAATATTATCGGTATTACATTAAAATTGAATATATCGTTTGAATACATATAAAGTACGATATACGATTATAGGAATAGTTAAACGAGTTATTGAATAAAGTTCAGATAATTGATTAAATAAGATGTTACCTTTCTATATTATATATAATAAGGCACAGATTCATGAAGCGTCTCAGGATTGAACACCGACTCCTGCAATCTAAAAAGCAAAATACAACCTATTTTTTACACCTCCATTACCAACAACAAGCTGCTAGTTCTTTGTTCATGAAAACTGAACACTGTCTCTTGTAATCTAACAAATATTTAAGAAATCGGGAAACCCATGATTAGCCTTTATCTATTTACTACAGGGTGCAAGTTCTCTATCCCTGAAGACGATATGCCTCCCTTAATACCGAGCCCTGAACACTGTCCTCCCTGTTCGATCATACCCTTAGAACAAAGGACGCTTACAACCTTCTATAATCATATTCAGCAATCGGGAACCTCCCTTTTCTCGAGCTAGCGGAGAGGGCGCGTACAGGACCCCCTGTTCATCACTCCTTCACATTCTTGAACACGCGTAGCCTCCATCTATATGCTTGTTGTGAGAGGAAAGCTTTTATGCTTGGTAGTGTTCGAGGAGGAGAGGGGGTGCGGGTGGTGAAATATGAGGGAGGAGGAGGTGGTTTCTTCTGCTTTTTGGCTCTTGAGGGGATTGGTTTTGTTTTGGTTGCATTTTGTGCGTGGAAGGTGTCTGAATAGGTGTTGTTTTATTCCTTTTAAATTGCATTTATCTTCGCCTTGTATTTTTGAATATCTTTCTTGTCCTCGTGTTTTGATAAGTGAATATAAATATGTTTTTTTCTTTATTTCTTAGTTACTTTGTTTTTTCTTTTTTGTTTTCTCTATCTCTTTATTATTTTTACGTTGCATATTATTGTAATAATTCTCTCCCTCTCTCTCTCTCTCTTTCCCTCTCCCTCTCGGTCCCCCCTCCCCTCCCCTTCCCCCTACCTCTCTTCTTTCTCTCCCTCTCCCTCCCCCCCTCCCCCTTTCTCTCTTCCTCTCCCTCTCCCTCTCCCTCTCCCACTCTCTCTCCCTCCCCCTCTACCTCTCCCTCTCTCTCTCTTTCTCTTTCTCTCTTTCTCTCTCTCCTTCTCTTTATGTATGTCTGTTTGTGTGTGCACTTCTCATATATGTATTTGCATATGTATCCTCCTTCACTATGAAGCCCTTTTTCGGTGCTTAAACTACAAAGAAAAGAAAACCGAAGAACAAAAGGAAAATAAGAATAAAAAGAGAAAGAACGAAGAAGCGAAAGAGCACCACTGGCGATCTCGTCGACGTCACAGTTATCTTCTTCTGCGTTCCAATTCGCCTCGGAGGCCGTCTGGTAACCATCCATAGGCCAGCAGTTTCTCTCTTCATTAGTCAGTAGTCCAAACAGTGTGGTGGCGTGGTGGGGGGAGGGGGAGGGGGGAGGGAGCAAAGATGGTGGGGGGGGTGGGGGAGAGAGTGTATGTGGGAGGTCGTGGGGGACGGAGAAAGAAGGGGTAAGGGAGAGGAGATGGTACGGGAGGGGGGGGGGGGGATAGTTTGGGGTAGGGGCGAAGGGCAGGGGAAAGTAGGATGGAGGGGAAAGGAAGCAGGAGGGAAGGGGATAAGGGAGAGGAAGAAGGAGGGGAGATCGTGGGGGGGATGGGAGATGCAGAGGAGGTAGGGGAGGGAACATGGCACGCGAGTGAGAGGGAAGATAAGGTTGGGGAGGGGGAGGGGAAGGGAGTATGGGGATAGAGGAAAGAGGTAGAGGGAAAGAAAGAGACGTTCGTGGTAGGGGGGGGGGAGCAGGGGGGAGGGATGGAGAGAGGAAGGAGGAGGGGATGTCATGGAGGATGTCATGAAGGACGAGGGGAAGGGGAGGTCGTGTGTGTGTGGAATGGGGAGAAGAGGAAGTAGGAGGAGGAAGGAAAAGAACGTAGCAGAGGTGGAGCCACAAGGGATTCTCTCCCTCGGGGGGTCCTTCATACATCAGTCAGCATGCAACAGGGGAGGAGGGCGCGCTTGCCATGATTTGGGGGCCTCTCAGGGCGCAGCGTCGATTTATTGTGTTTGTTGTGGGGGGGTTAATGGGGATGGGTGGTGGAGGGTTGTAGGGAGGGGAGGAGGTGTGGGGTGGGGGAGTGGGAGGGTCAGAGGGCGATTCCTAGTTTTGTTTTTGCCAAGCTAGGTGTGGTTGCGAAAGAAAATAATTTTGGTGGCGAATAAATTACCACTCTTTCGATTTCTACAGAAAAAAAATATTGTAGCTATTACGAATTCTTGGAAAGTATACATGAAAAACGAATTCACAATGACGAAAGAAGAAACTGCTTCCGCTCATTGTACCTTACAAATGAAGCCCATCACTCCCTCATTTTCCCCAGTTCTTCCAATCCGTATTTTTCCTACCACGAAATTACTCGAAAAGCACTCACGGATTTCCGAGACTATTTCCGTATTCATCGGTATTTTTAAAACGTCACACGCTTTTAGACACGTATACGCTGTGAGGTGAAGGCGAAGGAAGGAGCGACTTGTCTCATTATACATGCATTAAGCCTGTCCCGTACCGTAGAGAACTGGCAGCCTCGGGAATAATGCATTCTTATAGCAGGTGTTAAGTATTAGGATGATTGATGGGGCGTGTTTTTTTGGTTCTTTTTCTATTGATTTATATAACTTTTTCGTTTGATTGTTAGTAGATTTCTTTAGAGGAGTGACTGTTACATTGTTATTATCTTTATATTATGACAATCATTATCATTATTGATGTTATCACCATCATCATCATCATCATCATCATCATCATCATCATCATCATCATCATCATCATCATCATCATCATCATCATCATCATCATCATCATCATCATCATCATCATCTCCATTATTACTATTATCACCACCATACCTTGAGTTTAATCTTCCTAGCTTAAAATGATCCCCTTACAAAGTAGCGTACCTGTCAGTGTAAACATTTAATATCGTTTTTATCATTACTGTAACACTCATGCTAATCGTGAGTGCCACAGCCATCATTATTAAATCACCGTCATCTTATCGTCATTAGTATAGTTAAGTTTTAATATTTTCCAATTTATTAACACTACTTATTTCACGAAAACAGAAAGATTACAAAACTTACCATTCAACTAGAAAATAAAAACGAACCCAAGGCAATAGATTGCAATTAAATCCCACTTCAAGGGAAGAGAAGACAAGACTGTAATAAGAAGAAAAGGAAAAAAATGAAGAAGAAGAGGAAGATGATGATGATGAGGAAGGAAAGAGAAGTTAAGAAATATGCCGCCTCTGTTGAACCGCTTAACATCCATCTTCCTCGACTATAAAGGAGCTTTAATTGTCCGACGGAATCAGACGATCCGATCCCCGTCCTGAGGGTTCGAGAAGCTCACCGACATCCCAGCGACAGGCAATCACGAATCATTAACGTCCTTTTAATTAACGCGGAGAGGTAGTTGGGGTGGGAGGGAGATAGGAGGTGTAAGGGGAAGGGGATGCGGGGAGGGGTAATTAGGATGAGGAATGGAAGGGAGGGAGAGAATAGGAGAAGAAGAGGGAGGTGAGGGAGAGAGGTATGGGGAGAATTAGGAGAAAGGGGAGACAGAGAGGGAGAAAATGGAATTAAAGGAAGGAGAATGTCTCCTATCGGGAGATGCCACTTTATTTTTTCTTATTTTCCTTCTCTCTAAGTTCTCCTTTCTCTTCTCCCTCCTCCCGTTCCCCCTCCTCTTCTCCTCAATCCTACCTCATCGGGCGGGCATTTACAGCGTCACCCGCCCCTTCGCCATCCGCCGCTCACAGAAGCGATTAATCTCTCGAGTTACAACCTTCTTTTCGCCTGGTTAGCCGTCGCAGGTGATAATTTTTTTTTTTTTTAGGGGGGGAGGGGGGCTGCAGCGAAAATAATGTCGCCATTAACCTTTCCGAGATGTCGCCTGAGCACGTCCTTACCGCACCTGGAGCGACCCGGTTTCGTCGTGTGTCTTGCAGTGCGCGCGCAACTGATGAATTTACTGCGATTTGTCTTTTATTGGGGGCGGGGTTGGGAGGGGGGAGGATGAAGGGGGGGGAGGGGAAGATGTCTCCTGTAGTATGTTGGTTGTGTGTAGTAGTGCTCTTATTGTTTTTAATATTCTTTTACTATTATTAGAGTAATTTTGTTATTATCAGTATTATTATTTGGGTGTTAGCGGTGGTATGTGATAAGGTATTTTTTTTTTTATCATCCTCATTCCTGTTGTTTACATTATCATTAATATTGATGATTAATTGATTGATTTGTTTCTTACAACTAACATACTTTATCTGTCTTTTATATGTTCTTACTCCTTCAGATTCTTATTACCCGCTTTTAAACTATACCTTTTAGGTATAGTTTAAGTTAATGTTACGTTTTGAATATTTAGTAACATATTTTATCGAGATTTAGTAAAGGTTGAGTCATCCGACATATGTGGGAAGGAGGAAATGCAAGCCATATACGACATAAAATGACAGCCAGTGGACCGAGGTACTTGGAGCTCGCATGATAGCATATAGGGAGTTGCACGATGCATGTGGGGACCTGAACACATATATTTAACACATGTATTTAACACATTACATACATAACGCATGCATAACGCACATGAAGAGGCATAACAAAACAAGGACGCACATACATGGTATACAGACGCTGTTCATGTGCAAATAGTACATACAGGAATTCACATATAGCACATAGGCAAAATCACAGTCATGTGCATATAACAGCGGGCATGTGCAAACAGGCTATACAGACATGACCAAACAAAACAACAAACCTATTAGTAATATTATACAGAGACAATTGAACACACTGGGATAAACAAGGCCATGCAAAGAGATAGCAACACCACACAGACAGATATAACTAGAGGCGTAAACAAAATCACACAGAGACAAGTACAAACAACACACACACACAGACACGATTACCCAGAGACACGCAGGACACACAGCTGAGGACACTATCATACATAGAAACACGTAACACACGCCACAACAACATATACAGGTATATGTGGTCCGGGTCACCGGGGCACAGGGGCGTCACCATACAACAGTGTTTTACGACTACATCAAGGGTGGGGTGAAACTATATTCTGGGCCCGCAGATTTGTTCATTAAGGGCCGTCTTTTTAATTAAGGGTATAATGGAGTACATGTTAATAACTGCATGTTCATTATGGGGCGGAGATCCGTTTTATGCGTATGGGCTATGGTTGAATACCATTATCTGGCGTGTTGCTATTAGGTTTAAGTGAAATCTTAATGGAATGCAAGGTTGTGGTTAATCATTTTCTGATTATGTTGTCTTGGTGAATAACGTGCAAAGGCGGATACGTTCTGAGTGGTCTTGAGTGGTTTACTGGTTTATTTCTCCCCTTTGTTTTGAGGATAAACATTCTTGGGATTTTCAGGGGATTCGACAGAAATGAGGAAATGAAGTATAAGACGAATGGCGTAGCATTAGTGTATACATGATATATTAAATGATAGAGTGAATTCCTTTCAAAGAATTTCAAGTCTCCCGTATTTCTTCTTATCTCTTTGGTCAAACACACGTATGTACATATATTAATTTAACCATACAGGTATGTATGTATATAAATGAATATATATATATATATATATATATATATATATATATATATATATATATAAATATATAGACACACACACACATACACACACACACACACACACACACACACACACACACACACACACACACACACACACACACACACACACACACACACACACACACACACATATGTTATATATATATGAATATATATCTATACAGGTATATATAATATATATATATATATATATAGATGTAGATATATAGATATATATACATATGTACTTACATATATATGTATATATATGTCTATATGTATGTGTGTGTGTGTGTGTGTGTGTTTATGTATGTATATGTATAGACACACACACACACACACACACACACACACACACATACATATATATATATATATATGTATATATATATATATATATATAAATATATATATATATATATATATATATTTATACATATATATAATATATGTATGTATGTGTATATATATGTTTATATATAAATGTATACATATGTAATTATATGTATATGTACAAATATATATACTAATATATATACATATATATATACATATGTATATATGTGTATGTATTTGTAAATATGTATATATATGTATGTATATGTATATATATACACATATATACATATATATATATATATATATATATACATACATACATATACATGCACACCTGTATGTGTATATATATATATATGAATATATATCCACACAGGTATATAGATAGATAGATACATAGATAGATGTGTGTGTGTGTGTGTGTGTGTGTGTGTGTGTGTGTGTGTGTGTGTGTGTAAGTTTGTATGTTTGCATTAAAAAATTATTATAAAGTTGATGAGGATGATTATGATAATGATAATAACAACACACAGATAATATGAATATGCATTATGTATCACAGGACGCAGCCTGCATTTCCACATGTCCCTTACGCGTCCTCCATGTCCAATATGCATTTATATCCCGCCCGTCCTACCCTTTCCAAACTCGTCTCTTTAAGGTCGAAATTCGTTCTCCTCTTCTGTTTAAGGTCGAAATGAAGAGGTCTTGTGTGTACAGCCACAGCCATAGGTCACCGTTCGTCCACCCACTCCTTCGCCCTAGTGCCTTAAAAGGAACTGAGGTTACACTTTATCCTATTCCATCTCGGGTATAAATCGTCTTGCTTTGAGGGGTCGCCTGCAACGCGTATCGTTAACGCCCGTCTCGATTGGCAGCCTTTTGCCCATTTTCTGTTTTTGTTCTGGATTGTGTTTGGTTTGTTTTTGCTTTTTTTTCTTCATTTTGGTTGTATTCGGGTAAAGGTGATTTTGTTTGGATGACAATTATGGTTGAAGGGAGATATAGATAAGACAGTGTTTTATTTCTTTATATTCCTTTTATTTTTACATTAACTTACCTTGGTTGTGATATAACTGTTTATTTTCGTAATGTTGCATCATCATATCATCATCATCATCATCATCATCATCATCATCATCATCATCATCATCATCATCATCATCATCATCATCATCATCATCATCATCATCATCATCATCAATCACCATCATCATATCATCATCATCATCATCATCATCATCATCATCATCATCATCATCATCATCATCATCATCATCATCATCATCATCATCATCATCATCATCACCACCATTGATATTATTATAATAAGCCGACAATTACTTGCATTATCTAGCGATTACGGCTTTTATGGTATATATTTACATGCAAATCCTTAATCTGCATTTATCCCCCCCCCCAAAAAAAAAAGAAAAAAAAAAATAGATAAATAGATATGTGTGTATATATATATATATATATATATAATGAGGTTGAACTCGTAAAATTCTATTTAATATGCAAACAGCAACCGCATGTAAAAGATCCCCCCCCCCTTTCATTCCTCCCCAATACCCCCCCCCCCCCCGCCCCACAAGGCCCTCACAGCAGGATCTGGAGAGCAAAAGACAAGTGTGCTACTAAAATGCTTGAATTATATAGCGTCCGTCTCAGGTTCTCTCGCTGGATAAAGATCTTGAGCATTCCCATCGCCAAGGGTCCGTGGCTACTGTATTTGTTGTTGTTGCTGATCTGTTTATTTG
>NC_061848.1:20429236-20439236 GCF_019202785.1 Penaeus chinensis
GAATTTGCAGCAATGGCTTAAATGGAATTTGCATTGATGGAATCGGCATGGATAAACCAGAAATTTATGTAATTTATCGTTCGTATAGTTTGGACCGCCTGCTTACCTCGCCCAGCAACGCTAGGCGAGAGGGTTTTAACAGCTGCTGGCGAGGGCGGCGCGAAGAGCATATATTTTTACTCTTATACTCTTCCTTTGCCTTTAAGGAGGCGGGGAAAGTTTAGTATGGATTTGAGTGTGTGTGTGTGTGTGTGTGTGTGTGTGTGTGTGTGTGTGTGTGTGTGTGTGTGTGTGTGTGTGTGTGTGTGTATGTGTGTGAACGTGCGCGTGCGCGAGCGATACGACGGTAGGTGCGTATATGTATGTATCCTCCGTCTCGTCCTATTTGTGCGTTTACTGTTGTTTACTTAATACGAGATTATAAGTCATTTGGAATTATTTACGTACGCATCATATATGATTATTAGTATTATGCTGTCGATGGCAGTTACAACATGGTTAAAAATACACTTGATGTACAATATCAATTCAGATTCTATTACATATAAAAATCTTTCGTTACGTAGATCCCCAGTGTGTATGAGTATTGCGTGATAGCACAAACATGATTGCTTATGTGCGTGTCCAATACATCCATACATCATGTGCGTTGCATCTGTTGCATCAGGCGCTGAGATTTCACCTGTGGATGGTTGACTTTATTTTCTTCTTTGCTGTTTTTTTAATTCTTTGCTTCTTCCCCTTTTCTTCATTTTCGCGGTTACTGTTTATCTTTTTCCATTATTATTATTATTGTTTTATTTTCGTCCTCCTCTTTCTCTTCCTCCTCCTGCATCTTTTCTTCTTCCTTTCTTTCTTTATCATCCTTTTCTTTTCCTCTTTCTAGTTCTTATTCCTCTTCTTCTTGCTCTTGTTTTTTCTACTTTGCCTGTTGCAAATACTACTATTTTAACTAATATTACTAACGGCACAGCTGTTTTTTCGTAATTTTCCATTCCTATATATAGTGTTGTTGCCATTACTGTCCTTATTGTTTTTTATTCATATGTTCAATATTGCTGTTATCATTCATATCCCATCGGTAAATCCTCAACATTTTCTCTTCATTTCTCTTTTTCACGTGTTACTGTGATAGATGAGATATTGAAACCTGACCCTGTCTATCTTTCAGGTATGTGTGAGACGCAGAGTGTTACTTGAGGCCAGGTGGATAAGGTAAGGTGCACCCTTTGTGTTTTTGGTACACACTGATATGTGCGCACACACACACACACACACACACACACACACACACACACACACACACACACACACACACACACACACACACACACACACACACACACACACACACACACACACACACGCACACGCACGCACGCACGCGCGCACACACTCACACACATCCACACACACACACAGAGCCTTTGTTCGCTCTGATTGCTCTTGTGTTGATCTTCAATACTTGTGATAGTAATATCGATGATTAAGGAGATAAAAGAAGCAATAATTTTATCAAATGAGGGAGAGTATCTATATGCTTGTGTATACCATTACATCGTAGCGCTTAGCGGTGTTCCTGTACTAGATCTTTCACAAATTCATTCGCACCATACCTCGCACAAAAGATCTCAAGGGAAAAAAAAATCAAACAAAAAAGAAAGAAAGAAATACACAAACAAACAAATCAAGAAAAAACGAAAAAGAAGAAAAAAAGGAGCAAAGAAAATGTCCATAATATACATTCCAGGTTAGTCGTAATGTCGCCGTTTAAGAGAGCAAGACAAACAGATCCCGGGGCCGTAAAAGCCTCAACATCAACAGCGGCGAGAGGGACGCCGACGACACCTCCGCCGCCGGTCGAGGGGAAGAGCAGGACGCGAGACACGGCCGAGGGGAGAAACGGCCGCCTCGCCCTCGGTCGGAGATGCTAAAAGAGAGGGGCTTTCGGGTAGAGTAGGGGATGGGGGGGGTTAGAGAATGGGAAGAGGAAAGGGGAAAGGGTTTGAGTGGGGGTTGGGGGGAAGGGGAAAGGGTTAGAGTAGGGGATGGGGGAGGGGGGTTTAGAGAATGGGAAGAGGGAAGGGGGAGGGTTAGAGTGGGGGTTGGGGGGGAGGGGGAAAGGGTTAGAGTGGGGGTTGGGGGGAGGGGGGTTAGAGAATGGGAAGAGGGAAGGGGAAAGGGTTAGAGTGGGGGTTGGGGGAAGGGGAAAGGGTTTGAGTGAGGGTTTGGGGGAAGGGGGGAGGGTTAGTGGGGGGACTGGGGAGAAGGGGGGAAGAAAATGGGAAGGGTGAAGGGGGGTTTAAGAAGGGGAAGGGTCAAGGGGTGAGGGCTAGAGTGTGGGGTTAAGGGAAGAGAAGGGGGAAAGAGGGAAGGGTGAAAGTGGGAGATGGAGGGGAGGAGGAAAGGGGTTGAGTGGAAGTAGGGGGGAGGGGGAAAAGGTGTTGGGATAGAGTGGGGTTGTATGAAAGGTGAAGGGTAGTGGGTTAGAGATGGGGCTGGGGGGAGGGGGAGGGTGTGCGGTTAGATAACGAGTTAGGGAATCGGGGATTGAGAAGGGGTTGGAAATAAGGGGAAAGGTTTCGGGTCACGAAGGTGGTTGAGGGGAAGGGGGAGTGGCAAGAGATGGGGCAGGGAGCAGGGGTGAGGGGTAAGAAAGGGTTTTGGGAGGGGTAAGGCGGTAAGGGTGAGTAGGGTAAGAGGCTAGTGGGTAAGGAATAGATAGAAGGGAAGGAATAGATAGAAGGGAAGGAATAGATAGAAGGTTAATGAGTAGAGGTAAAGGATAAAGAGGTATGTTGCGGATAGAGTTCAGTTGGAAGAGGATATTTCATAAAAAACTCTACCTGTATTTATCTTTGCTGTCCTTTTAGCTGTTTATGTATTATATCGTTCCCCACCTCTCTCTCCCTCTCTTTCTCTTTCTTTTTCTCTCTGGTGCAGCGGTAGCGTTCTCGTCTAGCAATTTTGCTGACCTGCGTTCGAATCCCTCGCCGCCAGTGGATGGTAACCCCGGCCATTCCTTGCACACAGGGGATAGTTTAGAAGCAAAATGAAACAGACAGTATGTCACACCAAGAATATCCATTGTAAAATATGGAATCAAAACTAAACTTTTTAAAACTTAAAAAAAAAAAAAGCTTGCGATATCTCTCTCTGCCCTCCCCTCCCATTTCTCTCTCTCTCTCTCTCTCTCTCTCTCTCTCTCTCTCTCTCTCTCTCTCTCTCTCTCTCTCTCTCTCTCTCTCTCTCTCTCTCTCTCTCTCTCTCTCTCTCTCTCTCTCTCTCTCTCTCTCTCTCTCTCTCTCTCTCTCTCTCTCTCTCTCTCTCTATTTTTCTCATACTTGCTTTCATTTAGCGCATAAGAAATATAATGCTTTTTACTTTCATTTACATAACTTTTCTGTGTTCTTGATTCTCAAAGCTACATTTTTCCCAAATCATCCCTTAAACACAACTGGACGACAGAAAAGAGAGGGTAAGATCCAAGCTGTCATTGCTCGTCAAAATTCGTTATCTTGAAGGTGACGATCAATTACCTTGTCTGTCATGGCGCTGTCTAACTCCATGACATGACATTATCTTCGTCAAGTAATTGTTTAGAAATTGGGTCTGTTCGCTTAGATCTACTCTTTCTTGTTCTTATTCGTTTTTTTCTTTCTCCTTCTTTTCTCGTTTCTCTTCTTTCTTCTATCCTCTTCCCTTCTCTTCTCTTATCTTAGTTTCTCTTCTTTTCTCTTCTTTTCTCTTCTTTTCTCTTCTTTTCTCTTCTTTTCTCTTCTTTTCTCTCCCCTCCTCTCCTCTCCTCTCTTCTCCTCTCTTCTTCTCTCCTCTCCTCTCCTATCCTCTCCTCTCCTCTCCTTTCCTCTCCTCTCCTCTCCTCTTCTCTCCTCTCGTCTCCTCTCCTCTCCTCTTCTCTCCTCTTCTCTCCTCTCCTCTTCTCTCCTCTCCTCTCCTCTCCTCTCCTCTCCTCTCCTCTCCTCTCCTCTGTTCTCTTCTCTTCTCTTCTCTTCTCTTCTCTTCTCTTCTCTTCTCTTCTCTTCTCTTCTCTTCTCTTTTCCTCTCCTCTCTCTCTCTTTCTCTCTTTCTCTCTTTCTCTCTCTCTCTCTCTCTCTCTCTCTCTCTCTCTCTCTCTCTCTCTCTCTCTCTCTCTCTCTCTCTCTCTCTCTCTCTCTCTCTCTCTCTCTCTCTCTGTCTCTCTCTCTCCCTCCCTCTCCCTCTCCCTCTCTGGCTCGCTCGCTCGCTCTCCTTCGCTTTTCTCTTTCTTCTTCTTTTCTCGTTTCTCTTCTTTCTTCTATCCTCTTCCCTTCTCTTCTCTTCTCTTCTTTTCTCTTCTTTTCTCTTCTTTTCTCTTCTTTTCTCTTCTTTTCTCTTCTTTTCTCTTCTTTTCTCTCCTCTCCTCTCCTCTCCTCTCCTCTCCTCTCCTCTCCTCTCCTCTCCTCTCCTCTCCTCTTCTCTCCTCTCCTCTCCTCTTCTCTCCTCTTCTCTCCTCTTTTCTCCTCTTCTCTCCTCTTCTCTCCTCTCCTCTCTTCTCTTCTCTTCTCTTCTCTTCTCTTCTCTTCTCTTCTCTTCTCTTCTCTTCTCTTTTCCTCTCTCTCTTTCTCTCTCTCTCTCTCTCTCTCTCTCTCTCTCTCTCTCTCTCTCTCTCTCTCTCTCTCTCTCTCTCTCTCTCTCTCTCTCTCTCTCTCTCTCTCTCTCTCTCTCTCTCTCTCTCGCTGTCTCTCTCTCTCTCCCTCCCTCTCCCTCTCCCTCTCCTTCTCCTCTCCCTCCCTCCCTCCCTCCCTCCCTCCCTCCCTCCCTCCCTCCCTCCCTCCCTCCCTCCCTCCCTCCCTCCCTCTCTGGCTCGCTCGCTCGCTCTCCTCCGCTCTCCCCTTCTTCCTCTTCTCCCCCCTCCTTCCCCTCACCTCCCCCCTCCCTATCACCCTCCACCCCCCATCGAGAAGGACAAGACGGTGGGTCAAGATGTATCAACAGATCTCGAGCTTCCTTCTCGAAACCTAAAACTGTTTACCTCGACGACGATCTCGCATGCTAAAGAGGAGACCCTGCTAATTAAATGCGATTTATTCACGTTATCAAATCCATATATAGGGGCAGGGGAGTGTAAGGGGATGGGGATGGGGAAAGAGAGGGAGGGGTAGGAGTGGATAGGGGGCAGGAGAGGGGAGAGGATTGAGGGGGAGGAGAGGAGGAAAGGGGGTAGAGGGATCGAGGGGAGAGGATTAGAGAGAGTAGATAGGGGAGAGGGGGCACCTTTATGTAGGTCTCAGTCCCCACGCGATGTATGATACTATATGTGGCTAGACCTGTCTCGTCGTTTAATTAAGCGTGTTATCGCTATGATTACCAATGAACTTCATCAGCTTAGGTGTGGGAGTTGAGAAGGAGGAGGGGGTTAGGAAACGTGTGGGGGCAGTGGGGGGGGGTACCTGAGTTTATGTTATGCTGTGTACTGTGTATGATGAATTGGTCGATTTACTATGGAGAGTGCTAGCTTACCGATCTTGACTATGAGGGTGAGTATGAGGAGATGGGAATGGGTGGGAATTAGAAGAAGGAGGAAGAGGAAGAGAAATTAAAAGAGAAAGAAGGGAAAATAAAAGGAAAAGAAGAATTAGAAATAGGAAAAGGAGAAGTAAAAAGAGAGAAAAAGAAGAAGAGGAGGAAGAAGTCGAGGAGGAAGTGAATGAAAGTGAAGTGAAGCAAGTCGAAGTACCAGGGACAGCGGGAAGGAGAAGACGAGTGAGGAGAGTGGAGAGGCGAAAAGTGACGCGAGAAAAACAAAACAAAAAAAAAAAAAATGAAGAAAGAAAAGAAGAAAAAAAAAAGAAGAAAAATCAATATAGCTATGGGAAAGACAAGATATTCATTATAGTTAAAAATATAAGCGATATGCTAAAATTGAAGAAAAAGTGTAAAACAAGGAAAAACAAAAAAAAAAAAAAAAGAAAGAAATATACACCCTAAAAAATACAGGGAACGCAATACCCACCTTTCAGAAGAACTTAAAATATGCTGTTTGTTTGCTCTAGCCTGTGTTATTACAAGCACGTGGGCCTGGTGTTGTGTTCTTGGGTAAAGTTTTCAAATCCATTAGCTTCCTTCTAATGGCGACGTGTGTCTGTCCTCACGTTAATAATTACGAAGAGTAAAGCTGACGAATGGATTGCATTTTAATTAGGAGTGAGTTGAAGATGCTGAGGGAGAAATTAGGGTAGGTTATATGTATTGAGTGTTTTTTTGTTTTTTTTGTACTTGTTGCATTTCTTTGGTGTATTTATTGGTGTCTTAGAATTGTGTGTACCATGGAGACGCGCGTGTGTGTGAGAGAAGTAACTTTTGTGTTGCGACCTATCTCTCTCTCTCTCTCTCTCTCTCTCTCTCTCTCTCTCTCTCTCTCTCTCTCTCTCTCTCTCTCTCTCTCTCTCTCTCTCTCTCTCTCTCTCTCTCTCTCTCCCTCTCTCTCTCTCGTGCTTCCTTTCACATCTTCCTTCCCTTTCGAAACTTTCTCTCCCTTGCCTCTTTTTTTTTTTCTCTTTCTCTCTCCATTTCTTTCTCCTTCTCTCCCTCTCTCTCATCCACCAGTCTTCCGGACAGCGTATCTCCTCCCGTCGTCTTCCTCGCTCGAGATGTTACTTGAGCTTCGAATAACAAATACAGAAGATTGAATCACGTTTTTTGTTGTTGTTGTTGTTGTTGTTGTTGTTGTTGTGTGTGTGTGTGTGTGTGTGTGTGTGTGTGTGTGTGTGTGTGTGTGTGCGTGTGCGTGTGTGAGTGTGTGTGTGTGTGCGTGTGCGTGTGTGAGGGTGTGTGTGTGTGTGTGTGTGCGTTTATACCCATCTAACCAGACTATCAAATTACTCATCGATCGCCTGCACCTCCCAAGACGTTCGTTCATCGGGTGGCTGAGTTCGATCCCGTCTAAAGAGGTCTTGCATTTCTCGTTTCCCTTGTGTCTTCGGGGTCCGGAGGCGTCTGTACTTATTGGTACTGTTTTTTGTTGACTGTGGTGGTTGCTGTTTTAATCCTTTTCTCATTAATTTTCTAATCAAGATTACTACTGCTACTATTACTATTGCTACTACTACTACTACTACTACTACTACTACTACTACTATTACTACTACTACTACTACTATTATTACCACTACTACTACTAAACCTACTACTACTACTACTACTACTATTACTATACTACTACTACTACTACTACTACTACTATTACTACTACTACTACTATTACTACTACTACTACTACTACTACTACTACTACTACCACCACCACTACCACCACCACTACCTACCACTACTAGTACTGCTGCTGCTGCGACTACTACTATTAGTACTACTACTACTACTACTACTACTCTTACTACTACTGTTGTTGAAGGTGATCGTGATGGTGGTAGTTATCCCTTTGGTCGTATCTTGTGCGGTTTGTGTAGTTGTTTGTTTTATTTAATATGTTTTATAGAAGGCATTTATTTTCATTTTTCATTCATTTTGTTGACCGAACAAGATTTCTAGTTATTGTTTTTTGGGTCATGTATGTTGTTGAAAGCTGCTATCGTGATGATTCATGGCCTTCTTCAGATAGCTCCTTGAAGACCTGTCAGGTATTTTGCCTCGAGAAATAAACTAGAAGGGAAAGTCTGCACAAAGGAGACAGCCCTAGTTAAGATATCTTGAGAGTTTATCGCCAAAATGATTTTCAGCGTTGCGTCCTTGGACTTCTCTGTTTGCCTGCCTGCTTGTTTGCCAGTCTGTCTGTCTGTCTGCTTGTCTGTCTGTTTCTCTGTCTACGTACCTGTTTGCTTGTCGGTGTATATTCTAGTTTATTCATAAGTGTCTATATTTCGTTCCATTCGTTTCTGAGGCTGCACATGTTTTACCTTATCTACTTGCTTATTTGTTCCATATTTACCTCTATTTGTCTGTCAGTTTCTTTGTCTATCTACTCTACAAACGACATCTATCGCCCCATAAACCTTTCAGTGGAGGTATATACTATTTCTGTACCACTCTCAGTCTTTACCATTGCCTTTCATATTTTTCATATTCATCTTTTACAATGTTTCTCATAAACATTTTTCTGCTTATCACAAGCCCCCCTCATACATGAGTGACGCGGAACACGGTGTTGCAAGTGTTGCTGACAAGAGAGCATTAATCTATCCGTGGTCAGCCTCCTCCTACGTTGGCTGGTCGTCTTGTGTGGCCGACCAAGAACACGTTCTCGTTCTTGACCGGAAGGCTTGACGGGAACATCACCTTTGCAGTACCTCAGCTCTTGACAGGTTCTTGACAGTTGAGGAAAAAGAGGGGTAGGTGGGGGTAGGTGAGAAAGGGAAGAGTGGGGGTTGTGGGATGGGGGAATTTGCATGGGTGGGGAAGAGTGGAGTATAGGGGAAAAGGGTAAGGGAGAGGAAGAGAAAAAGGATAAGAAGAAAGAGAAGGGAAAAAGACAGGAAGAAGAATATGATAAAAAAAAAAAAAAAAAAAATGGTAGTTTGATCATAAACAAAGCCAACAAAATAAGTAAAAGAATTGGACTATATGAAGACGGAAGAAGGGAGGAGGAAAAAAAAAAAAAAAAAAAAGAAGAGGAGGTGTTAATAAGTGTCAGAAAAGGAGATGTAGACAATAAGAGCCAGGAATTTGATAGCCTCTCCGCCCCCCCCCCCCAACCCCTTAGTCTCCTCTCCCTGACCCCTTAGCCACCCCCTTCCCTTCCCTTCTTTCACCCACATTTTTTTTCTCCTCTTCCTTTTTTTCCATTTCCTTTTTTTTTCACATGTGACCAACAAAACACACGAGATGGAGAACGTACACGGTCACCGCTCTGCCCAGATGACTGTCGCGCCGCTGAGCTGTGTGGCTGGTGTTGCTGTCCACTGTGTGTGTATGGGGGAGAAGGGAGGGCGGAGGGGGGAGGGGAGAATGGGGGCGAAGGGCGTAGTAAAAGGAGAAAGGTGTGTGTATGTGTATTGGCTCTGCGTGTATGTTTTTGTGTATATGTGTGAGCCTGTGTGTTTGTATGTATGTGTGTTCTTCGAATGACATATGTGTGCAGAGTTCATGTGCACATGACTTCCCAAGGCTGCACATCGGCCGTCGCCATTAATCACGAGCACAAGTAGCACAATCGCAGTTGTGTACACTTCCTTGTATATTTTCGGAATCCGGACCAAGTGTGTTCGCCCGGGATGGTGGTGAGAGCTGTGCGATGACGCCACTCGCAGGTGCCGGCGGAGGGGCGCTGACACCAAGCGGCCACCAGCGCTGCAACTGCCGCTAGGAAAGAGGGCAGAAGAAGAGGAAGGGGAGGAGGAGGAGAAAGAGAAGGAAAAGGAAAAGGAAAAGAGAGGAAAGGAAGGAGAAGAAGAAGAAGAGAAAAGAGAAGAGAAAAAGAGAAGATAAGGTACAAAAAAGAAGAGGAACATGAAACAAATAAAATAAGCAATAAAAGGAGAGAATGAGAACTCGACTAACTACTGAACAGGGTATGGTACGCAAAAATGAACGGATGAAGGAAAAGATAAGGGGAGAAAGAACGAGTAGAAATAAGCAGAAGAAGGAAACGACGTAAGGGTATAGTAGATACTAAGAGCTATGAGGACATGATGAAATGAGTATCAGATTGGGAAAAGATAGGAGTGAGTGAAGTCCGTGAGAGTGACTATGAAAGTACGTGTGGGAGGGTAAGGGTGGGAATGTGAAGATATCGGTGGATGGGGAGTGAGTCTGGAAGAGGGTTGGGTTATGATCAAGGTGGGAGAAGAGGGGGTGATAAGTCGAGAGTGAAGTGAAAGGTCGGTGGGGAGGGTGGGGGGAATAGAGAGGTCCGGGAAGGAGTGGTGGGGTGAGTGAGTTCGGTGGGAGGGTGGGGTTGAGTGAGGTACCGGTGGGAGGTGGCGGTGAGTGAGGTCATCGGAGAGGGGGTATAGCACGGTTTTGATGGTTCCGGTGGAAGTGTGGGTGAGTAGGGTTCCGTGGGAGG
>NC_061848.1:20444236-20449236 GCF_019202785.1 Penaeus chinensis
CAAACTGTTGCTTGTGTAGCAGGCTCCCTCTCTTCATGCACCTGATGGATCCAAAGGAACGGCAAAGACCGATACAGTTTGGCACCAGTGGCGTCGCGGGAGTTACGAGAACGAGGTCGACAATGCGACATTTAACTGACTCAGGTACTCCGGCTCCGGATTTTTCCTCAGGGTTTGAGTCCCGAAGTTTTTTTTATTTAATAGATGCCACAAGGCAGTGGATTGTTTTGCATAGGGTGAACTCCCATAGCCGTTGACGGACTGTACTACAAAGCAGCAGTCGGGCACCGCTATCGTATTTATGTTAGACTCACCCAACGTATGCAAATCCGTGTGTGTGCTCATGTGTGTGTGTGCGGGATGTGTGTGGATGAATCACCCACACACATATACACGCGCACATTGTATGTGTCTATGAATGCACACACACACACACACACACACACACACACACACACACACACACACACACACACACACACACACACACACACACACACACACACACACACACACACACACACACACACACACACACACACACACACACACACACACACACACACACACACACACACACACACACACACATACGGTAAATAAGAAAAATAAAATATAGAAAAATACCCCCCCACGCACACATACACATAAACACATACACACACACAAGTAAATAGATAGATCGATAAATAGGTATATATATATATATAGATATAGATATTAATCATAATATATGTTCATAATATAATAATGAAAAATAATCAGAAGCTATACCATATTAGCAATGGTAAGGGAAGTATTTTATTTTTTATTTTTCAGAAACATCCATAAGCTTTTAACCATACACTGAGAGAAAACATAAAAACATGCATTCCCATAAGCTCATCCACGCCTCCACCTTGGGAAAAGAAAAGAACAAAAAAACGAAAAAAAAAACGAGTAAAATGAAATAAAAACACATAAAAAAGAGAGAATTAAAGAAACAGAAACCTCTTATCGTAATGGTCAAACTCTGTCCGTCTCGTGATAATTATGGCGGACGCGAGATCCCTTCGGCCAGATAACATTCCTGGGCGACTCGAGACTAATCAGTTCAGTGGGCACCCTCACTGCGCTCGTTAAGGGTCATTTAAGGGCCGCAATTTCCAGGATATTTAGGGATTTTGGGGGGAGGGGGGGAGAGCGTGTCACGGGCGGTGAGGGAGGGAAGGCGGTGGTGGTGGTGGGAGGAAGGGAGGGAGGAAAGGAGGGAGGGAGAGAGGAAGGAAGGGATGAGGGATTAGGGTTGGTAGTAGGATGAGGGAAGGGAAGCAGGGGAGGGGGGGGTAGGGGAGAAGGATAGGTGGGAAGGAATAAGGGTATAAGGAGGGAGGAAGGGGAGGATAGGTGGAAAGGAATAAGGGTATAAGGAGGGAGGAAGGGGATTAGGAGGAGGGGGAAGGAGGGCAGGAGGGCAAGGAGAGGGAGGGTAGCGTCATTGAGTTGCAACCTGTCGTGGGGAGAGGTCATAAACCCTTTTTCATTAACCTTGGTTTGGATGTGTATGATTTGTTTATTCGTTTGAGAGATGGATGATTTGCCTAAATCATGAGGTTAATGAGCCGATTAGTTAGAACTATTTCTATACAGTATCTCTCCTTCAAGCTTAACTATGTACAGCAAAATACGCAAGCATGCAGTCACAGATTCCTATGTACAGTAACGCATACTCACGCACACATACAAAGAAACACACGCGCCGGCTCGCGACGTCCGGGTGGAGCCGCACACAAAGATTGACTGTGACATCGCGTGCCGCACGGAGTCAGGCACTTAATGGATTTCTCTATCGTTGTGCCCACGCGAGGTACCCTCCGAGGCGACGGCGGTGGGACTGAGGATGTATTAGGGAACTGTATGGTACAGTCATAAAGAATTTCGGTGAAATATCTGTTACGTTACAGAATATTCAGACTCTGGAAGGTACGGTCTATCAGCGTATCGCACGGTGTATGCGGTACACCGTATAGGGAACACTACGTTAAAACACCGAACCAATTATTGATACTATACAGTATATTACAGTACAGTAGGTACCAATCATTTTCACAAGGTATGGGACTTTGTAACTCTTGCAGTTGAGGATACAGGAGGCCGGAGAAGGGGAAGGCAATGGCAAAAATAGATTAATGATAGTACAGTTTAATACCAGAGAAAGCAAATTTAAGAATGAGATAGAGAGAAAAATAAATAGGGAATGAGAGTGTTAGGGTGAGAGTGAGGGGGTGAGGGTGAGGGTGAGGGTGAGGGTGAGGGTGAGTGAGAGTGAGAGTGAGAGTGAGAGTGAAAGTAAAAGTGAAAGTGAAAGTAAGAGAGAGAGAGAGAGAGAGAGAGAGAGAGAGAGAGAGAGAGAGAGAGAGAGAGAGAGAGAGAGAGAGAGAGAGAAAGAGAGAGAGAGAGAGAGAGAGAGAGAGAGAGAGAGAGAGAGAGAGAGAGAGAGAGAGAGAAGGTAGTAAACATACATAAATCTCCTTACAGTTCATAATTATACAGTTCGCATGGCATGCATTTTTGTTTTATGTGCAGACACCCACGTTAAAAGCCATTAAAGTATACATTACAGTGAAGGTCATGAACCAAGCAATTAAACAAACAATCCCCCCCACCCCCGTAAAAAGGATGATATTCCTCAAGCTAAAGTATTTAAAGGAATAATAGATCGCTAACATATGGCAGAAGCTATTAGAGTGAAAACAGAAATACGCTAATCTTTAAGGAAAGCAATACATAAAGCGGAGAAAATCCAAATATTCCTTTTCTTCCCCTTAATATAATCTTCAGAAAACTACGATTTTCGGCTTCTTTCGTCAACCGAGGAAGAGGAAAAAAGATAAATGTAAATAAAAAGAAGAAAAAAAAAGACAATAAAAAAAAAAAAAATACGCTCGTACTCCGTCCATACGAAGCGAGACAACGTGAGTGTGGATCGGGTTGCGTGTTTTGCTGCCAGACGCTGCTGCTCCTTTGTGAAGCTGGGGATAGCGTTGATTTTTTCTTCTTTTTTCCTCTTTTTTGGGGGAGAATGGGTACGGGAGGGGGTAGAAAGGATAGGGCGAAGGGGATAGGGGAACAGGTTGATAGGGTAGAGAGGGGGTGGAAAGGATAGGGCGAGGGAATAGGGGAACAGGTTGATAGGGTAGGGAAGGGGTAGAAAGGATAGGGCGAAGGGGATAGGGTAGGGAGGGGGTAGAAAGGAGAGGACGAGGAGGATAGGGGAACAGGTTTATAAGGTAGGGAGGGGGGTGGAAAGGACAGGACGAAGGGGATTGGGGAACAGAGGGATAGGGTAGGGAGGGGGTAGGGGGGAAGGAAGCACTGTAGTAGGTGCGAGGAAAGTAAGCTACGCGAGCTATTTCTTTGGGTTTATTGTTCTTCCGTTCTCTCGCCGCTTTTTTTTTTTTTTTTTTTTTTCCCGTTTGTCGCAGTCCATTTTCTTTCTTTCATTTTTCTGTCACTTAGTTTGTCTGTTGAACTCTGTCTCTCCTTCTCTTTCTACTTTTTCCCCATTTTTACCTTCTTTTCATCTTTTTTTTTCTACTTTTCCTTTTCTTCATATTTTTTACTCTTCTTCATTTTTTTCCTTCTAGTTCTTCTTCTTCTTCTTTGTCTTCTTTTTCGTCTTATTATAATTATAATTTTTATTATTATCCGCCTTTTTCTTCTTTTTGATCTTATTCTTTTCTTCTCCTTTTTCTTCATTATCTTCTTTTTCTTCTGATTCTTCTTCCTTTTCTTCTTTTATGGTTCTTCTTAGTCATCATCATCATCTTTTCTGTTTTTCGTTTTCTCATGTTCGAGAAAACCATCTTCTTTTTCTTCTTCCATCTTTTCTTTCTCTTCTTTTTCTCACTATATCCTATTCTATTTTTTCTCATTAACCCTTATTTACCCTATTTGCGACGCACACTTGCTCATACGCACACCCACACGCACACACACACACACACACACACACACACACACACACACACACACACACACACACACACACACACACACACACACACACACACACACACACACACACATCCCGTAGGCCAAACTTAATTAAAAACGAGAATATCTCTGGGATTAAGGTCCACGGTAGAAAAAAATCGTCGCCATTTTTTGTTTACTTCGCTACCCCCCCCCCATCCTCCCCCAGCCAACTCCACTTAGGCAAATGTGCTCTCGTGCGGATTTCGAAAGGGGGTGATGGGGGGGGGGTAGGGGGTAGGGGGGGAAGGTAAGGAAGAAGAGGAGGGGGGGGGGGAGTGGAAGAGGAGTTAAGTGTTGTATTTTCTCGTGCGTGTGAGGTATTTTACGTATTTTTATTGAATGTGCATGTGCATGATAATCCAAAAAAGAAAGAAAAAAAGTATTTTAGTTATAACACTGAAGGGTGGGAGGGTGAGGGTCATATACCCCCCCCCCCCTCACCTCAGCACTTATGCTTCCATGTCCTCTCTCCCCCTACCCTTCCCTCCCTCCTCTTGAGCCCTCCCGCTACCCCCCCTCCCTATATACCCCGCCCTCTCCTTCAGGCCCTCCCTTCCCTCTCCTTCAACCTTAACCCTGCCTTCCCCCCCCCTCCCTTCCCCACTCCCTTTCACGCCCTCCCCATGACCTGTAAATCAATTACGCTGGGCGGTTAGGGCGCGTTGTAGGAGTGGGAGGAATAGGAGGAGGAGGAAGAGGAGGAGGAATGGGGGGAGAGGGAGGGGAAGGGAGAGAGAGGGAGGAAGAGGGAGGGGAATGGAGGCATAGGAAGAGGAAGGGAGGGAGAGGAAGAGGAAGAAGGGAGGGAGAGGAAGGGTAGGGGGGGGGAGGGTTGGAGGGAGTGGGAGGGGGAGGAGGAGGGAGGGGAGGGGAGGAGGAGGAGGAGGAATGGGGGGAGAGGGAGGGGAAGGGGAGGAGGAGGGAGGGGAGGGGAGGGGAGGAGAAGGAAGGAAGGGGAGGAGGAGGAGGAAGGGAGGAAGTGG
>NC_061848.1:20467245-20474745 GCF_019202785.1 Penaeus chinensis
AAGGTGATGGGTAGATAGGGGTAGGGGTAGGGGAAGGCCATGGGGAGGGGGAGTTATTCTTATTGGGGAGAGGTGGGTAGTTTTGCTGGGGTGAGGGTGATTTAATTATGAGAAGGGGGGGGGGGGTATTTTGGAATGGGTGAAGGAGGATGGGGAGTGACTGGTATTTATGTTGGGGAAAAGGAAAAGGTGTTGACAGGGAAATTGTTGGAGGAGAGGGGAGGAGAATGGGAGTACATTGGAGGTGGGGGGGGGGGGGCGGAGCGGAGTTATTTTTCCCTTTCTTTCGTTTTCTTGTGCATTCAACTTGTCTCTCTTCCTTTTTTCAGGCTGCTCAGTTGTCGGTGTGTAATATATTGATTATTGTTATTTTTTGGCTGCTCAGTTGTCGGTGTGTAATATATTGATTATTGTTAATGTTCCTGTTGTTGTTTAGCAATTGGTGACTGTGTAGTGATATTTTATCGTTTGTGGTGAGGCTGTGACTATTATTTGGGTGTGATTCTTATCATCATTATTGTCGCCAATTAAGATTGTTATTAAGTTATTAATAAGTTCTTATTTTATCCATACTATTGTTAATAGCAGTCATATCATTATGTTGCAATATATGTGAAAGATTTAAGAAAAAGAAAAGGAATGAGAAAAAAACGAACAAGAAGGAAATAAAGTAGGGAGAGGTAGAGGAACACCTGAGAACAAATAGAAAAACAAGTACCCAGATAGTCTTCTTGGGAGAGCCTCCTCGCGCCTTGGAGTCGGTCCTTGAAGGCATCATTTCTCGAATTATCGTCCGCGTCAGATACAATTACGATACCCGGCGCCGCGACCTCTCGCCACCTCTAGCATCGGCCGATCAGTTGTTGCATGGGCGCTCTGAGAAAATCGCTTTTTTTTTTTGTCTTTCTTGTGCCGTTTTGTTTGTGTTCCTTTATTTCTTGTTGTTTTGCGCTCTCTCTCTCTCTCTCTCTCTCTCTCTCTCTCTCTCTCTCTCTCTCTCTCTCTCTCTCTCTCTCTCTCTCTCTCTCTCTCTCTCTCTCTCTCTCTCTCTCTCTCTCTCTCTCTCTCTCTCTTTCTCTCTCTCTCTCTCTCTTTCTATCTTTCTTTCTTTCTCTTGCTCTCTTTCTCTTTCGCTGCCTTCAACCGCAATCAAGACGAATTGGAAGAGATCACATCTCGAGAAGCATTGGATAGAGAGTTGACAGTTAGAGATGGGATTCGTGCGATGGTGGGGTTGGGGGGGGGGGGGGTTTGCTCCCTCTCGATAGCCCATCTTTCTCTCCTTCCCCCCTCCTCCCCTTCCCCCTCGTCCCTCAACTATCCTTCTGTACTTTCTTCTGTATCCTGATATGGTAATGATACTAATGATAATTGTGGGTGTGATGACCATGATGATTAGGAAGGTTAGTGATAACGTTTAAGGAGATAGTAATTATGGTGAGGTTATTGATATGGAAAAAAGTTGATAATGACGATTAGGAGAAAGAGGGAGAATGATGATGGTTTGGTTTGGTTTTCTGTTCGATTCCTCCGACTATTTTCTGCTAACCTTCTTTTTCGTTTTATTGTCCTTTTTTAACCTCTGTTTTATCTCTTATCTCACTTATTTTTGTTCTCACCTCCCTTTCTTTGGTCCTCTCGTTCCTCCCTTTTTTTCCCCTTGTCCATCATGCCTGTGCTTTCTCATGTCTCCCTCCCTCCCAACTCACCTTCCTTCCATCGTTTTCGCACCTTTCCTTTCATCTTACCCTCCTTCCTTCCGATCCTACCTTCCATCCTTCCTTTCTTCCTTCCTTCCTCCTTTCTTCCTTCCTTCCTCCCTCCCTTCCCTCCCTCCCTCCTCCTTCCTCCTCCCTCCCTCCCTCCTTCCTTTCATCCAACCTTCCATCCTTCCTTCTTTCCTTCCTTCCTTCCTTCCTTCCTTCCTTCCTTCCTTCCTTCCTTCCTTCCTTCCTTCCTTCCTTCCTTCCTTCCTTCCTTCCTTCCTTCCTTTCTTCCATCCTCCCTTTCTCCCACCTTCCTCCCTATCGAACTGCTTTTATCCCTCATTCCTCTCCTTCCTCCCATATTCTCCAACCCTTCTCACTCCCTTGCTACATCTGTAGTTTCCTCTCCTTCCCTCCATCCCATTTTCCTCCTATCTTTCTCACTCTTTCCCCCCCCTTCCCCCCTTTTCCTTCCCTCCCACTTACCCTACATCCCAACTCACCCTACATCCCTTCACTCCCTCCCTCATACCCTCCTCCCTCCCACTCACCACCTATCCTTTTCCTCCTTCCCGCTCACCCTTTCATCTCCCTCCCATCCACTCACCCTGCATCGCACCTTTCCCTTCCCTTCCTCCTGCTCACTCTTTCACCTTTTTCCCTCCCTCCCACCTTTTCCTCCTGCTCACTCTTTCAACTTTTTCCCTCCCTCCATCCCACCTTTTCCTCCTGCTCACTCTTTCACCTTCTTCCCTCCCTCCCTCCCTCCCACCCTCCCACCTTTTCCTCCTCTCACGCCCTCCCTCCCTCCCTGGATCCTTCCCTTTGTAAAGGATTGATAATGAGTATCCACTGAAGACTAACAAATGAGTTCATGTACTTGGCCACGACATTAGCATCTCATTAGAGCGTAGTTGGCATACAGATGGCTAATTATGTCATTTATCTTGCATAGTGGCTATCGTAATGAAAGGTATTTGAATACAATTGTGTATACTGTAATCATACGCACGTATATAGGTACACCCGCGCACATTCATTTGTGTATTTGTGTGTGTATTTTAGTTTACTATCTGCCTGTTTATCTATCTATCTCTGTTCATTTATTTATCGATCTATCTGTCTCCGTCTGTCTATTTCTTTATTTGTCCATCTCCGTCTATCTGTTACTCTTTCTATCTATATATATCCGTAATATGCCTACCAGTATACATATATATATATATATATATATATATATATATATATGTATATATATGTATATATATATATATATATATATGTATATATATATATATATTATATATATATATGCTTGGTTCTGAATATATATCTGCCCTTTTCTGGCTGTGTTTATGCTCAACTACCTATAAATATATGCCTGTCCATCTCTCTCTCTCTCTCTCTCTCTCTCTCTCTCTCTCTCTCTCTCTCTCTCTCTCTCTCTCTCTCTCTCTCTCTCTTCTCTCTCCCTCTCCCTCTCCCTCTCCCTCTCCCTCTCCCTCTCCCTTTATCTCCCTGCCTCTCCCTCCCCATTCCTCTCTCTCCCTCCCTCTCCCTCTATCTCCCTTCCCTTTCTCTCTCTCTCTGTCTCTCTCTCTCTCTCTCTCTCTCTCTCTCTCTCTCTCTCTCTCTCTCTCTCTCTCTCTCTCTCTCTCTCTCTCTCTCTCTCTCTCTCTCTCACTCACTCACTCACTCACTCACCCAATCACACACACACACACACACACACACACACACACACACACACACACACACACACACACACACACACACACACACACACACACACACACACACACACACACACACACACTCACACACACTCACACACACACACACACACACACACACACACACACACACACACACACACACACACACACACACACACACACACACACACACACACACTCACACACACACACACACACACACACACACACACACACACGAACACACACACACACACACACGAACACACACACACACACACACACGAACACACACACACACACACACACACACACGAACACACACACACACACACACACACACACACACACACACACACACACACACACACACACACACACACACACACACACACACACACACACACACACACACACACACACACACACACACACACACACACACACACACACACACACACACACATACACAGCCAAACACACACAAACGCTTACACAGCACATATCCCACCACCCCAATAGAGTTATTAAAAATACACCGTAATCGGACAGAACCACGCAATCGAACCGCCGACGATCACAGATGCGCTGTTCGCGTGGTCGAGCGAAGTGCCTCTGGGCCTCTTAGCATGTCACGCCCCTTCCCCGTCTCCCCTTCCCTTCCCCTCTTCCTCCCTTACCCTGTTCGCCCCCTCTCCTCGTTCTCCCTTCCCCCCTCCCGTCCTCCCCCCCTTCGGGTTATCGGTAATGATTTCATGCTTGTCACTCTGGCCTCGCGACACCCCCCCCCCCCCCCTCCTTTTTCCTCGTGGCCCTTACCGTGTGGTTCGGGCTGGATTGCTTGCGTAATTCTGCCACGGGGTATGCTGGCGGGGTCTTTTGTTAATTTAAATAGTTTTTTTATTTTTTTTTGGGGGGGGGGGGGGGGATTCTCTTTTCTGTTAGTTCATTTAAGCTCTTTCTCTTTTTCTCTTTTTCTCTTTTTCCCCACAATGTATTTTCATTCTTCCTTGTCGTTATTATCATTTGTTTCCCTTTCTGTTTACTATTTCCGCCTTCCAGAAAAATCTTCCTTTGTCTCTTTCTCTTCCTTTCCTCCCCCTTTCTTCCATTTCTCCTTTACCTCCATTTCATCGTCTATATTTTCTTCTTATTTTCCTAGTCTCCCATCTCCTCCCCCTGCCTCTCAGCTTCAGCCTCCTCTTCCTCTATGTTCTCCTTGCAGTGCATTTATATATGTTACACGAACGCTGAATGGATTCATCGGGGCGATATAGATAAGTTCAGTGATAACATCGTTGTAAAGATTAGAACAAAAAATAGATTGACGCACCTGAATTATACTGGCGTTGTAACACGGCGTCGACACCGCATTGGTATTCTAGAATATCCTCAACTTACATCGTCGGCTGGCTTAAGGGGCTGCACTAGTTAAATATGAAAGCATAGAGAAATATATAGATAGGTAAAGAACCGACTAGATAATAATCTAAATAATCAAACTGTTAGAGTGATTGTGAGAGGGAGTGGGACCGAAACATGGCACAGAAGGAGAAATGGAAATGGAAAAGAATTAGAGGGACAGGGACAGGGAAGGGAGAAAGGGAGAGAAATATAATAGAAAAGAGGCAATAAACAAACAATAGATTAGGCACGAAGCTCCACATCTGTTCCAGCTCGATCCGAAGGTTTGTGGAATCTTTGTGTGTGTGTATTTTTTAACAGTGATTGCATGATATTTATGTGTGTGATATATATCTCTGTTGTGTATGCGTATGTATACATTTGTTTGTGGGTGCGTGTAGTATATCATATTTGGACCTTTTAAGATATATTATGTTAATGTAGGACTTTGTTTCAGCAATTTGTTTTTGTTCTTTCCTCCTCTCTCTGTTTCCTCCTTTATTGCGTTTCACTGTTGATTAGTAATACATTTCCAGGGATGGCACATGATTTCCCGTCTTGCCCCGAGGAAAGCATAAGATAAAATTGACGATACCAAACCGAAATTGATTATTTCAGGCGATGAGGCTAGGAGAAAGGACCTCAGATTCTTAAGGATAACTGGGCGTTGCTTGACCTTTGCTTAAGAATTCTGATAAACAGAGACGAAAAAAAGAAGAATAGATTAAGCTCGAAGGCGCAGTTGATGAAGATATGTTGCAAAGTTTTGAGTTATCGATGCAGGATATTGGATATATTTTGATATTTTGGTTTCGTTCGTGTTTATTGAGTATTTTTTTCTTTATTGTTAATATTATTATTGTTGTTGTTATTTTTGCTATTGTTATTTTTATTACTATCATTGTTGTATTAATAATGATAATACTACTACTAATAATAAGAATAATGCTGATAATAATAATTGATGTTGTTATTGTTATTGCTATTATTATTATCATTATTACTGTTGTCTTTATTTTTGTTGTTGTTACTACTACTACTACTACTACTATTTTGCATTTCTTTCCTTATGATTCCTATTCTCATTTTTGTTCTAGTCTTTTGAAATTGTTTCATCGTTGCTTTACATATTCCTTTTCTGCATTTTTAAATTATTTATAGATAGTTGCATGCTTTTCTTCTTCTTTTGTCTTTTGTTTGTCTTTAATTTTAGTTGAAAGATGAAGGGTTGCATTTCCAGTGGTCGTTTCTGTGTTTGTCAAATGAATTAATTACGGATATACGTTTATGAAATTAAATACATGTGTACTATATTTCTTCAACAGACAGCATGCACATGCACAGAAGCACGCACGCACACACGCACACAGACACACACACACACACACACACACACACACACACACACACACACACACACACACACACACACACACACACACACACACACACACACACACACACACAGCTCCCTTCTTACACCGATATCCATCAATAGCAGACGAATCAAGTTGCAAATAGAAACAAATCGTTATTGCAAGCCTTGCTTTGGTAGCAATGATGGATCTTGCATCGCCAAAGATACAACATGACAGAGAAACATTAGCATAATAACCATCTGTTTGTTTACATGGGTTAGGGTGAGGGATGAGGGCCTCGCCTGCCATACGAATGAGATAGGGCGTGAGTGGGAGGTAAGGAGAGAGGGAGGGAGGGAGGGAGGGTGTGAGAAGGGGAAGTAAGAAGGGAAGTAGGAAGTGAGGGAGTTAGGAGGGAGGGGTGAAAAGGGTAGATTGAAGCAATATGAAAAAGGAGAGAGCTAAGGAGAGAGGGGGGGGGGGGTAAGAAGGGAAGGAGGAAGTTATGAGGGAGGGGTGAAAAGGGTAGATTGAAGCAATATGAAAAGGGACAGGTAACGAAGTGAGGGAGGGAGGGAAGAAGGGAGGGAGGCTGGGATGGAGGAAAGGAGGGGAAGCAGGGAGGCAGATAGGGTGGAAGAAAATAAAGGGAAAGAGATGGAGGGAGAGATGCAGCGATGAAAAGGTAGTAGGTAGAGAAAGGGTGGTAGGGAAGGAAGGAGAGGGAGGGTAAGAAGGAGGTCGACACGGAGGAAGGAGGAGAAGAAGGGAAGAAGGGATGAAAAGTGGGAGGAAAGGAGGGAAAGTAGGCGAGAAGGAGGGAAAGAAGGTAAGACGGAGGGAAGGAGGGAAGGTAGAGAGGAGGGACCAGGCAACTCATTCATACCTCACTCATCGCACATTACCATACTCATTTGCATAAGAATGATAACGTAACGATGACAGAATACTAGTACAGGCTTTGATTCGTCAGGGTTTCCTTGCAGGTTTTCATCTTGCAAAGGAGGGGGACGGGATAGTGGGGGGGGGGGGGGGTGCTTGAGGGGGGAGGGGCGAAGGGCGGGTTGGGCCTCGTCTCGCTTGATTTATCGATCTATTGTATTGTTCTGTTGATAAAAAGAAAAAGGAAGAAATGATGGCTTATCTTGACTTATAGCTTTTATCCTTTTGCTCCGATCTGCAGTGAAACTAATTATGGTGATTGTTGTACTAAATGCGTTTTTAAATACAGCCTTTTTTGTTGCCCGTGCAGGGTGCTGGACAATAAAAAGATCGAGGAAATTGATTTCAAAAAGGCATCATACTAAACGGCGACTT
>NC_061848.1:20484745-20489745 GCF_019202785.1 Penaeus chinensis
CTGCAAAGACCAGGATATCCATGTTGTGCAGCAGGGTTGCTGTCTGCTATAACGGGTAATTAAGATTAATAGGAATGAATTTTAAATATGGAAATATAATAAAGGGGTAACTAAAAAAAACAAGATACACTGAAAGCCAAAACTGAAATAAAGATACCACTAACATAATCATAAAGATAAAAATGAATATAATGGTGATGATAATCATAATCAAAGACGTTATTAATGATTATAGTAAAAAATCCTCTACCAATTGATATACGCTTACACAGCGTAGCGCCCCGGTACCCCATGTACTTACAGGAGCGTACATAGGTACACACATACGAACAGGAAGTACATCGGGCAGCGCAGACGGAGGGCGCAGTCGGCCTCTCTTTGATGGCGTCGCTTTATATTCGGGCGCGCTTTGAAGGACGCCGCGAGCTTAATGCAAATCGTGTATAACGTATTTCCAAACGGTTTTAATTCGCCATCTAAAATCGGGAAGGGGACGGGCGTGGAGACGCGTCGTGGCGTTCGGGGATCGTCTTGCACGCGGTCGAGAATTTGCCAAGATGGCGCCGGAGGTAATCGACGTTAATTGTTTCTTTTTTTGTTATTGTTCTTCTTCTTTCTTTCTTTTTGTTCCTGTTGATGTTTTAGTGGTATGGTTATTATCACCATTACATGCTGCTTTCACCATTTCTTGCTGTGATTATCGTTATGGCCATCACTAATTTCCTTATGATAATAATTATGATAGCAAGAATGATAATTATAATGATGATAATAATGTACCGACTATTGCAGCGCTTCATGTAGCGATGATATATTGTAATGATAATCGAGATAATCGAAATGCAGATACACACATGCGCATAACGCTGTGTCTTAAACGAAACATACATTTCCCTTTGTTACATTACGTCGGTCTCTCATTTCCATTGCCTCACAGTCGCGTTGGAAGGGATAACGATTATTCTATAATTTCTAGCTTGCGTTCTTTGGCTGTCTTGAACCGCGCATCCAGTGACCTTCACACTTAGCAGGCAGCTGAATCCTAAGCAATATGCATACCGGGTTTCATCTCCATACAAGTTAAGTTCTCGGGCTAGTCGAAATACTAAATTTCCCGATCTATATTGAGATGATTTAGAATGTGCGGCCACTTAGCGCGAAGCATAAACTAGAAGGCTGGTTAGGACAGGTTTGCACAATTCGCTGGAATTGGAAGATGGAGGAGAGGACTATGATAAATGGCCATTTGCCTGTGATGAAATGTTAGGATGATATGAAATTGTTGGTAATACATTTTTTTGAGTTTATGTATATATACACTTTCGTTTGTGTTTAATAAAAATACGATTTAATCTATATACATATATGTACTTTCGTTTTTTTTCTAATTTATATACATTTGGTAAGGCACATATACGCGCACACAAATGACTACAACTAAACACACTATAGTATATGCCTTGTTCTAAAACTACATTTGATTCTGCACCGTGCAGTGTATAAATATGTCCCAGCGTTCGGATGAGCCGACATATTCGCATTATTATTGCATAAAATATGTGCATAACAGGTGTTTTAATTTTTTTACTAGCTTTAACAATAAAGAAACAACAACTGGAAATCCAGCGACAAAGAGTCTGACAGCGCTCTAATCACCAAAGACAATGTGGTCATTTAGATATTTGCATACGAGTTGTGTCAGCTCGCGTTATCCATCTTATTCAGGGAGAAGCTCGCGTGTGTATCGTCAGGATCAGGTCGAGAACGCTGGTCGGGGGAGCCTCCAGCCTCGGCGCTCGCTGGGTGATGCTGGGATGAGTTCGTGTTCTGTGGAGGGTGATGGGAGAGGAGGAAAGGGAGAAGGGGGAAGGTGATGGTATGAAGAGGGAGGTGGAGAAATAGAAGGGGAAGAAGATAAAGGGATGGAGGAGAAGGCATGAATCGAAGAAAGCGGTAGAGATGAATGATAAGAGGGTATGGTGAAGGAGAATACAAAGAAAAAGAAGAAGAGCAAGCAACGGGAAATGAATGTAAAAGAAAGATACGAAAGATTAGACACTTACAGAAAAAAAAACAAGTAAACAAACAAACCAAAATACTCCTCGGCGGGACAATTTAACTTGGTAGAACCCCTGTTTGGAGCGGCCGTTGTCTCTCCCCTGATGATTAATGGCGCTCCGAGGTGGTGTTGGCGCTAATGAGCCAGAGTAATAAACATTTCCGCAATTTTTTCCTCCCTCGGATGTACCGCATCCCTCTCCCAGAATCGTGTTGGTTCAGAATGAGAAATGGGGCAAGTTGTTTTTCTTTTGTCTTGCTTTGCTTTGTTGTCTTGTCTTTTTTGGGCGTTCGAAATGGGTGGTCTTTGGGTGTTGTTTTGTTTGGGTCATGGGACTGGTTTTCGTTGTTTGGATTAATTGTTTGTATTTTTTTTGTGGGAAATTTTAACTTTCGTTATATTTGTTTACATCCGGTTTTATTCAATCGCATTTTATTCTAAAACCACAATGTTTCTTCTCAAGACATACACATCAATGTTGTTTATACGTTTTGGAAGAAAACCATTGTCCCAAATCCATCAAAAAAGTTCTATAGATTTTCGATTTGTATTCATGAAAAGCGATCCATCTGGCCTTTTACGACTGAACCCCCCTTCGGCACCTTGCACTTTTCTGGAATCCTCCCCACCCCCGCCTCACGCCCCCCCGTGAAGGCGATTTAGCGAAAAAGACGATAAAATCACGTGACTTATTCCGGCTCGTGACGTCATGTTATATATTAGTATGATTATGTTTCGAAATCGTGACACTTCGAATGCAAACTTCATTACGTTATAAAGGGAACAAGGAGGCAGACAGGCGTCATAAGTGAGACAACAACTTTAAGGTCGAGTAATGACGGCACGAGTAAAATTATGACGTCAGAGGTAGAGTTAATGACGTCACAGGTGGAACAATCAACCACCTGCAGTGTCTCGGCTGTGTGGCCACCGCCCCGGCCTCCCCGCTGAGCCCGTCACGTGGTAACTGCTTGTGGGTAAATGGCTCCTTCGCGCCTCTTGTGTTTGCGTCGAGTGTGGAGCCGGGGATGCGGAGTCGTCGCGAATTTACAGATTTTTCGTTTTTCTCATTTTTGTATGTTTTTTTTTTTTTTTTTTTTACACATTTTTTTTTATATGGTCCTTTATCGTATGATTCGAGGACACTTTTTTTGTTTGTATCAAAGTACTTATTTGTTTCTCTGGATTTGAATCGAGGATGCGGGGCCGTCGCAAATTTCTTTTTTATTTTCTTCTTTTCCTCGCGTTTGCACATTTTGATTATTAATGTATTTGTTAAACCCTATTGTGCTTTTTTAATGGTCTTTAACGTTATTGAGGACCCTTTTTTTAAAGGGCTTTTTTTATTCCTCTGGTTTTCAATATCACTCAAAACATTATTGGCATTAAATTTTGAACTCCATCTCCCGATGTTTTGTTTATAAATGAAATGTATAAATTTATATATATATATATATATATATATATATTTGTGAGGGGGATAACAATTTTTGAAGAAACGCACTGGATTGTCAAACTGAAAATTGAATGACCAAGTACAGTAAGATAATAAAATGAAAGGAGCGTGTATAAAGATATCCCGAAAAAAAAACGAGAAAAAAGAGAGAGCGAGAAAAGAGTAAGCGGAACAAAAACGAACGAGAAACATGAATTTATGAAAAAATAAAAGACGGCGCATGCATTATCATATCCATCCTTTTATCATCTGGAGGATCCTTTTTATACAAGCAACGTAAATTCCACCCGCGCCCCTCTCCCCTCCCCCCCCCCCCTTCCCACCTTGCCCATCAACTCCCTTCCTTGGCGAATAAATCAAGACGTTACAACCCGTCTTGCGAATATGCAAATGAGCATCACTGTGATGAAGCGCGTAAATTGCTCGCGGTGTTGTTCTTGATTTTGGGAATTTGATAAAAATGATAAAAGAGGAAGAAAAAAGCGTGTTCTCCTTGTCTGTGTAGATTGCGTGGTGTGGGAAGGCTTGGTTTGGAGGGCAAGCGTGTCTGGATGTGCGTCGCTGTTTCGGTATGGTGTGTATATTGCATCGCTATGTATTGTGTATGTTGTGTATGTTTTGCGTAATTGTGTATGCGTTGTGTAAATTGTGTAGGTGTATTGTGTATGTTGTTTCTGTATTATTCACAATATGTTTGTCGCAGTATGTGAATTTATTATTTACAATAGCATTTTAATTGACTAATTATAAGGTAAAATGAAACATGATTGTCATTATCATCCGTAATGAAGTCATTAGATTTAGTCTAAATCAGGTAGACAGCTAATGCGTTATTAAAATTCATTTGGTTGGGTAGTAAGTGTGCTGTTCAAATGGTTAATTATGTTAAAGCTAATTAGGCAAGGCGAATTATGTTAATAATAATTAGGTAGTCGGTAATCATTACTGTATCTAGTTAAATAGCATATATTTATGTAGTTAAACCCAACAAAGGTTTTAATTATTACCTAGTTAAAAACATTTGATGCCCAAAATAAGATGATTAACACCATTTTAAATCAACTGCCAATTATATAATAACATGAAACTTAAGAAGAGCTAGAATTTAGTATATAAATGAATATACTTATTGTGGCTCTACTACCACAAGCAAACACGTAACAAACAAAACAAAACAAAGAGCAGACACGTACAAAATGAATAACAGAAAATAAGGAAAAAACAAAAACCTCGCAACCACGGAACTACCGAGCGGTGTTCGCTTAATCGTCAACTTCATCTGACTGGCAGTCACTTCTGATTCCTATCCACACGGTCAGCGAACAACGGCGGGTGCAATTTCCGTGCAATTACCGGCGTTGCAGAGTCCGGTAGATCGAGGGAGGGAGAGATGGACGGGTCGGGGGACGGTCACAGATTAATTGACTTAAAAATTCCAAATATTTTTCTACCGTTTCTGTCTGTCTCTCTCTCTCTCTCTCTCTC
>NC_061848.1:20507245-20509745 GCF_019202785.1 Penaeus chinensis
ATAACCAGTTTAACAAGAATGTTACTTAGTTTTATTTTGAAACGAGATTCAAACTACTTCGCTTCCTTCTGTCTCCATTTCCTCCATCTCTTCTTTCAGAGGAGTGGTCCTCTTCCCTCTCCACTCTTCTTTCCCTTATATACTCTCCTGTCCTCCCTTTCCACCTCATTTCTGCCCCTTTCATCTCCTCTTTCCATTCCTCTAAACTCATTTCCCCCTTTTCTCCTTCATTTCTCTCCCTCCCTCCTACACTCCCTCCCTCCTTCCTTCCTTCCCTACCCAGTCTCTCCCTTCCCCTAAGTCTCCTCTTACTGCGTCCGTCTCTCTCTCTTTCCCGTCCACACAATCTTCTCCCTCGACATCCCTCCATTACTACTTTTTCGCCTCTTCCCGCTCTCCCTCCCTCCAGCCTTCTTTCCGTCCCTCCCTTCCCTTCCTCTTTCCTTGCCCCTTCCTTCCTCCAGCCTTTGCGCTTTCCATCCCTCCCATCCTTCCCTCCTTCCCTCTCTTCTGTCTTCTCCCTTCCTTTCCTGTTCCCTTGCTCCTTCCTCCCTCAAACCTTTTCTCTTTCTATGTTTTCCTTCCCTCCTCCCTCCTTCCCTCCCTCCTTCGCTGTTCCGTCCCTCCAATCCCTTCCTCTCCTCTTGCCCCTCCTTCCCTCCCTCCCTCCACCCTTCGTTCTTTCCACCCCTTCCTCTTCCCTCCAGCCTTCGCTCTTTCCGTCCCTCCCGTCTCTTCTCTTGCCCCTCCCACCTCCCCTCCCTCTTCCCCTCCCTCCCTCTCTTCCCTCCCCCCTTCCCTTGCGCCCCCCCCCCCACCACCACCACCACATTTGCAGACCAGTCCTCTCCAAAGGCAATGATTTCGAAGTGATTTATTTAGCGGCAACGACGGCGAGGACGGCCGACGGGCTTGTGCCTCACTCAACAGGCGCGTCGATCCCCAGCCGTCACCCGGTTCGTGGCTCGAGCTTCGTGGTTCCGGACGCTCCTTGTAAGGCCTCAAGAAGTGCACGTGCTGGCAGATGGGCCCTTTGCTCATTTTTTGTTTTCTTTTAGTATTTATTCATTTATCTTTTTATGCGTATATGTTTTTTTTTGTTTTTTTTTTCCCAACGTAGATTTTGGGATTATTGTTGTAGTTTTCATTATTATTATGACCTTTGTTGTTTTTGTAGTTGTTGCTGATAGTTTATCCGGAATGAACCTTGTAATTTTAACTACAACGATTGTTTACATTATTGTTATTGTTATCAATATCATATTTGATGGCATTTCTCTTCTCTCTCTCTCTCTCTCTCTCTCTCTCTCTCTCTCTCTCTCTCTCTCTCTCTCTCTCTCTCTCTCTCTCTCTCTCTCTCTCTCTCTCTCTATCTATCTATCTATCTATCTGTCTGTCTGTCTATCTATTTCTCTCTCTCTCTCTCTTATATACCAACTGCCCATCACTAAATCACCACCCGGAACTGATTTCACAAAGATTTAGCTAATCAATCACCAATCCGTCAGCTGATCAGCCAGTAAATCGTTAAATCCGTCAATCCATCTTCATGCGGGTACGAATAAGTGATTGTTGATGGACGTGTCTGCACTTGCGCAAAATGAGCACGCGCGCGCACTCGCCCACCCATACTCTCCCCTCACATATGCACTCGCGCTCATGTATAATTGCACACGTACACATGCACATCTGGATACACACCGACACATGCATGCACACACGTACGCATGCATGCATGCACGCACAAACGCACGCAAAAACGCATGCACAAATGCATGCACAAATGCAAACACACGCACACGTACACACACACACACACACACACACACACACACACACACACACACACACACACACACACACACACACACACACACACATATATATATATATATATATATATGTATGTGTGTGTGTTTGTGTGTGTGTGTGTGTGTACTCATTCACCGTACAAATACACACACATTATAAACATATACACATATATGCAGATACACACATACTGACAAAGAAATAAAGAAAGATAGACACAAAAAGACAAAACAGGTTTATAAGTAGACACCAGGACTGATGCACATACACACAGATGCATGCACAGACATATGTACATGTACGTACGCATACACGCAGATATACACCCAAACTGACAGACAGAGATAGACACAAAGAGACAGACAAACAGATATGAGCAGACACAGAGACAGACACACAAAGACACCAGGACAGATCGACGCGAACACAGAGCTAGATTGACAGATACAGACAAACACAGTTACAGTCAAACATTCATACGTAGACAAAAATAAACAAGGAGAAGCGGGAGAAACATACACAATTAATCCCGTAAAACTGCACCTGATCCGCCTCCTGAAGTCAACCGTGACGTCACCTGCTCCGTTCAATCGGATCCGATATCTTGGTTCTAAAAAGCCGGTTAAGATCACATAGTTATCTTTCGTTAATGGATCGAGCAGAGCGCACAAACCGCCGTCGTGTTAGC
>NC_061848.1:20514745-20517245 GCF_019202785.1 Penaeus chinensis
ATGTACTTCGTTGACAAATGAATCTGTCATCGTCGACTGCATCTACGTTACGTTCCTTCACAAAAAACAAACAAAAATAGTGCGTCTACACGCACGAGACGAAAATGCGCCGCCCCTTTTTTAGAGAAGACTTGAAATGCAGCAGCCGCGCCTCTGCTTTCTATGCTTGAATACTCCATCGGCCGTCCATTGGCTACTGAAGATGGCATTCCCGCACGTCCAAAGCTGGCGCCACAGTCCTCTTAAGATTAACCGGATAAGACTACCTGTGCTGTACAAACAGAATGTGCACGGGATGGGGGAATATCTGTTGCTCCCATCAAGGAGATAGCCATCAGAGTAGCCGGGACTGGCCCTCTGTTCAACAAGTAGGCCGTCACTGTTACAGAATGAACGATTGAATGGGTATCGTTAGGGAAGTGTATGCACGTTCTTGTTGTTGTTCTTATCCTTGTGTGTGTATATGTGAGTGTGTCCTTGCACTGAGGTTTGCCTCTGAGTATCCTATTGCAGGTGGAAAGAAGGGTGAAAAAAAATAAATGAAAAGATATAGAGAGATAGAGGGAGGGTAGGGGAAAAAAAAAAGAAAAGAATATAATGAAGGACATGAAGAGGGCGAGTGCATTTGTACAATAGATAAAGATATATATATATATATATATATATATATATATATAGAGAGAGAGAGAGAGAGAGAGAGAGAGAGAGAGAGAGAGAGAGAGAATAGAGTAAGCATGTGAGAGAAAGATGAGTCCGGATAGAGACCAAGAGATAATGTGAAACAATTATACAGCGAGACCGCGTTGTGAGGAGATTAAGCATCTGGTATCCAACACAGGTGGGAAAGCCCCTCCCCCCCCCCCCCCATCTCTCTATGTCTCTTGGGAACAGACCAAACAAGAACAAAACAAACACGGAGCACCAAGATATCTGATTTTCTCCGCGATAACAAAAACACCACCTCCATTTAGCGCTGCCGATTAATGAGCGCGTCAGGGCAGCAGGACATCCGGCGGCCGGGGTCGGGATCAACCGAGGTGGAGGTGGGTGGAAGAGGAGGTGGAAGTAGGATGGAAGAGATAGAGGTGGAGGAAGGAGGGTGGGGGAGGTGAAAATGGAGGTAGAGATGGATGGAATTGGAAGTGGAGGTAGACTAGTAAATAGGGTGTCGGAGGTAGAGATTTAGCAAGAGAAGCTGAAAGAGGAGGAGGGCAAGAAAGAGATGAAGGAAAGGAGGGCAAGAAGGAGATGAAGGAAAGGAGGGCAAGAAGGAGATGAAGGAAAGGAGGACAAGAAAGAGATGAAGGAAAGGAGGGCAAGAAGGAGATGAAGGAAAGGAGGGCAAGAAGGAGATGAAGGAAAGGAGGGCAAGAAAGAGATGAAGGAAAGGAGGGCAAGAAAGAGATGAAGGAAAGGAGGGCAAGAAGGAGATGAAGGAAAGGAGGGCAAGAAAGAGATGAAGGAAAGGAGGGCAAGAAGGAGATGAAGGAAAGGAGGGCAAGAAAGAGATGAAGGAAAGGAGGGCAAGAAGGAGATGAAGGAAAGGAGGGCAAGAAGGAGATGAAGGAAAGGAGGGCAAGAAAGAGATGAAGGAAAGGAGGGCAAGAAGGAGATGAAGAAAAGGAGGGCAAGAAGGAGATGAAGGAAAGGAGGGCAAGAAAGAGATGAAGGAAAGGAGGGCAAGAAGGAGATGAAGGAAAGGAGGGCAAGAAGGAGATGAAGGAAAGGAGGGCAAGAAGGAGATGAAGAAAAGGAGGGCAAGAAGGAGATGAAGGAAAGGAGGGCAAGAAGGAGATGAAGGAAAGGAGGGCAAGAAGGAGATGAAGGAAAGGAGGGCAAGAAGGAGATGAAGGAAAGGAGGGCAAGAAGGAGATGAAGGAAAGGAGGGCAAGAAGGAGATGAAGGAAAGGAGGGCAAGAAGGAGATGAAGGAAAGGAGGGCAAGAAGGAGATGAAGGAATAGGAGAACAAACAGATCAGCTGAGAGGAGGCGGCAACGCGACACCTAGCCCAGCGAACGGACGGCGGCGGCGATAGCCTTACCAAGCTCTCCCGAGACGCAAAAAGTGACGTCGCTCCTTCGGCGGGGATTCGGGTTCCGCCAGCCGTGCTCAGCTCGTCCTCGGCCACGTCGATGTCCCTTCGTCTTCATGGTTTGATATATCTATTCTTATTTCTTCTTATTTCCATCTTTAGTTGTGTCCTCTTATCGACGAAGGGTTCAGGATTCGCGTTCCGCCTCCCGTGCTCAGCCTCGTCCTCGGCCCCAGCCTCCGTCACTGTTGGGCGAGCAGTGTTTCCTCTTCGTCTTCTCTCTTTCATGTGTGGTTTGTCATTCTGGTTATTATATGTATATTTTGATTATTTTCATTTTTATTTTGTATTTCTAAGTCCTACCTTCCTCTTTTCCACCAGCGCAACCTCATCTCCTCCTCCTTTTCCTCTTCCTCTTCCTCTTCCTCCTTCTCCCCCTTTTCATCCTCATCCTTCTCATCCTCCTC
>NC_061848.1:20534745-20542245 GCF_019202785.1 Penaeus chinensis
TATGTGCAAGCACTTGGAATGTGTTAAATCCTAAACGTCGATCGGTAGAAGATAGAAGCTAAAATGGCGCAGGCGTTCTTTCGGCAAATTGCTTTACAATTAATCTATTTTCCTCTTGCTGCATCTGATCAACGAAGCTACATATTATACACCTATCTCCTCCCCCCGTCAGCGTAGTTAGGTAGTGTAATCCCGAACTAGGCGTCGGGTCGTCGTGCCGCTTAAGCGTATTGAAACTTGCTCGTTAAAGTGTGCCGAAACTAGCCCGTCAAAGTGCGTTGAAACTAGTCATATTAACTTTCTCTCTTAATTTCGCTCCCCCCCCCCCCTCTCTCTCTCTCTCTCTCTCTCTCTCTCTCTCTCTCTTTCTATCTATCTATCTATCTATCTATCTATCTATCTATCTATCTCTCTCTCTCTCTCTCTCTCTCTCTCTCTCTCTCTCTCTCTCTCTCTCTCTCTCTCTCTCTCTCTCTCTCTCTCTCTCTCTCTCTCTCTGTTCTCTCTCTCTCAAGTGCGTTGAAACTAGCCCGTCTGAAGTACAATGAAACGAGCCCTTTTAAGTATGTCGAAATTAGCCCGTTAGAGTGCGTTGAAGTTCACCCGCTGCGTGCGTCGTCGTCTTGCCTTATGACGAAAGGGTTAAAGCACGTGTATTGATGGCGCTTGTGAGAGTTGGCGAGCTGTGGAGGAGCTGATGACTAGAGCTAGGATTGTGTTTGGATAAGTGGGAATAGGTTGCTATGGGGAGTTCGTCTGTTTGTGGGCTGTGTGGGCGAGGAGGGGTTTTGTGCCTACGTAAGTGTAACAGTGTGCAGGGGTGGGGATTGGGGTGCGTACATGTGGGTCGCGACCGTGTGAGTGAGTGTGTAGCTTTGTATCCAATGCTGTCGGCCTCTTTGGTTTATTTGACACACTGGGGTTATCAGGATTTGTATTAATATTGACGGCAGAGCAATTTTCCATGGAATTTTTTAAGGTGAGAGCATATGAAGATATTTCTGTTCTTCAAATGTAAGAAATATCGCTATTTATCCTCACTGTAAGATTGACTAAGGTCGTTTTGCTGTGTCAGCGTGGGCATTTTGTAAAAGTTATATTTGGTATCGGCGAGGGCGTGAAGACGGTGATGTGTTGATGGTGGGCGGTGTGTGGTAGGCAGTTGGGCGCTGGGTGGATAGGTGGGTCACGAGGCTAAATGCATTCAGTGATCTGAAAATCTTTATCTCCATGACAGATTGACCATCTTGAAATGGGAATTAAGAGATAATATTTCAATGCAATACATGTCCAAAGACTCATATTGCAAACATTATTATTCCAATTCGTCTCAGCTGCAAAGAATGTTTTATGCAACAGAAGGGGTACTTGGGGCAATATGTTATTATATGCAAGTATTGTTAATTATTGCAAGAAGATTTTAATAGCTAGTACCCTCAGTGACTTGCACAGTGCAATGATGGTAGGACTCCGGATGAGTGTCCAACGCTGCATCCTGTACCGAATGCATTCCCTACTAATTTCTAACAATTAGCCTTGTAATTATAATTATTTTTTTTCGTTTCTTCTGTGCTTCTTTCTCTTTCTTTTAATATGCTCCCCCAGATCCTATCACAGTGGAAGAAAGTCATTGACCATACTTTTTACTTAAAAATAATTTTGAGACAGAATAATATTTCTCAACTTGAGTAAGGGGATGACTCAGCACCTGGCTTAGTGACTTACTGACTTACTAAGAGGCTCTCGACCCACGAAACTTTCTATGACGTATACAAGTTACAAAATTCAGTAATTCTTTTTTTTCTTTCTTTTTTATTGGCTGAAAGCAGTATCTACAGATAACACTAACTGCAACCAAGATTGCAAGACTATTAGCATTTTTGTGCACGAATCCGTGCATTTGCTGAATTAAGACCTTGGAAGATTTGGAGCTTTATCACATAAAACAGATAAAACTCAAATCTATTTTCCTCTTCATTGTTATGTGATTCCACCATTGTAGATTTTACTCCAGTGACTGGAAATTGTTCATAATATTCACCAGTGACAAATATGCATACTATTTATCTTCGTATAATGCTTCTCTATATGAAGGACAAAAATGTGTGAGAAAAATACATGATTCCTGTGGTTATGTGGCTGCTTACCGCGATTATGTCGTTATATCCTACATTAGCAATCTTCATATGTTCTTGAAGAAATATCGAATTTTATATATCTATTTTCTTTATTACAGTGGCTCTCAGTTTGCTGTGCGCGCGCGCGCGCGTGTGTGTAATATATATATAACATATACATATATAAACATATATACATATATAAACATATATACATATAAATGTATATGTACACATATGTATACATATATATATTTGTTCATTTATATGTTTATATATATATATATTTATGTATATATATATATATATATATATATATATATATGTGTGTGTGCGTGTGTGTGTGTGTGTGTGTGTCTATACATGGTCCTATTTATACAATATATAGTTCCTTTCGTCTATTTTTTTTCTTGACCTTGTTATGTAAAATGGAAATGAGTTTTTACGCGTGCCAGGCGTGTGACCAGAACGCGGCCCGCTGAAGTGAGCTCCGCGGGTGGTTGGACGGCCTCCTTAAGGCTGAAGGCCAAGACGCGCTCGCTTCCTGCGGAATTCTTTGTGCTCGGGAGAAGAGTGTGGTCTCGATTTCATAATGGATACGCGAGGCTTCTGTAGACGAGTGGAAGGGAATTGGGGGGGCGCGGGGTTGAGTGTATTTCGTGTTCAGGAAGGATCGTTGTTCGAATATGGGACTCTCTCTCTCTCTCTCTCTCTCTCTCTCTCTCTCTCTCTCTCTCTCTCTCTCTCTCTCTCTCTCTCTCTCTCTCTCTCTCTCTCTCTCTCTCTCTCTCTCTCTCTCTCTCTCTCTCTCTCTCTCTCTCTCTCTCTCTCTCTCTCTCTCTCTCTCTTCTCTCTCTCTCTCTCTCTCTCTCTCCCTCTCACTCCTCTCTCTCTCTCTCTCTCTCTCTCTCTCTCTCTCTCTCTCTCTCTCTCTCTCTCTCTCTCTCTCTCTCTCTCTCTCTCTCTCTCTCTCTCTCTCTCTCTCTCTCTCTCTCTCTCTCTCTCTCTCTCTCTCTCCCTCTCTCTCTCTCTCTCTCTCTCTCTCTCTCTCTCTCTCTCTCTCTCTCTCTCTCTCTCTCTCTCTCTCTCTCTCTCTCTCTCTCTCTCTCTCTCTCTCTCTCTCTCTCTCTCTCTCTCTCTCTCTCTCTCTCATTATCCTTGCGTATGTCTACAATGTCTATACGCGTGAGTGTACATGCAGGCTAACTATCAATAAATACTTATTCAGACATTGCAGACAGGTGTCTGCACTGCCCCTAGCACGACCCGTTATTATTATTATTGCAATTATTATTATTATTATTATTATTATTGTTATTATTGTTATTATTATTATTATTATTATTATTGTTGTTGTTGTAAAAGACACACACGTTAAAGCGCAATTGGTGGAAATGATAGCAAGGCGCTTGGAAAAGGCGTGCCAAGAAAGAGAAGCAAACGATAGAAACAGACAGACAGACAGACAGACAGACAGACAGACAGACAGACAGACAGACAGACAGACAGACAGACAGACAAAAAGAGACATTGCATCAGCATACGACATCAAGTCAGTGATGTTTTATGGCCTCACGCTAATCACGCTATCGCATTTGTGATAGCAAAGGAATGAAAACAAGAAAAAAGGAAGGAAACAGACATATCTCCGATGTCTGGAACGATGCGACATCGAAACGACCTCCTGGAAGCTAGGTCGTCTTATCTCCAGCCTCGGACACAACCTCGAGACGCTTTGACGCTGGGGTAGTTTTTCGACGTCTCGACGCACGAGCTGTAATCTAAGGGATCTTTATGGTGCAACAGACGTCTAGAGGCGCAGCTAGGAGCTTCTAGGGTGGGCCTGGGCTGTGATGGGAAAGGGGTGGAGGCGCCGTCGAGCTTAGGAGTTGATAGGCGCCGAGGGAGGGAGGGAGGCAGGATCTCGGGCGAGGGCGCTCTGACAGGATCTGGGAGGGAAGGAAGGGGAAGGATGTTTTTCTCCAGGGATGGCAGGATTAGCGTCGTCTTGGCCCAGCTGACGAGGACGAGGACGCTGGATAATGACAGAGCCGGCCGCTTTGGATAGGATTGCGTGATTGGACGGGATGCCTAAGGGATGGCGACCCGATAGCAGACACGGGCGGCGTGAGTGTCTTCCGATTTGGATTTTGCAGCAGAATGTTTTGATGCAAAAGGGAATGAGGTAGATGGCTGGCATTGAAATTGGTATGCGTTTTTGGAAGTAAGTTTGGTGCTGCAATGGTCGTATTGCGCTCAGATGGTTTAAAAGAATATATTTATGTGCGATATGAATTAGAAATCCATACGCTAAGTTTTATCAAATATGAACAGCATAGAAAATAAATAGAAATAGAAATATAGCCAGTGAAATACGGCTTACCTCCTCATATCCTTTTAACAATATATTATGCTTTAACAACAGCAAAAAAAATATTTTGTGTTTATTTGAGCTAAATGTTACGCCGAACCAAACTTTTTCTAATGACTTCCCGTCGTTAAACGTCGTTGGTTATGGCGTAGGCACTCGGGTCCAGTTACTTAAGGAAAATATAGAGTACCTGAACGATATTCCATTTAAAGAATCAGGTAATACGTTGGTTTATTTCTTTCAATGTTTCCAAAGACGATCACATAGGGTACTTATTAATGAATATGTGGGCGGGTATTTGATTATTAAGAAAAACAAAACAAATGCCACATAATTTACTAGTGAAAAAATGTAACATATTTAACCCATGATGAAATAATGCACCGCCTGCAATTTACGCCATATTGTGCCCATCTGGAAGTGTTTTGATCGGTTGCAACAAATATCACGATTGCAGACAGCCTTCGTTGCAATACAGTGATGACAAGCAAAGAGTGAGTTAGTAGTTCAGATTGTTACCTTCTTTGTTCTTGTTCTTGTTGATGGTTGTGCACTTATTTATCTTTATTATATTTATTGCTTTACTGTCATTATTAGAATTATTGTTGCCGGTGATGATGATGCTCATGATGATACTAATTATAATGATAATAGTGATAGATATAATGATGATGATGATAGTGAATAAAAATGGTGATGATGAAAACAATGATGGTGATGATAATAGTAATGGTGATAATAATAGTTATTGTTATTGTTATACTAAAACTAATGACAAAGATAATGATTATTAGCTTCACAATGACGTCACGGTAACATTAGCAGTAACTCACTACTGGTAATAGTAAAAAAGGAGTAAGAAAGAGAAAGAGAGCGGAGAGAGACACAAATACGAACCAAAACACGGGTGATTGCCGAAGCCATCCCCGCTTGGTCATTTTCCCGCGCGTAGTTTACCAGTCAGCAGTCCGTGTGTTGGGGACCGCGCCCTTTTCTTATCTCTGTGACAACGCTCGCCCCATCATAATCCTTGCTTTCCGCCCCTACGCCCGTCCGTCCGCCTCTCTTTCTCTTCGGTTCTCTTTCTCTTTCTGTGTCTCTTTCTCTTTCTCTTCTCATCTGTTTTCTTTCTTTCTCTCTTTCATTCATTTATTCGTTCTCCCCCCTTTCTATCCTCATCACCTCTCTCTCTCTCTCTCTCTCTCTCTCTCTCTCTCTCTCTCTCTCTCTCTCTCTCTCTCTCTCTCTCTCTCTCTCTCTCTCCCTCTCCCTCTCCCTCTTCCTCCCTCCCTCCCTCCCTCCCTCCCTGTCTCTCCCTCTCCATCTCTTTCTATCACTCCCTCCCTCTCTCCCTTTCTCCCTCCCTTTTTCACTATCCCTCTCTTCCTCTTAGCTGTGTATGTGCCTGGCGTCTGCCTGTGTAGTGAGTGTGTGCCTGCTCGGATGGGTGGGTGTGGGCGAATGCGTAGGAAGAAGTTTATTTGTTTGGGCATGGCATGTGTAACAATTTTGTTCAGTATCTGTGCATGTACTCGTGCGCGTGTTCTTAAATGCTCATATGAGGTAACGCACTAGTAAATGTCCTCTTTGAGTAAAGAGGCGAAGACATCCGTCACGAAGAAGCATCTAGATCTCCCAAGATACAAACCAACGGCCACCTCCCCTCCCCCCTCCCTGCCAGCGACCCCCTGGGCTGAGCGCGCCCCGCACGGCGGTCGGGCTGGGAGGCGGCCTCACCTCTCACCTTGGTAGGACTCAGCAGGACTTAGCGGCAGATCCTGCCTCCACCTCTCGCGCTGGCTGGCTCAGTGTGGCTCGTGGCCCCGTGGAGGACGGAAGTGAGCGTACGTAGTGCGCGGAGACGAGCCCAGTGAGGTGTGCTCGTGGCTCGACGCAGCGCGACCAAACGCGACATTCCCGCGCAGAGATTTTCCACCCGGGATATTATTGATATTCTTTTAATTTATATTAGTATTTCCTTGGTCTGAGGTGTTGTGTTGTTGCTTTGTTATATATTTTTTTTGGAAAAAAGGTGTTTTGTGTGTGAATTGTTTCGAGTCGCCAGAGGAAAGCGAAATTTCAAATAACTGCAAAGCAACTTATTCACAATATGAAGATGCGACTCGCAGTGCTACTCTTGTGTGTGCTGGTGTTGTCGGCGGAGGCGCAGAGGCTCCGCCGGCCGCGTCGCCAGCACTCGCGGCGGCAGGTGGAGCACCGACGGCGCTCTACCATGCCCAGGCCTCCAGGACTGAGAAGTACCATCCCCGAGCTCCCTGTGGCGTGCCCCGAGCGCCTGAGCCTGGAGGAGCGGGAGGACAGGGCCAACCTCATCTTCACGGGGCGCATCGAGTGGCTTCCGGGGGGCAGAAACCGCGTGACCCGGCACATCGTGGGCGGGGAGGGCGTGGCGGGCGGCGTACGGGTGAAGCGGGTGCTCAAGGGGCGCCGCGACGTGGCCGGCCGCCTCGTGGAGGTGCTGGGTCTCGGGGGCGACGAGGTGTGCAACTCGCACGCCCGCGTCAGGGACACCAAGATCTTCCTCACGTACCTCGACGACACCAACCACGTGCACCTCAACTCCTCGCTCATCCGACTCACGCTCAGGAACCTCAGGAAGATCACCAAGGCCGTGCAAGGTGAGTGCAATGCTGCGGGCGCTGCTGGCGGTGGGACCCCTGGGGACGGTACACGCGCGGGATGCGTGTGCTTTTGAGATTGGACTGCGAGGATGCATTTTGTTTAAGTGATTTTCGAAAAATTACAGTAGCACACGGGTAAAATAGAAAATCAGGGCTGTGTTGTATTTTTTATGCTTATCTTGAATGTGTTCATCAGGATGAACAAGATAAGTACGATGTCTAAACTGCGCGTCAGAGATAGTGTTAAAAAGAAAACAAAAGAAATAAATAGAAGCCAAGTCCCCAAAATATTCACCAGATTCAGTAGAATTCTAGAACTTTTTATTAAACTAAGCACTTAGTAATAGAGGTACGCCAAGTCTGTGATCGG
>NC_061848.1:20562245-20567245 GCF_019202785.1 Penaeus chinensis
ATACAAGCGTGGCAGACGGGTTGGATTTTCGGGAGGGGAGGGGGGGGGGGCACTGGGTTCTTGTTTAGTTAAGTGGTATACCTTTCTTAGGCGTCTAAGGCTGATCTTGTTTGGCGATTTTATACATGGATTCAAGCACATGTATATACACACACGTAGATGGACGTGTATCTACACGTTTGTCCTGACTGTGTGTTAGTAAGATTTTTTTTTTTAGAAAATAAAGTTTAGTAAATCTCGAGGTAAAACAAAAGTTTGCCATTGCTTGAAGTGATCGTAGAAAATGCTTTTTCTTTCATGTTTTTTGTTCTTGTTCATGGAATGAACATCTACTTTACATGTAATATATTAATCTTTAAAAAAAAGAAAAGCAGAGAAAAATATTGGGAAGACCCTAAGATATCCAAAATGCCGAAGATGCCCAGCTAAACGATTTGCATAAACGCCAATTTTACTCTTTCATCTTTTCACTCTACACCCTGCCAAGTGTCACAGGGGAGGCAGGGATGGGCCAATGTTAAGGGGGGGGGGGGGGAGGGTGACAGGATCCTTCATGGAGTGACGCATGAGTGTGTATACATACATACGCACGTGTATACCACCGTGTCTTCAGTGAGAGGTACACAGCTTTGGGATTGAGTTGGTTTGTTCTATTTGGCATATTTATTAGTTTGATGGGTATTTTTTTTTTTTATTTGTTGATTAGTTATCGTTGCAATCTAGTAGGGGACTGTAAAAGAGTGTTCAAGTACACTCTCCGGTCCTGGAAAATGACCTGTGATCATTTTTCATTTTGTTGCTGCTAGTGTCATCATCTCATCAAAATTATTTTCATGACCATCATCATCATCTTCAATGATCAACAGCACCATCACCACCGCCGTCGTCCTTATCAGAAATCATATACCACCACTACCATCATCACCATAACATTCTACCAGCACCGCCACCACTACCATCAAAAACTACCATCTACACTACCACCATATCACCATAACATTCTCCCAGCACCGCTACCGCCACCACCATCATCAAAAACTACCATCTCCACTACCACCATATCACTATCATATACCAGCACCATTACCGCTATCACTGTCAGCACTGCTCCACAGAAATGAAATCAGACAGCATGAGAGTTTAATGAGGCCCCGGTCCGCCCGGTGTTAAGCCTTTTGTAATGCACTAAATTATCCTCATGTTCTAATTTACAAGACAATTAGCAAATTCCCATTAAGCACGGCCGTCAAATCTCCATACGTATGAAGCCATGACAATGAGGGAGAGAGAAGAGAGAGAGAGAATGATCCGCGCCCTCAGGCAGAAGGGCGCGGGGATGAGCGTGAAGCTGAGGCTGGAGGGCGCTGCTTACCTCCTCCCCCTTCTGCCTTTATCCCCATACATCTCCTTCTCCATTTCCTCTCTCATTCTCTCTATCTCTCTCTATGTCTCTCTCTCTCTCTCTCTCTCTCTCTCTCTCTCTCTCTCTCTCTCTCTCTCTCTCTCTCTCTCTCTCTCTCTCTCTCTCTCTTTCTTTCTTTCTTTCTTTTTCTCTTTCTTTCTCTCTCTCTTTCTTTCTCTTTTTCTTTCTCTCTCTCTCTTTCCTTCTCTCTTTCTTTCTCTCTCCCTCTTTTTCCCCACCTGTGTCCCTCCCCTTTCCCCACTGATGTCCATGAACCCCCGTGCTCCCTTTGCCCCCGCTCCCCAGTAACGTCCGCGACCTCCCTCCCCCCCTGCCCCTCCCTCGACGCTCCCTTAGCCACCCCCACCTCCTTCCTTCAGGTGTTGGGTGTTTACCTGGTGCTCGTTCATTGGTTAGGTTTAATGGTATCTGTGCTGTGATAGTCTGTTTGGTTAATCATTTTTCATAATTGTTGTAGATGTTATAGTAAGCGTTGTCCTAATTATCATTACTGTTGTAATCGTTGTTATCGTTATCGTCACCAGGACTATTGTTACTATTGTTGCCATAATCATTGTTAGGATCGTTATCATCCTTACGCTTTATCTCCTCATTATCACTATCATTATCATAATTATAATAATAGAAATGGAAAAGTATGGTGAACTTGGGTATACTAATTTATGTGTTTTTATGATACTTATCAGCATTATTATCAAGTCATATTCAGCGTACTCGCCTCACCGTCGCCCTGATTATATCGTTTCTCCCTGCCATCTTAATGAAACTCGCTTCTCCGTCACTGGAAGCCGTTTTTGCCATGCACTTAATTACACTTGGCTTATCTTCAGCCTCATTATATCACTCCCAACATCGTCAATTTAGTAGTATCTTTCAAAGCATCGATTTAATGATGCTCGTCTTGCCAGTGGGTTAATTACATTCATCTCCCTGTCAATGCTGTGATATCTTTCTCGTCGTCAATTCAATTGTATCTTTCTCGCTGTCAGGATGGTTGTACTTGCCACACTGTCAGACTCCAGGATGCTTTTGTTAGGTTGGAATTTAGCCTAATCTCTGCGTTTTGTATTTCTGTTTCTTATTCCTTTTTCCTTGGTTTTCTTCCTTTTATATCTTTGTATTTTTTACCGAAATATTGCGTTCTCCTTTTCATTTACCTTGTCAAAAAAAAAAAATTGTTTAAGAAGTGCGTGGGCGTGCGCATGTACGAGCGTTCGCGTGTGGTATTAATATATACTTTTTCGAGAGATTAAAAAAACATTCTGTCCATAATGAAGCAAAGAATGTTCTAATTACGTGAAAATGAGGGCGAGACAAGACACGGACGAGGGAAGCGAGAGAGGAATGAGGTGACAGGTGAATTAAATGACGTCAGACGAAGGGTCTCAGTTTACAGAAGGAAACCGCTAAACTTTTCCTTTTGTTTTATTGTTCGCTATGTTTACAGTAGCACGCATCTGAGGGGGTGACTCGGATAAATCGGAATTCTACTGCAATTTAAAATCTAGTAAGACAGTCTTCTCTCTCCCTCCCTCCCTCCCTCCCTCCCTCTCTCTCTCTCTCTCTCTCTCTCTCTCTCTCTCTCTCTCTCTCTCTCTCTCTCTCTCTCTCTCTCTCTCTCTCTCTCTCTCCCTCTCTCTCACTCTCTCTCTCTCTCTCTCTCTCTCTCTCTCTCTCTCTCTCTCTCTCTCTCTCTCTCTCTCTCTCTCTCTCTCTCTCTCTCTCTCTCTCTCTATCTCTCTCTATCTCTCTCTCTCTCTCTCTCTCTCTCTCTCTCTCTCTCTCTCTCTCTATCTATCTATCTCTATCTCTCTCTCTCTCGTGTTTCGCTGGCAATGGAGAATTTAATTTGTTAACATTGCTAACCTGTTCTTACGCCGCATGTTGTCATTTATCTAGTCTGCGCTTTCGCTTACAATTCATGTTTTGTGCTTCAACTGTGTAATTAATGTTGTCGTTTTGCCTCATTTAACGTTGCAATTATCTTCGTGTATTGTGGTTTTATCAGATTTTCTAGTTTTTAACAAATCTTTTAACAGTTTTTTTTTCTGGTTTTCGCTTGTAATTTATCTCATACACTAGCACTTTTCCTACTTTTTGCTTTCAATTCACATTTCCTGCTGTCAGTTATATATTTTACTTGCGAATTTCATGCATGTATGTTTTTTTTATTATATTTCTACGTCGCCCATAAAACTCAGAACGGGTCACAGAACTGGATGATCTTCGTGGCGATATGAATTAATTCAATTATGCCCAATCGAGAGTTCATAAATTAGTGGAACCTCTGGTTTAAAATGCGAGAGTCGGGTAATTTGTGAATGGAGATACGGGCCGAAAGAAAGTCCGTGCTAGGCATACTGAAACGAAAAGAGACTTATTTCGTAGTGCGGGAGGCATAGGTAGGCCCAGCGCTCGAGCGATAAAAGTCTTCCTTGAGCTGTAGTTTTCAGGGCGTCCCAGGTGGGGCTCTGTAGGCCTGGCGGGTTAACAGAAGTAGCAGGGGTTGTGTGTAGCGGAGGGATATAGGGTTATGCTTTGGAGCTGTGGGCGTGTGCGTGGGTTTGAAGGGAAGTGGAAGTGGAGGTTGGGGTATGAGGGCGTAGTGTGTGTGTGTGTGTGTGTGTGTGTGTGTGTGTGTATGTGTGTGTGTGTGTGTGTGTGTGTGTGTGTGTGTGTGTGTGTGTGTGTGTGTGTGTGTGTGTGTGTGTGTGTGTGTGTGTGTGTGTGTGTGTGTGTATGTGTGTGTGTGTGTGTGTGTGTTTGTTTTTGTTTAATGTGTGAATAGTGTATGCGTATGAGTATACTGAACCTACTGAATATTTACTACCTCTTAGTTGGCATTTGGTCCATGATTGTGTATATGCCACATAAACACAAATAGAGATATTCACTTTCGCATATCAGATGTTCACACGACCCATTTAGAACTCACTTTCCATTGAAATGATAACAAAAAAGTAGAATGAGAAATCCCGAAGCGAAAATGGAATCCATTCTTCATATAGTGGGTGGGCGTGTGGGCGTCATCGAGACGTCAGCACACATAATTAATCATCGGATCGCGTGGGCGGCGAGCGAGTGCAACGGGAGGCAGCCTTTTGTTTCCGAAGGGCGGCATTTTGGCACGGCGTCTCGGCCTCCTCCGGCGCTCTCCGCCTTTGTCGGTGCCTGCTTGAAGCCGCCGCGGAAGGGCCTTCGGGGGTGGGTGAACTTTTTTCTCTCTTTGTCTGTTAGGTTCCGTTTTCTTCCCCCCCCCCTCTCTCTCTCTCTCTCTCTCTCTCTCTCTCTCTCTATATATATATATATATATATATATATATATATATATATATATATATATATGTGTGTGATTTGGTTCACATAAAACCTCCAGTTGGCTTGGAACATGTGACTGGATCAAATTTGTTCATTCGTTTATTTTCTTATCCTTTTGGAGTCCATTTGTTTGACGTGTAATCCTTGTGGAATCATCGGTTGAGAAATCTTTTTGTGGAGGAAGTGAAGGTATGCATATGGTCTTCTCCTTTTTCTCCTTTTTCTTTTTCCTTTCTTTTCCTTCTTCTTCTTCTTCTTC
>NC_061848.1:20599745-20604745 GCF_019202785.1 Penaeus chinensis
TCTCTCTCTCTCTCTCTCTCTCTCTCTCTCTCTCTCTCTCTCTCTCTCTCTCTCTCTCTCTCTCTCTCTCTCTCTCTCTCTCTCTCTCTCTCTCTCTCTCTCTCTCTCTCTCTCTCTTTCTTCTCCCCTCCTTACTTTCTCCCTCTCTCCCTCTTTCCCTCGCCCTCACCCTATCATTTCTCCCTTTTCCTTTTCCTCTCCTCTCTATCGCCTCCTCTCTCTTCTTTCACCTCCTTCACTTTTCTTTTATTTTCATCCTTTCTTCCGTGTTCACCATCTTTCTCTTTACATACCCCGGACAGTTCCGTAACAGTAAAAGGAGTCGAAGAAAAATAGAAAAAATGGAAAGGATATTCGGGATAGCTTGAGTGGAGGATGTGAGGTTAGGTAGTCGGAGGGATGTTTTAGGGAAGGGTAACGAAGGAGATTCTCCGAAGGGACAGAGCAAGAATAATGAAGCTAAAAGGAAGAGAATACTAGACTTGATTGCGGAAAATGCGATGATTCCAAAGAAGGAAAACAAAACCGGAAAGTCGAGTTAAGAAAAGGGTTGTGTAGCACAAGAGATGAGGAGAAGGAGGAAAGAAAGATGAGAGAGGCTGTGTGGTAATGATCCCCAGGTAATTAGCGGTACAGGTCACGGGGAGCTCTCGCCACGCCCTCTTCCCGCCCTCTCGGAAATTAGTCCCAGGTAAAGCTCGCTTCTTCGAACAGGAACGGCAGGTATCCAGAACAGGGTCTTAGCCTTCGCTTTGTTTCGCATTGCTTTGTTTTGTTTTGTTTCTTTTTTTTTCTGTTTTGGGAGTTTGAATGCTGTTTGTGGTTTTATGTACGTTTTGGTCTTTTTGGTAGTAAAATCAAGGCTTTCTCAGAGCGTCGGTGGATCTTATTAGATTTGATTTACGGCTTCAGTGAGGTTAGTGTCTTGATTTTGTTTTTATGGCATGATTAGCACCATCGTCCCACTCTTCTGTGTCAGATTCACGATCATAAACTGACATGTTCCTGAAAAATGTAAAGTTGGCAGTTCCGTCCCACAAACCCGTAAGCCAGTTTGAATATATGAATGAAATGTCCTCATAGAATAAAGCGGTTTAAATGTATTTCGTCCATTTTTCAATATCCATATTGTTTCGTTCTCTGCTTTATCGTTTCATAAATGTTTCCCTGTCTTTCCACTATGTGATGTCTCTGATGTGATAATTTGTTGTTATTGATATCATGAAGTAAGCATGAGTATTATTGTCATTATTTTCTAATGCTCATGATAGTTGTTATCGTTAGTAGACTTCATAAATTGTATATGTATTTTTTTATAGAATGGACATGCGCGCATCAAACAGATTGGCTTGCTACATTGTTCTATTCAATTTCTCCGTTGAACGCAGCAACACCTATCATAACGCCTAATATGTGAAGATCCGCTGACGAGAACTTACGCCACGTGGGAGCGGCTTATGCCTCACCTACGCCCCTCACCCTTCAGGTGCAACTCCCAGCAACACCCTTGCGTCAGGTGTGCCAAGTGTTTTACCTGCAGCTTCATCCGAGACGTTTCCTCTATTTTGCTTGGTTTAGTGTGTGGGATCCATGCATCATGTGAATTGATAGGTTGAAGTGCATTGTTTCAGAGATGCATACGTAATGTTGGATGTATATCGTATAGATGTGTCAGTGATGAAACCTAGCTCATATAACTTTCACTTTAGTAAGGATACCTTTAAGCGGATATTTACAAAGTTACTTTTCACTATAAGCTTGCAGTTTTATCCGCATCGTTATCACAAAATCAATTATGCAAGTTATCCGTATCAGCTGCTAAAAATTGTAACCCTCTTAGTATGAAAAAAATATTTCCCAACGCTTAGCAAGTAATTTTTTCTATGAATTCCTGGCAATTTCAATTTCATCGTGTTTTAGGAGAGAGATAGTCGTTGTTGCAAAGCACAGGAAGTCGGAATGATCGCGCTCTTATCATGTTCTTGTACATTTCCCACTGACGAAGCGAAAGGTAAACAAATCCAGTCTGCACGAAAGGTTCTCTCGCGGCAATATTATAACAGGTTGGTTATCTAGGCCCGAAGGAGGCCTGGGAACATCCTGATGATTTTAGCGGGCATGCGGTAGTTAAGCGCTCCTTTACTACTCTAGACGGACCGTTTACGAGCCTTTTAAAGCAAAGGGAGTCTCGGCGGATGTTGTGACGTCGGGACATCCGGGTACTTGCGTGGTGTGTGCGATAAGGTGCGAGAGGAAGGTGTTGTTCTACTACCGTGCGCTGGGTGACCAGTGCAAGCCCGCGGGGGGTGTGGGCGGAGGTGCGCTGGAGTGGGTAGGAAGGGGTGTGTATGTGTGGGGCATGTGGGTAGGGGAGGGCTGGGTATCGAGGTGTGGGTGGAGGAGGGTTGAGAGTGGGAGGGGATAGAAGGGGAAATGTGTGGGGTAGGTTGTGGGTATCTGGGGAGGAATAGGGCATGGGTTTCTTTGTGTTTTGCAACGGCGGTCACACTGTTACTGTGGTCCTGTTTGTCGAATAGGGTGCGAGGGAATATGTAATGAGATGTCCACGTCAAGTATGAAAGGGTGGAAAGGGAGTGTTCATTACACGCTAGTGCTTAACCGCTTGCATGTTGAGTTTAAAACATCGTTATGATTCGTATATCTGCGAAAAAGAGGAAAAATAAGGCCAATCTTAGAAACTCAAGCGCAGACATTTGCTACATTGTCTAAGTCTGACAAGCTTTACGCCTTGCTGCCTCACTGCAGGTTATGTAGATTCATTGTTTATTGTGTGTCGGGGCTAGGGGTCCTATTTATGTCCTCTCTTCCCTCCTCCCTCTCCCTCTCTCTCTCCCTCTCTTTCTCTCTCTCTCTCTCTCTCTCTCTCTCTCTCTCTCTCTCTCTCTCTCTCTCTCTCTCTCTCTCTCTCTCTCTCTCCCTCCCTCCCTCCCTCCCTCCCTCCCTCCCTCCTCTCTCTCTCTCTCTCTCTCTCTCTCTCTCTCTCTCTCTCTCTCTCTCTCTCTCTCTCTCTCCCCAACTTTCTCTAATTTCTTATCCCAATCTCCCCTTTAACCTCCCCCTCTGCACTCCAGTCTCAAACGCTGATGAAAATCCCTCTAACTTAGCACAGGTTATGACGCAATACCACCAGCGCGGCTCACGGATGACCCTAGCGCTGAGGCCAAAGCAGGTAATTGAATACAGGCAAAATCACCCATAACGATCCTTACCGAGAACCCGTTAAGGCACGCACATGTTCGTGTTTTTTTTATTGGAAGACGAATGTGCAGATTGTATTCGATGAGGAAGGAGAGAGAGAGAAGGAATTTGAGAGGAATGAAATGATTGGATGTAAGGGAGCAGAGAGGAAAGAGTGATGTGGGAAGAAAATGAGAAAAGCACAGTATATAGAAATAAAGACATGGACTTTGGGAAAAAAGGATGAGGATGGAAAGAGAAGAGGGGGAATTATGAAGCATGGAAAGCGAAGGAAAGGGAGAAAGGGAGGAAAGATTGGATCTCCCTGTTCCTTCTGCACAAAGGGGGTGGTCGTTGGGCATTGGTTGTGGCACGTTTTAGGCGCACTTAGATCCACGTTTGACCCCGGGTGGACGGCGCTGGCATTTGCTTATCGTCCACTTTATTGCACGCTGGACTTCTTGCTGTTGAAGGCCCTTAGGGATTCTGGTTTATCCGAGGGTGGGAGGAGAGGGGGGGAGGGGAAGGAGAAAGAGGTGTGTATATATGTATATATATATGCTATATATATTTATATATATATATATAGATACATACTTTATATGTATTACACACACACACACACACACACATATATATATATATATATATATATATATATATATATATATATATATATAGAAGCAAATACTTAGTAAAGGTTTGAATACATACTTTTTAATCGAGAGTGAAAACAGACAAGCAAATAGGTAAATCTTAAGATGCATCAGACAAGGCAGAGGAGTGGACAAGGTGGACGTTGGGGAGAGAGGGGGGCGGTCTCCGAGTGGAGGGAAGGGCTCTCCGATGACACAAAGTTCAGAACCAAGCGCTCCACTATATTCCTGGTCCCCTCTTCATTTATTGTTTTTTTGCATCTTTTAGTTGTATTAGTAAGAAGAAAAGAAAAGAAGAGAGAGAGGGAGAAAACAAACATAATAATCTGCAGGCGATGCTTGCACGCATGAGTCGTAAAGGCGAAATAAGAAAAGTTAAAAACGTAAACGGAGAAAATATAAGGAAAGTGAAGAAGAGGAAGTAAAGGGAAGGAAAACATGTAAAAACAGAAGGAAGAGGCAGAGCTGAAGCAAAAGACGAAGAAAGAAAGAACGAATTAAACAAAACAAAGAGAAGACGAAGAATAAGATGAGAGGGAAAAGGAAAAACAAGACGAAAACGGAAGCAAGAAGAAAATAAAAATGAGAAGCAGAAAGCAAATAATGATTAAGAAGACGAAAAAAAGATAAAGAAAGGAGGCAGACAAGGAGAAGAGCGCGAAGGGCCTTGGGGAGAAAGCGACGAAGGGCGGAGTCCCCCTTAGCTTCAGCCCCGGAATTCCGAACACGCGCTCACACACATGCGCTTGAGTGTCTGGAAGGAAGGGTTCCTGTGGTTTTCCGGTTGTTGTGATTTTTGTGGCGCCTTTCTGATGTTGATTTCTGTGATTGAGAAACGCCTACGGTATTGAAATTGCACTGTGATTAGTCGGTTTGTTGTTATCGTGATTAGGGTGACTGGGATGTTTATCATAACCACTGTTGTAGTTGTGTAAGTGTTATTATCATGTTTTGTGCGAATAAAATAAATCCTTGAGAACCTTTTTACATTTCCCCATGTCTCTCCTTCTATTTCCTCCTCCCTCCTCCCTACCCCCGATGTTCTTATGCCTATCCCAGCCCCTCCAAGCTAACCAGAGGCCATCTCCTAATTCTCTCTGCTATTCCAGATCACCCCTTCAAGAGAACCGCTTCACCCATCACCCT
>NC_061848.1:20619745-20624745 GCF_019202785.1 Penaeus chinensis
GCACGTTCAGGTTCACGTTGGAGTAGGCCACGGCGGTGGGCGCCACAGCGGGAGCACCATAGTGTGTCGATGGGATGACGCTCGCCCTCGCGAAGGCGGCGAGCACGAAAGGCAGCAGGCACTGTGAGAATAAAGAAAAGTTCACTTCATGCAAAGATCTTACGAGCACAAGACACAGGCATCTACGGACACTAAAAACAACTCACGATGGACTTCATGGTGTTGCGGGGGAGTGTGTGATGTCCAGGAGTGTGTGGGCGGCCATATAAGGAGCAAAAGGCGACCTTGAAGTCCACGCCCTCTCTCTAAAACAGGACACGCCCTCGATATGATGTGATATACAAGCAATCACGCAAGCACCAATGCCATTCGACTGGGATTCTGCAACCTCACGATCGATAATTGCGAAGAGCAATTCTCCAGGAAACGTGAAAGCACATGCAGGTAATTCGAACGAGACGGATACCTACGGATCTCGGTCCATTCGTGACTCTCCACGCCAGACGGATGTGTTCTTATTAACAGATGATTTATTTTAAGAACAGATTCGTGATAACCCTAATTATCCAGGACAGATTCTTGAAGATGGCTGATTTTTATGACAGTCGTTCTGTTTGATGGCTTTTCAGATTATTGAATGGCATTCATTTGTCAAGGCAATAAAATTCAAAAAATGTTAACTGGTAGTGAATTTTCATTTCCGTGCAGACAGAATACGTTTGATTCCATGTGATATATTCACTGGACGTAACGATCTGTTTCTCAATATATTTTTTTTTATTGTATACCAGATGAAAATCTTGATGTAAAAACAGCTGTAATTTTAAATATTTACTCTATACATAGGTGGTGCCATGAGCTGTAAGTTAGCATTTCGAGTATTTATTTTATTTGGACACTATCATTTATCATAGTCTACCCCCCCAAGAGCTGCTGCCATTTTCTTTGTATCGTGAATTTGATATTTACTAGTTTCTGCAAACAATATGACTTTTAAATTCAGTTATCTTGGGTATTTCATAGAATCGTTATATAAATGTAAACAAGATTAATTCAAATGGAGTATGTACAGGGATTTTCTATATAGTAACCTACCACAAGTTTACATTAAAAGGCGGAGTGCATTTCCCTAAGACTATTGTACCAAACTCTGGTCATTTGAACTCCTTTAAGAAGTATTTTTTTTTCAAAATCACCCGTCAGTTATATATTTTTTTTTCTCTCTCTCTCTTCTTTTTTGGCTATCAGTGTAGGTATATATGTAGAGGATGTATACGTCATGCGCATGCAATCATTATCACCGATATACAGATGTGTCAAAAAATCATGTCGGAAAAGTTCAGCGAACTTGCCTGATCAGGCGTATTGTAATGTATCACGGTGACCTTTACCTTCTGAGTAGATTTCCAAATTATTTATCTTTTGCACATTTATTTTCTTTATTAAGGAAATTGTAATTTGGCATTTATCTTTAATATTTTGCCTAATAAAGGACCTACCACATATTTTATCATTTATTCACTCTCATATTTTTCTTAAACTTATGAGGGTTTAGAGTCGTGCCGTAATGAGACGCTTTTAAGTTAAAGACTTGGGGAAGAGCTTTAGCGTTGTTTCAGGTACTTAGAAAGAAACTTGCGTCGTACCGTAAGAGGACCAGTTCGTGTAGCTTACCTGGCCAGTGTTACTTTTCCAAAGAAGAGGGAGAGAGAGAGAGAGAGAGAGAGAGAGAGAGAGAGAGAGAGAGAGAGAGAGAGAGAGAGAGAGAGAGAGAGAGAGAGAGAGAGAGAGAGAGAGAGAGAGAGAGAGAGAGAGAAGAGAGAAGAGAGGAGAGAGAAAGTGAGAGAGAGAGAGAGAAGGGGAGAGAGGGAGAGAGAAGGGGAGAGTGAGAGAGAGAGAAGGGGAGAGTGGGAGAGAGAGAGAGAGAAGGGGAGAGTGGGAGAGAGAGAGAGAAGGAGAGAGTGGGAGAGAGAGAGACGGGGAGAGTGAGAGAGAGAGAAAGAGAGAAGGGGAGAGTGACAGAGAGAGAGAAGGGGAGAGAGAGAGAGAGAGAGAGAGAGAGAGAGAGAGAGAGAGAGAGAGAGAGAGAGAGAGAGAGAGAGAGAGAGAGAGAGAGAGGGGGGGGGGGGGGGGAGTGAGAGAGTGAGAGTGAGAGTGAGAGTGAGAGTGAGAGAGAGAGAAGGAGAGAGAGAGTGAGAGAAGGAGAGAGAGAGTGAGAGAAGGAGAGAGAGAGAGAGAGAGGAGAGAGAGAGAGAGAGGAGAGAGAGAGAGAGAGGAGAGAGAGAGAGAGAGGAGAGAGAGAGAGAGAGGAGAGAGAGAGAGAGAGAGAGAGAGAGAGAGAGAGAGAGAGAGAGAGAGAGAGAGAGAGAGAAAAGGAGAGAGAGAGAGAGAGAGAAGGAGAGAGAGAGAGAGAGAAGGAGAGAGAGAGTGAGAGAAGGAGAGAGAGAGTGAGAGAAGGAGAGAGAGAGTGAGAGAAGGAGAGAGAGAGTGAGAGAAGGAGAGAGAGAGTGAGAGAAGGAGAGAGAGAGTGAGAGAAGGAGAGAGAGAGAGAGAGGAGAGAGAGAGAGAGAGAGAGGAGGAGAGAGAGAGAGAGAGAGAGAGAGAGAGAGAGAGAGAGAGAGAGAGAGAGAGAGAGAGAGAGAGAGAGAGAGAGAAAAGGAGAGAGAGAGTGAGAGAAGGAGAGAGAGAGTGAGAGAAGGAGAGAGAGAGAGAGAGTAGAGAGAGAGAGAGAGAGAGGAGAGAGAGAGAAGAGAGAGAGAGAGAGGAGAGAGAGAGAGAGAGGAGAGAGAGAGAGAGAGGAGAGAGAGAGAGAGAGGAGAGAGAGAGAGAGAGGAGAGAGAGAGAGAGAGAGAGAGAGAGAGAGAGAGAGAGAGAGAGAGAGAGAGAGAGAGAGAGAGAGAGAGAGAAAAGGAGAGAGAGAGAGAGAGAGAGAGAGAGAGAGAGAGAGAGAGAGAGAGAGAGAGAGAGAGAGAGAGAGAGAGAGAGAGAGAGAGAGAGAGAGAGAGAGAGAGAGAGAGAGAGAGAGAGAGAGAGAGAGAGAGGAGAGAGAGAGAGAGAGAGAGAGAAAGAGAGAGAGAAAGAGAGAGAGAGAGAGAGAGAGAGAGAGAGAGAGAGAGAGAGAGAGAGAGAGAGAGAGAGAGAGAAAGAGAGAGGGAGGGAGGGAAGGAGGGATAGAGACTAAGACAGAGACCAAGAAAGACAGAGAGACAGAGAGAGAAGCAAACAATATAACATCTGAGGGAGAATCATGGATATACAACATTTACGGCGATGTGAAAAAAAAGAAGATTATTGAGTGCATCTAGACTGGAGGTTATTAATCTCGTACATATAGAACAACTTCAAACAGAGTCAGGTTTAATCAAGCAGAAGAATTAGGCATAATAGATTTAATTAGGCAGAATAGTTCGATTTTAATGAACTACAAATGCATGAATAGATTAGGTACAGGTTTAGAACGGATAGGTGGACATTTAGAAAACGTATTTAATAGGTATATATCGTATTGCAATGGACATCAAAGAGGGGCTATTCGTTTACGTGTTGTAATCTGAATTCTCTTGTTTGCATGTTATAAATAGATGAGATTTCTCTCGTTTCACCCTACTATAATTTGTAAATGTCTGTATAAGTTTCTGCTGAAGGAATCAGTTTTCAGCAGTATATTTCTTATATGTTTTAGCATATATTTTAATAGTAAATGTGGCAAGCAATATCTTCAAGTGCAAGATATGAAGCTTGTGATATTTTTTACTTTGAATGCAAGTGTATTTTTAAGGTTCGTGACATTCGCTACCCATTCATTGTAAGTATTCATGCTTCGAGGGTCATTAATGTATATGTTTATATATATATATATATATATATATATATATATATATATATATATACTTATATGTGCATATGCTTGTCTCTCTCTCTCTCTCTCTCTCTCTCTCTCTCTCTCTCTCTATATATATATATATATATATATATATATATATATATATATATATATATTTATATATATATATATATATGTGTGTGTGTGTGTGTGTGTGTGTGTGTGTGTGTGTGTGTGTGTGTGTGTGTGTGTAAGCATATATATATTCATTTATTCATTTGTCAGTATAAAATAGTTTCAGTGAACTATATGCGCGTATTTATAGTTTATAATATATTGTGCATTTGATAGATACATAAAAATGTATTTTTTGCATGTGCTTTTACATATATCTGCATGGCAGGAAAGCGCTTTCGTTTTTATAGGTTGGTAAATAAAATATATACTGGAAGATACTTTAGAGTTTATTTTGATTTTCTGAAAGATTTTTAGAGTAAAAAGAATCACCACATAACGTCCAAGTTCGAACCTGGAAGAGACTGCGCTGAAATTCCCTCGTGTGGGCTAAGCAGCACCTCTCTGTGCAGGTCCTTGCTTCCTTCGTCGCTCGATCTCTCGGGCCACGCTCGTCCTAATCCTTCTTGACCACAACGGCGTGGGTGGCGCCGTAGGTAAGAGGGCTGCCGATGACAGCACCGTGGGTAGCTCCGTAGGTGAAGGGGCCAGCGCCGACAACAGCACCGTGGGCAAGGACACCGTGGGCTGCGCCGTAGGTGACGGGGGAAGCGCCGACAACAGCACCGTGGGCAACGACACCGTGGGCAGCGCCGTAGGTGACGGGGGCGGCGGCAACGTGGTGCTGTACGTGGACCTGCTCGTGCACGGGCACGGGCACGGCGTAGGGCTGAGGCACGGCGTAGGGCTGGGGCACGGCATAAGGCTGGGGCACGGCGTAGGGCTCAGGCACGTACCTGTGCTGGATGGGGGTGACTTCCTTGGTCTCGTAGACGGGCTTGGGCACGGCCACGTCGTAGGTCTTCTCGATGATCTTGAGTTCGGGGCGAACCTCGGTGACCTGAGGAGTGTAGGAGATGACGGGGCGGCCGAGGGCCTGGACGGGCGTGCGCTGGACCAGGAGCTCGGGGGCGGGGGCCTCGCCGGCGGGCACGGGCGCGGG
>NC_061848.1:20632245-20642245 GCF_019202785.1 Penaeus chinensis
TTACTCTCCTGGAAAAAAAAAAGAAAAAAAAGAACTAACGTACCTTGAAGACGAAGCGGTTTTCGTCGCTTAGGGAGAGAGGTAAAATATTGAATTGGGATTGGATGATTAGGTGGTTTGGGAGTTCACAGTTTCTCTTCAGATTAGAGGAATGGCAATGATTCGAAGTGGGATAAGTTCTGTATAGTTTTATTTTTGTTTCTGAATTAAAAAAAGAAATCATCGTTTACTCCTTAATGAAAGGAGAACAGTATTTACAGCGAGAATGCGAGTCAATCTCCCGCAGGAGCTAACATCGCCTCCCGTTGGAGACTCAGTCTTCGACAGCATAGACGGGGGCAGCGCCAACGAGGGCACCGTGGGAAAGGACACCGTGGGTAGCTCCGTAGGTGACGGGGCCAGCGCCGACAACAGCACCGTGGGCAAAGACACCGTGGGCTGCGCCGTAGGTGACGGGGGAAGCGCCGACAACAGCACCTTGGGCAACGACACCGTGGGCAGCGCCGTAGGTGACGGGGGCAGCGCCGTAGGTGACGGGGGCGGCGGCAACGTGGTGCTGTACGTGGACCTGCTCGTGCACGGGCACGGGCACGGCGTAGGGCTGAGGCACGGCGTAGGGCTGGGGCACGGCATAAGGCTGGGGCACGGCGTAGGGCTCAGGCACGTACCTGTGCTGGATGGGGGTGACTTCCTTGGTCTCGTAGACGGGCTTGGGCACGGCCACGTCGTAGGTCTTCTCGATGATCTTGAGTTCGGGGCGAACCTCGGTGACCTGAGGAGTGTAGGAGATGACGGGGCGGCCGAGGGCCTGGACGGGCGTGCGCTGGACCAGGAGCTCGGGGGCGGGGGCCTCGCCGGCGGGCACGGGCGCGGGCACGTTCAGGTTTACGTTGGAGTAGGCCACGGCGGCGGGGGCTACAGCGGGAGCCACGATGGGAGCCACGGGAGCCGCAGCGACGGACTTGAACGCCACCTGAGGGGCGAAGGCCAGTGGGGCGGGGGCAGAAAGCACGGGCAAACTCTTGACGTCGACAGCCACTGGTTCAGGCTCGAGGAAAGTCTGAGTCACCTGGCGAATCTCGCCGTCAACAGAGTATCCCGGGACTGCGGCCGCCACGGCAGGCGTGGCCAAGGGCACCGCCTCACCCACTGTCTTCAGCTCGACTCCGGTCGGGATGTGCGCCGTCACCTGGTGTCCTACGGTGGCAATGCCAGCATAGGGCAGGGCGGCGGCATGGATGGCCACGGATCCCGAAGGAGCGGCGACACAGCCGGCTACCAGCAGGGGCAGAAGATACTGCGAAAGAGAAATAATACTCAGATGTAACGTGATGAAACACTACTTTGGTACACTTCCAGCTTGGCATCATTTTTAATACAGGGCTTGTTATATGTGTTTTCGATGAATATGAAAAATATTAACTGGACCAAAGATGTCCTCACTTAAACGTAACGTGATGTAGCGGATAGCACTGATATTCACTAAATCACTTCAAAATATCACAAACACATCAGAAAGGAAAGACCGCAAGAGGATGGAACAACGATGCTAGTAGTTTAAAAAACGAGATGACCCGTCCTTCTCTCAGCCGGAGAAGCAAAAACTCACCAGTGGGTTCATGGCGTCTACTTGGCTTGTCGAGTTCTGGCCTACCTGTAGACGATGGTCGGGAGTTTATATAGGAAGATGGGACGACCCTGTCCTTGGGTAGGCCGCGACCACACCCAGAACGCCCTCCTCGACACGGGAACGACGCCTCTCCCCCCTTCCTCCTCTCCCCCCCACCTGTGCTCTCCCTTAGCTGTGTGATGTAGACTCGATCCTTATGTCGGGTTGAAGTTTCTAAGGAGGAAAAAACCTGTAGCGTGTTTTTCTGTCTAGTTTATTCTGTTTATTGCTGTATTTATTACTGGTATATAAAAGATTCTACTAGTGTTTATTACGAATATATGAAATATTCTACTAGTAATATGCAACATGCAATGCACTAGAACCGAACAGTCACATAAAAAGGTGTAATACTAAAACTCGTGCAATATACGAATCGAAAGTTAACGTGCATTGCGTTTATCATTTTCATTATGTCACATCAATAAGGGTGACGGTGACAGATGAAAAGCTTAATTCCCAGGCGATTAATGGAGTTTAATCTGGTTGAGTTTATGAAACGCTTTGAAGGCTTAGGGGGAGGGGTCAGGGGGGAGGGGGAGGAGAAGGGAAGGAAAGAGAGAGGGGAAAGGGGAGAGATGCACAGGGAGGATGGGGAAGAGATGACAAGGAGAAGAGCAAAAAAGGAACAGAAGGAAATGCGTTCACTTGTGACAAAGAGTAATACACTGTGTGTGTGTGTGTGTGTGAGTGTGTGGATATATATATATATATATATATATATATATATAACGAATATACATATATGAATATTTATATATATGCATATATATATGATATGTACGTATATATGTATATATATACACATATATATGTATACACACACACACACACACACACACACATACACACACATATATATATATATATATATATATATATATATATATAACGAATATACATATATGAATATTTATATATATATGAATATATGTACGTATATATGTATATATATACATATATATGTATATATACATATATACATAAATATATCCATATATACCTATATACATGTATACATATACATATATATACATATATATGTATGTATGTATATGTATATATGTACAAATATATATATGCTGTGTGTGTGTGTGTGTGTGTGTGTGTGTGTGTGTGTGTGTGTGTGTGTGTGTGTGTGTTTGTATTAATATATATATAAATATATATAATTGAATATATATACACATGAATATATATGATTATATATATATATGAATATGTGTTTATATATATATATGTATATATAATCATATATATATATATGAATATATATGTTTATATATATGTATATATAATCATATATATATATATATATATATTCATATTCATATATATAAGTATATTCATATGTGTGTGTGTGTGTGTGTGTGTGTGTGTCTATGTCTATGATATGTGTGTGTGTGTGTGTGTGTGTGTGTGTGTGTGTGTATGTATACATATGTATATATATAAATATAAGTATGTATTTATGTGTGTATATATATATATTTATATATATTTATATATATATGCTTTATATATATATGCTTTATATATATATATATATATATATATATATATGTATATGTATGTATACATACATATATATATATATATATATATATATAAGAAGAGAGAGAGAGAGAGAGAGAGAGAGAGAGAGAGAGAGAGAGAGAGAGAGAGAGAGAGTTAATAGAGTAAGAGGAATCTCCAAGCTCCGTCTATGGACTTTCATCAAGCCGGTGTGTGCATGCTGTACTAACTTTGTTGTTGGGAAACTTCAACGTGTGACGAAGCCTTGTTGCGAGTTGCCACGGCAGCTTGGGATACCTTGGGCGCTGTCAAAACGTTCAAGTGACTAACGCTAGCATTGCCTTGTCGAAAACCTTTAAGGGTCTGAGATTCACCGTGCCTCTGATAAGTTTTGGGTTTTAGTTATTTATTCTATGGTTTGAACGTAGCGTCTACATTGAGCGGGCACGTAAACAAGCGCTCATGTGCCTGTGTGTGTGTAATATGTATATGTATATGTATTAGCCTATATAAACAATAGATTAATAAGTTTAAAACACACACACACACACACACACACACACACACACACACACACACACACACACACACACACACACACACATTCTCTCTCTCTCTCTCTCTCTCTCTCTCTCTCTCTCTCTCTCTCTCTCTCTCTCTCTCTCTCTCTCCCTCTCTCCCTCCCTCCCTCCCTCCCTCCCTCCCTCTCCCTCCCTCTCCCCCTCTTCGCGTGCGTTTTACAGTGTGTATGAATAACTATTGTCGCATTTTATACATATTTCATGGTACGCATTTTCTTAACTCATATTCTCTTATCGTACATGACAAGGACAAAGAGGGGACAGAAAATACTAGAAGTGGAGAATGAAATTAATATGTGAAGGAGGGGGGGAAAAGAGAGGGAGGTAAGGAGAGAGAGGAAGAGAGGGACGGAGAGATGAAGAGAGAGACAGAGAGACGGGAGGAGAGGGAGAGAGGATTGGACGGAGAGTGGAAGGGAGGGAAAAAGAGAGGAAAGGAGGGAGAGGGAGAGGGAGAGAGAGAAAGAGAGAGGAAAGGATGGAATGAGAGACGGAAGGAGGGAAAGGGGGAAAGAAGGAGGGAAAGAGAGAGGAAAGGTGGGAATGAGAGAGGAAAGGTGGGAATGAGAGATGAAAGGTGGGAATGAGAGAGGGAAGGTGGGAAAGAGAGAGGGAAGGCGGGAAGCAGAGAGGGAAGGAGGGAAGCAGAGAGGGAAGGAGGAAAAGAGAGAGGGAAGGAGGGAAAGAGAGAGGGAAGAGAGAGAGAGAGAGAGAGAGAGAGAGAGAGAGAGAGAGAGAGAGAGAGAGAGAGAGACAGAGAGAGAGACAGAGAGAGACAGAGAGAGAGAGAGAGACAGAGAGAGACAGAGAGAGAGAGAGAGACAGAGAGAGACAGAGAGAGAGAGAGAGAGACAGAGAGAGAGAGAGAGAGAGAGAGAGACAGAGAGACAGAGAGAGAGAGAGAGAGAGAGAGAGAGAGAGAGAGAGAGAGAGACAGAGAGACAGAGAGAGAGAGAGAGAGAGAGAGAGAGAGAGAGAGAGAGAGAGAGAGAGAGAGAGAGAGAGAGACAGAGAGAGACAGAGAGAGACAGAGAGAGAGACAGAGAGAGAGAGAGAGAGAGAGAGAGAGAGAGAGAGAGAGAGAGAGAGAGAGAGAGAGAGAGAGAGAGAGAGAGAGAAACCGAGATCTCACAGCACGGAAAGGGCAATAAAAAGCATCATTAGCAAGCGCGGAGCATTGGCTTTTCCTCACGAACGCAAGGGCTGGCATCCCAAGCACGCGTAATGGCTGCATGCGGGTTATGGCCACAGCCGGGTTTCCGCGTGGACGATGGGTCCTGCAAGGCCTCCCGACCCCGCCCTCTCCTCCCCAGGTAGCCGCAACCACTAGCAACTAGCGCAGGAGGACACGCTATGCGACTAGAAACGAGGAACGAGGAATGTTGTTCATGCAACCCCTCCCTGCCCGGAGGCGCTGATGGTCCCTCCCGACCGTCGGCGGTTAAGGGGAGAAAAAAAAAAAGAAAAAAAGGGAGTGCAAAAGGACTCGTGCGTGTGTCTTCAACGCTGAAATTCTCTGATTGGATCTTCTTTACGCGGTGATGATACAGTGGTAGGAGCGATGATGATAATTGTGATAACAGAGCAGTCCTAACTCGCCCTTATTGTCAGTACGTGCAACATTTTTTTCCCATTAATATTTTTCGTCGGCATTACCATTTAATATTCCAAATCCGCATGATAACAACTCGTTGCGAACTAAAGTTTGTTTTTTTCGTAGTTAGTGCAACGCGATATCAGACCCCCTTTTGCTCGCCGGGGCGTTTTACAAGAGAATAAATATTTTCACCGAGGAGTTCTCATGCCCGAGAGGTCAGGGAGGCAAGATTAAATTCCCGTTTATTCATCCATGATATTAATGTTAGCGTAAAGTCTGCAAGGAAGAAAATTTATCCGGCATCCGCACATGACTAACACGCGATAAACTGGGCAAGCTTTCCTCCGCCGCCGCCCCGCCGCCGGCCAGGGAGGCTCAAGTGTGGGCGCCCCGTGTGACAAACTTTAATTGTTGACAAACTGGGCGCAAGTTTCTGATTGGCCTCCACTTGATTACGGGAACTTTGGCAGAACAACACGCTGCTGATCAGCCGCCCTTGCCTTTGGAGCTTGTCACTTGCTCGTCTTGGCCGGAAAGCGCCCGATACACAGATACGTACGCGAATACATTCATACATGTGTATAGATACATTTATGCATACAAACATATACAAATGTATATATATATATTCATATATATGTATATGTATATATAGTGATATAAATAAATAGATAGAAAGATGTATATATGTACTATTTATATGTATGTATGTATGTATATATGTGTGTGTGTGTGTGTGTGTGTGTGTGTGTGTGTGTGTGTGTGTGTGTGTGTGTGTGTGTGTGTGTGTGTGTGTGTGTTTGTTGGTGATGGATACATGTATGTGTATGTATATATACATACATACAGTATAAGTATTTATATATACACAGTATATGTATATATGTATATATATACACAGTTTATGTATATACAATATATATTATATATGATATGTGTGTGAGTGTGTTTGCTTTTGATTTTGTTTGGTTTAACCTTTGATTCTTTTGAATGGTATCCTTTGGGATATAGATTATCTCTCAACATTTTACTTTCATAATTATATTCTTCAAAATCTTTTAAAAAATCACATATAAGAAATGAAAATAACAATCGTGACTGGTCGGTGGCACACGTTCCGTAGCAGGGATGGAATATGTCGGGTGGCCAGGCTGAGTCTGTCAGTCACCCGGGACAGTCGAGCAAAAACCTAGGGTAGCCATTGAAGGAGCAGCCTGCAGTTATTAGTAGCAGTATGCGCAGGACAATGGAGGAAGGTGTTCAGGCGTGGAGCTCGGAGCAGAGTGGCAAATCACCGACGATGGTTCGCATGGGTGCTTTGGTTGAGTCGAACTTGTCATCCGAAGGGGTGGAGGCGAACCAAAAGGACACACTCGTGTACCTCATACGCACACCATATACTAACAACTAACACGATATAGTGAAACCATTACTATAACACCATAAACCCTGCACAACATGTATATTAATAAGTAGATAAATAGATATATACATGTATTTGTAACAATCCCACACGGGCTCCCAAAGTGGATTTTTTCTTCTAAGCGTTGTAAGTGTTGATGGCCGCAAGCCTTCCTCGCCCAGTATACAAGTTCCAGTCGGCGCTCAGGGCCTCGGAACCGCAATCACTCTCAAACCCACCTTACGAGTGTCGTAAGTCGGCGCACCCGTTACGGCAACCGATTGGCCAATCATTGAGGATCACGAAATAACTGGGGTCTTTATACATTCGAGAATAGCCAATGAATAACCAATTATTATCTGCGTAACTGTCGTAAGTAGCCGCAGATGGGCAATTATCCTTTATTTATCGCGGGACGAGACTGGCGCGGGTGGTAGTTTGTCCTGAACTGCCTTGTGTGAGCAGCTAGCACGACCTTCGCTGCGTGAGATGGCCTGCCATGTTCCGAAGGTCGTTTCTTGGTGGGGTCGTGCTGGTCGGTGAAGCTCCTGAAGAGGTTACGTGTTGGTGATAAGAATTACATTGCGTTTGATTACCTCGGGGGATTTGGGATTAGGGATGGGCGATTAGAGAGACGTTTAAAGGTTTCGGACTGGTTTTGATTTCAGGGATTTGGGATTGATGGTTTGTGAGGGCAGGGATTGCCTTTAAGATTGGGCATTGGTTGCTTATAATATAGGGTGGTTGTATCTAATATTTCAAATTGGTTTTGTGTTAGAGTCTGGGATTAGGAATCGGCATTGGTTGGCTGATAGATGTGACTGTTTGTGGGACAATGGTAAAGGGATTGGTTGCATGTTCTGGGATTAAGGATTAGAGATTAAAGGATGGAACTGTCTTCGGTTGTCTGTCATTGTGTGTAAAGATGAAACTTGAATTTCTTTTAATTCTCCCATTTTGTTTTTGTTTTCATAAAACATAATAGACCCAACCACTGATAAAAAGGCTTTATAAAAAAAAAATGCTTTTAGTTAATTTATTTTCGTTCGTCTACTTTTTGTCAAACCTCCTTTTTTTGACAGCTTATATCGCTTTACAACTCCACGCTTAATCGTTCAGCAGTGCCATTAACATTTAATGCTGTTTGACTTCATTGGTACTTTGCCAGTGGCATTATCACCTTCCCCTTCTCCCATCAACCTGCCTTCCTTCTCCCCACTCCTCTCCTTCCTTTGCTTTTCTTCCCCTTCCCCTACCATTACCTTCCCCCTCCCTCACCCTCTCCCTTTCCCCTTCCCCTCTCTCCACCCCAATCCCCATCCCCTTCTCTGTCCACTCCCCCTTCCTCCTCTCCTCTCCCCTTCCCCTTCTCTGTTCCCTCCTCCTCTACCTTCCCCATCCCCATCCCCTCTCCTTTCCCCCTCCATCTGTATTTCAGCCCCACTAATAGGCATTCATATGCAGCTATATATTGTTCTGACTTATTATTAGCGTCTATTGCGCAAATAGAGTGTGATGCTCCACAATTGCCCGCCGTTGATTAGGTCCTATAAAAAAGGGATGATTGAATAGAAGCATTTCGTCCCACTCTAATCGCGTTTAATCTTGCTAACAGAGACACTTACAGAGAGAGAGAGAGAGAGAGAGAGAGAGAGAGAGAGAGAGAGAGAGAGAGAGAGAGAGAGAGAGAGAGGGGGGGGGGGGGGGGCATGAGGAAGGGAGGTAGGGAGGATGAGGGAGTGAGGGAGTGGGAGAAAGGAGGAGAGAAAGAAGGATGGAGGGAGGGAAGAGGAGAGAGGGATACGTAGTGGGGTAGGAGAGAAGGGAGAGTAGGGCGAGAGAGGGAGATAGGTAGAATGAGAGGAGAAATAGGGATGGAGGGAGAGAAGGAGCGTGAAAGTGGAAAACAAAAATAGAAAAAGTGATAATGATTGTAATGGTATTAACAAAAATATTGATGCATGACAGAAATTATAAAAAAAAGTAGAAAACATCTGTCAGGAGAATGAAGAAATGGAAGCAACAAAAGGGGAAACGGTTAAGCGAAGAGAGGTTAGTTCAGTTCAGTGAGATTTGCGAAGGCATGCAGGGGACAAAAATGCAGAGTAGGGGAGGGGGATACGAGGAAGGGAGGGGGCGCCAAGGGCCAAAGTGGCAGGGACTTGCTTGAGGTAGGCAGACAAGCAGCGGCAGAGAGAGAGCGCGAGGGTGCATGTGCTTTATGTGTTACACTGTGCGGACCTCAGTGCATTCACGGATGTAAATACAGACACACGAATACACGCATGCACTCAGATGCACTAGGCAGTAATAAGGCATTTGTTCCGCTGTTCCAGGTGTCTGTGAGATAGTAGGGAGAAGTTCCTTGTTTCTTTGGGCGGGGGGGGGGGGGGGGTGACAACGTTTGTTTAGGGAGAGGTGAGGGAGAAGGCACCGCCCATTGCCCTTCCGATGGAACTTGGGATGGACGCAGAATTGATCACTTGTGAGGGAGAAGAGAGGGAGGAAGAGATAGGAGAAAGTTAGATAAGGAAGAGATGAGGAAAAGATGGAAGAGGAATGGAAAATATGAGGGGTAAAGGAGGGGAAAGAAACCGGGAGGAAACAAGAAGAGCATATGGAAAATATCAAGAGAGGAGAAAGAGAAGGAAGAAGGGACAGAATGAAAAGAAGGAAGAGGAATGGAAAACAAGGAGATGAGAAGGAAGAGGAAGAAAAGAATAGAAAAGAAATTATAGGGGAAATATCAAGAGAGAAGAAAGAGCAGGAAGAGAAGGGAAGGGAGGAATACAAGAAGGAAGAATTGAGATATAGAATGATATATAAAATGAAGGAGGGAGAAAGATAGTAATGGAAGGCACAGATGGAGACAAAAACAAAGATAAAAATTATATAAGGAAAGAGAAAGAGAGAAGGGAAGAGGAGAGTGGGAGGAGATAAAATATTGGGCGTGTATATCCGTATGTTTGTATTCATACCTATAAATATGTATAATATAAGTGTACATACCGAGGGTGATGGGTGTCTGTTTACGTGATTTGTAAAAGGTAAATTTAGTTTGTGATGGAGTGCCAGAAAACGTGTGTGTGTAATTAAATTGCGAAATATCCCGTCATATATGCAAAATGTTAATACGCACACACGCGCAGACGCACCTGTGTATTTATTACCACGCAGACACACAGTTCACCCCGACCCCCCCCCCCCCCCCCACACACAGACGCATGTGCACACGT
>NC_061848.1:20662230-20669730 GCF_019202785.1 Penaeus chinensis
ATAATAATAATAATAATAATAATAATAATAATAATAATAATAAACCAGTAACAAAAAAAAAAAAGCAAAAAAAAAGAACAGCTGTGCCAACAAAAATCATAATCACTATACAAACACACACAACAGCATGGCACTCTCACACACTCAACAAATACAAGTAAAAACAATTAAAAACGGTACCACATAAACAAAACCGAAAAGTTTGCCTTCAGTTCATCTCCAATACAGGCAATGATATCCAGCTGTTAACCCAAGCCTAAAGCGAGGCGGATGATTACAGCAATGTATAGCGTGCAGGAGTGTGGGAGGGGAGTGGAAAGGGGGGGGGGGGCGTAGGAGGGAAGGAAGTGGAGTGAGGGATACAGTAGGGGGTGTAGGAGTGTGGGGGGGGGGTGGAGCGGGGGTATCTGAAGGTGGCTTACGGGGATCCAGGGGATAGAACGGGTAGAGGGCAGATTGGGGAGGGAGGGGGAGGGGGAGGGATAGAGACACGTGGCTTATTTGCAAGCGACAGAGAAAATTCTGATGCACGCCAACTATTTTCGGTTCGTGATTGAACCTGCTTGACCTCATTATGCTTGGAAAATAGTGGGGTGGCGCGCGTCGGGAGAGGATTTTCGGCGGACTAATTCGCTGCGCTCGGAGGAGGAGGAAGGGCGACAGCGGCTCCATTCCACTCACGTACGATCAGTATCATTATTATGGTAATTATTACTATCACGATTATTACTACCATCATTGCTATCATCACTAGCATCATTATTATGGTAATTATTACTATCACGATTATTACTACCATCATTACTAGCATCACTAGCATCATTATTATGGTAATTATTACTATCACGATTATTACTACCATCATTACTAGCATCACTAGCGTCATTATTATGGTAATTATTACTATCACGATTATTACTACCATCATTACTAGCATCACTAGCGTCATTATTTTTATCATTATCACAATCATTATTACCATCATTTTTTTTTTTCATTTCTATTATTGTCACGGTTATTATTACCAATATTGTTATTACAATTATTACTATCATTATTACGCTGTTATCACTGTCAATATCATTATCATCGTTCTTATTACAGTCTATTAACACCCTTTTTCTCATTACTATTATTATAATTATTTTTGTTATTTTTATCAACATCACTATCATTACTATAACTGTTACTATCATCATTATTACTACTACTATCATGATCATACTATTATGATTATTTCTGTTATCAATATCATTACCAGCTTCACCATCATTATAATGATGATGATAATAATAACAATTATAACAATAACGTTAATGATGATGATAACAATCATTATTATCATTATTATTACTATCATTATCATTATCAACCGTCATTTTATTATTAATCGTTAGGTTGTACTGATATCGTTTGTATTTAAACATGCAGTATTTCATAAAAAAATATAACGAAAATAGCAATAAGATGCTAATAATAACGAATTTTAAAATCCTGACAACAATCCCATTTATACAATACCTATCATAGTAGCAACCGTAACCTCCCAAAATGAACCTCATTACACACAACAACGAAAAAATACAATAACCAACAACAACAACAACAATCACAATGCGATGGCAAACAGAATGATCCTCCAGCTAGAGCAGACGACAGAAAAAGCCTCACCGTTGTGCGTACATATTTCGAGACACAAACACAATACTTCGCGTCTATCTGCCATTTCAATCAGCAGTGAATCAGAGCGATAGAAAAGCAATCAATTGAAGGGTTGGTCTGACTCTTTTCAGGCTGTTATGGACTACCTTTTCGTTTTTGTTTTTTTTTTTTTTTTTATCTTTAACTCTCTCTCTCTCTCTCTCTCTCTCTCTCTCTCTCTCTCTCTCTCTCTCTCTCTCTCTCTCTCTCTCTCTCTCTCTCTCTCTCTCTCTCTCTTGCAGGATATCGCTTCTTCACTTTCTTCCTTGTCTCTGTTTTCTTGCTTTCTTTCATTTTCTTTTGCTATTTCACTGTCTCTCCCCCGTCTAGATTCCCTTCCTTTTCCTTGCTTCTTGTGCTCTCCTTCCCTCGTTCTTTCTCCTTCTTTTTCTTCTCCCTCTCTCTTTTCTTCTTCTTTCTTCATCCTCTTCTTCTTCCTCACTTTCTCCTTCTCGCTGTCCCTCTTCCTCTCTCGCTCCCTTCCGCATCTCCACTCCATTTGCCTCCTTCACTTTTATTCAAAGCCTCTCGTGGGCGGATCTATAAAGGTTAAAAGATGGGAAGTGTGAAGGATGGAACGGGGAGGGGGGAGGGGGAGGGGGGGTTAGGAGGAGGATAGGTGGTGTTGCCGTTGCCGATGAAAGGTCTATGATAGAGAAAGAGAGAGAGGAGAGAGAGAGAGAGAGAGAGAGAGAGAGAGAGAGAGAGAGAGAGAGAGAGAGAGAGAGAAGAGAAAGAGAAAGAGAAAGAGAGAGGAGAGAGAGAGAGAGAGAGAGAGAGAGAGAGAGAGAGAGAGAGAGAGAGAGAGAGAGAGAGAGAGAGAGAGAGAGAGAGAGAGAGAGAGGGGGGAGAGAGGAGAGAGGGGAGAGGGGAGAGAGGAGAGAGAGGAGAGAGAGGAGAGAGGAGAGAGAGAGAGAAAGAGAGAGAGAGAGAGAGAGAGAGAGAGAGAGAGAGAGAGAGAGAGAGAGAGAGAGAGAGAGAGAGAGAGAGAGAGAGAGAGGAGAGAGGAGAGAGGGGAGAGGGGAGAGAGGAGAGAGAGGAGAGAGAGAGAAAGAGGCGAGTTTCTATGAAAAGAAGAAAAACTCGCGTGCTCTTCTCCTTGGTACTGCAGTGCCAATAAATACCAGTGTACACCCTGGCACTTCCCATATCGAGGTATGGGACATGTGAGACCCCGAGTCATATTCCGTGTACGTGTGTTATTAACAGTGTCCTCCATTTCTCTCTCTTTCTGTTTATCATGTTTATTATTTCTTCCTTTTGCTTCCCGTTTTCCTGTGACGAGCCTACGCACGATACATCTATTAGAGTAAATAATATATACGCATAGTGTACCTATCTATCTATCTATCTACCTATATCTCTCCCTATATAAATCACTATGTATGCATGTATGTATGTATGTACAAACCCTAAGCGCCCCTTCACCCGCTCATCCGCAGCCCCGCGAGAGAGCCGCCGCCCACCGCAGCCAGGCAGCTCTCCGCCCACCGCAGCCTGGCAGCCCGCAGGCCATTCGCAACGCTCGGGCGGCGCAGGACATCTCGGCACACGTAAAGCATGACGCATGGCCGGCGAGACCCATGACAAAAGGTTACATAAACGTGATTTATGTCTTAACAGTTATGTGCCGCGGGGATCTCGCGGGGTTTATAAGAAGCGCACTTTTGTCGCTGCGCCGTGATGTATGTCTTCGGGGCTCCGTCCTCGTCGTGCAAGGAAAATTGTGAAATAATTATTATTGGAGCAGCCGCGAGATGGATGGCACATATCTGGCTCCGCGTCCTCCTCTCTGCAAAGGAAACAAAGAGGACGCGATTCTGTTGTGCACAGCGTTTCCCGGTTACATCCCTGAGTATCAATGGTAATCCCCCTTATTTACGCGTGTAAATGGAATGCATATACACCATCTACGTCTATCTGATTAGCACAAAAAACTTCCGTTTAACGCATATACTGTCTATCCTAATCCGGCTATAATTTCAACCTCATACCATCCAATCCCTCATCCTTTCCTAGCGGAAACAAAAGGAAAACAAATATGAAATATATTTCCAATCACGCAAAATACAAAGAAGGAAATGGAAAAGGAATAAACAAGACAAGGGATAAAATGTTCCTGTACATTCACGTGATCAAAAAATACTGACTCGACTGTCTTTGAGATACAGAAAATCAACAAGAATAAGCAGCCAATGTGGAAGAAAGCATTTATCTTAATCTCCTCCCCCTTCCCCAGCGCAACCCCTCCCCCCCCGCCCCGTGTCTTCTCCCCCCCCGCCTTATACTAGGGCTAAGATGAATAACCCTCATTATAGCGCCCTTTGTAGAAAAGACACACACACTCACACACACACACACACACGTGCACAAACACACACACGGACACACACAAACAAACACACACACACTTGCTGTCAAACATATCTAACATATGAAAATATTTAATTATCATTCTCTCCCTCTCTTCTCTGTCTGCCTGTCTGTCTGAATTTCCATTCCCCCCACCCCCCCCCTCTCTCCCTACCTCCTATTTTTTAAGGCTCAGTCATCAAAAAGGGTGATTAACAGTAATCCATACTTCATACAGCTGTAATATTCTGATTTTTCACTCATAATCCGATGGACTTCAGTCGACACAGACCGTGAAGGCGACTCTCAGTCCGTCCCTTTGAAAGCCAATAACCTCTAGCCGTCTGTGACAACGCTTGGTTCTATTATTATTATTATATATTAGCATTATTATCATTATTATTATTATTATTATTATTATTATTATTATTATTATTATTATTATTATCATTATCATTATTATTATTATTATTACTATTATTATTATCATTATTATTATTATTATTATTATTATTATTATTATTATCGTTTTTATTATTACTACCGTCATCAATATTATTAAACATTTTTATTACTACTGTATTATTATTATAATTGTAGCTGTTGTTAGGTTTGTTATCATCATTATTTTTTCGTTGCCATTACCATATTTTTTCACACCAATATTACGATCCTTTTACAATTTTATTACTATTTTCTTCTCATCATCATCGTAGATCTCCTCCCGTATCTATCTTTCACCTACATTTCAATTCATCAATTTTCAGACATTTTTTTTTTTTTTTAATTTCAACGCATTCGACTTACCATTTTTTTCCCCGACCAGAAAATCCACACACACAAAAGAAAAGAATGAATTCCCTAAAACATTTATCAGCAAAATGTCGAAAAATGCATAGCACGCTGAAGGAGAAAGGAAGAAAGGGCGGGAGGAAGGGAAGCACCTACAGCAGGCCTGTGTCAACATCACGCGGCAGTGAACACCCCTTAGAAATGTCACAGCTCTATTCATCTCTTATTCATGTGGTAATCCCATATATTCTTGGCTATTATCCATTATTCCCTCCTATTCACCGACATGGCTTTTCATTTATACAGCCCGTCACTCGTCGGTGACATGTATCAGAGAGTATGGTTTTGTAGCATATATATCAAACGTTGTATTAGGTACAATATCAATAATAATAGTGATAATAAAGATGATGATGATGATGGTAATAATAATTATGATAATAAATAATGTAATAATAAATAAGTAAAGTGACGATAATGATAATAATTATTATAATGATGATGATCGATAATAATAATAATAATGATAATAACAATAACAATGATAATCAGAATGCATAAATAAATAAATGAAGTCCAACATTAATTTGAAAACAAAGCATCATTCACCGTATTTAAAGTCCCTCCCTCCCCCGTTTTCAAAAATAACATCATTGTACATTCACGTGATCATAATACTCATCATAGCATTCAAATCTGATGAAAAAATAAAAACCTACAGCTGACTGAACAATAACAACAATATCCCCCATTCAGCATGCATGCCAATGAGACCTCCCTTAGGGTTCATCCCTCTCCCTCTCCCCTCCCTCTCTCCCTCTCTTCCTCTCCCCGCCCTCCCCCCCCCCCCCCCCCCTCGTCCCTTTCCCCTCACTCATCCATAATAAAAAAAGCCTGAATAATAATGCACAAACCGCGAAACGCTAAAAACAGAACCCGGCGGGACGGCAGAAGGGGAGACCGTGACTGAGGCAAAGTAGGTTTCCTTTCGCAATCCCTCACCCCTTCCTTCGTCCTCTCGTCCCTCTCCTCTTCCCCTTCTTCTGAATCAAGGATAAAAACGAAGAAAAGGGGAGAGGAAAGGAATATTAACAGCCTTGTAACCCCCCCTCCACCCCCCAAAAAAAATATATATATATATAAAAAATAAAACATAAATAGGAGAAAATGGGGAACTAAGGGAATATGAACACTCCTAAAAAGAAGTTAAAAAGGAAATTATAGGAAACGAAGGAAAAGGTAGGATATTTTTAAAGCTCAGACGAGATAGATTGATGGCGTAAATATCATGATCCTATCAATACCTTCCTTGGGTATTTTTGAGAGAAAAGAAAAAAAATCTCCGTGTGATTAACACTGATTCGAATCTGTCGTGAACCTTGTTTTGCAATTTCCTTAGTTTTGTGAAACATATGCACATAGTATTCACTTATTTCAGGGTAAATATCAACAATTTACACAAACTCATTATTGCACACGTTGCAGCTGAACCGAAACGAATAATTTCCTGTTTCTAGCCATCTATCTCTCATTTCCGTAAACACATCTCATCAACTATACCTCATATTTCATTCCTCCTCCGTCACACGATATCAAAATCATGGAAAAAACTTGTATTATTCACACTCTGAAGATAATTCTAAAAAGTTTCATAGGATAATGACGAATATTGGGAAAGCAATCACACGAGAAAATTCATCATAAGCATAAGCATCAAACGATATTCGTAACGCTGCTCCAGGTAACATTAGTAACCTCTTGCTACTCTACTGAAACGAATGACGCTTCTCATGCTACCGGAATATTGATTTACTCGGGGTCCGGCCGTTGTTCCCCGTGTAACAAACGGAGATATAAAGAAAAAAATAAAGAAAAAGGGATGTGGAATATAAATAACAGGTAAATGTATATAATAATGAGCACTATAATTCCACCTACAGTATTAGTATTATTCGGCACAGTTCCATTAATATTACACTCTACAGCAAATTTCATCTAGGTTTCACTATCAAAATACTATGATAGTAATTTTGTCTTTTCTATATCTTTTGTTTTATAAAACTATGAAGAACAAATAATCATATAAATAGTAAATGATGCAGTAATAGTAACATTAGTGACGATTGTTATAGCAATAATAATAATAATAATAATAATAATAATAATAATAATAATAATAATAATAATAAAAATAATAATAATGGTAATAGTAATAATAATATATGATGATGCTGCTGATGATGATTATATTGATATTGATAATGACGGTGATGGTGTTGTTGCTGCTGCTGCTGCTGGTGATGATGATTATGATGATGATGATTATAATGATGACGATGATGGGGATGATGATGATAATAATGCTAAAAATGCTAATAATGAAAATAATAATAATAAAAAAAAATAATAACGATAATAATATAAATAATAATAATAATGATAATATAAATAACAACAACAACAACAAAAATAATAATAATCATAATAATAATAATAATAATAATAATAATGATAATAATAATAATAACAACAATCAGCACACCTAGTTTTCCTACCCACTACCAGCTTCAGCGATGCCAAAGACGGTGAAATATAAAATCAAACCAAAGACTAAATACCTAACAACGAGAAATGCGATACTCCTAAATACCTGTG
>NC_061848.1:20672230-20677230 GCF_019202785.1 Penaeus chinensis
TCCCCTCCTCTCCCCCTCCACCCCTCCGTCTCCTCTCCCTACCGCCCCCCCCCCCCGTCCCCTCCCTCCCCTCTCTTCCCTCCCCGGTCCCTCTGACCTTAAGGCCAATCCCCCTCGCGTGAGCCACATTTTGGAAGCGGGTCAGTGTAGAAGCACGCAATCATCACAGACAGCCAGACAGGTCGGCAGGGCAACCAGGCAGGGAGGCATCGAAGTAAGGAAGCAGGGGGGCAGGGAGCTATGGAAGAAGGGAAGCAGGGAGGCAAAAAGGCAAGGAGGCAGGGTAACAAGGTAGGGAGGCATGGAAGCAACAGGGAGCTATGGAAGAAGGGAGGCGGGGATCTATGGAACTTGGGAAGCAGGGAGGCAATCAGTCAGGAAGCTATGGATATAGAAAAGCAGGGAGACTGTGAGGCAATCAAGTAGAGAGGTAAGGCAGCAGGGAGGCAACTGAATCAGGGATGGCAGAGAAACAACTAGACTTGGGAAGGAGTATAGCAAGGAGACAATCAGGCGAGGAGGCAAGGCGACGGGGAAGGAGATAACCGTCCTACACCATCGCTTCGTAATCTTCTCTGCCGACCCTGCCGACTGACCACCAAGCCATCTATACTTCTATATATTTCAGCATTTTCGCCTTTGTTTATAAGCACATAAACAAAACAATAAGCATTGATACACAGGTTATGGTTATTGAAATTATGTAAGTCACTTGTTTTTTTTCTTCGTTAGTGTATTGTTTCTTTCCACTTCATCAGCGTGTGTATTGTTTTCCTCTTTATCCCGTTCTATTCATCACAAGAACTATCTTTGCATATTCATCTATCTTTAAATATATTCCCTTTGTCATTCTGTATCACGTAATAACCAGATAAGTAAGAGAAAGAAAGGGGATACACACACACACACACAAATATCTGTGCTAAAAATACAGTCTATTCTATAAAAAAAAAAACTCAACCCATGTAATTAAATACTAAAAAAGAACATAGACGAATAAAAAAAAAAATAATAATTACGACGAGATGACGTTGTCCTCCAACGCTGAATTTTATGATCGTACCGGATCGAACGCTCAAACCCGTCACGCACGCTGTACACTGCCTATGCGTTATATAGTGCCTGAGACTGGCATATACAGACACAAAAACACACGTAAACACACACGTACACACACGTACACACACACACACATACACACACACACACACACACACACACACACACACGCACATGCACACACATACACATATATACACACACACACACAGAGACGCACTCCCACATACACGCAACCATAAAAAGAACATAAAAAGGGCAGATGCCTTACATTCCACTTTCAGATCCATAATTATCGACAGAACGAGAATTAATGGATGAACAAACAGCCTTTTCCCTAAAAAATAACAATGAAAAGAAAAGAAAAAAAGTTAACTGTTAAACAAATATCTAAGAGTTTAAAAATATGTTCTAGAAAAAAAATGTATCTTTCTTGTGAAAGTATCTTGCGTTTTATAGCCAGGATGTGAATTGGTTGTGTGTACACAAATATTTATGTGTTTGCGCGTGTGCACACACACACACACACACACACACACACACACGCATACATATATTTGTATGTATGTATCTGTGTATGTGTATGTGTATGTGTATGTGTATGTGTATGTGTATGTGTATGTGTATGTGTATGTATATGTATATGTATATATATATATATATATATAAATATATATATATATATATATATATATATATATATATATATATACACATATATACGTAAAAACTAATCCAATCTGAGTCGTCCCCATTCAAGATCCTGAATGGATCGACCACTCTCTAGCATGCAAGAACACACGAGAGAGAGATGTTATTGTTTGAGAGGCTAATCCCCCCCATTGTTTGAAAGGTTTTTCTTCTTGTTCTGCTTCTTCTTCGTCTCTCCCTTCTCTTCTTCTCCTGGAATGCCATTCTTCACAAAGGATGCGGGGGATCTAGCTTAATGGGGACCAATAGCTCCTTCGCTGTGCGTGTTGGGGAAGTCTGGAAAGGGATTTTGACGCCGCTGTTTTCTTTCCTGGTTCGTAGCATCATATAATTCATGCCAATGAGCTTAATGGAGAAGATAATGATAGTAATGATGATGATGATAAAGATGATGAAGGTTATGACAAAATAATATTGACAATTATAAATAAGGCAAAAAGAAAACAAAAGAAAACAAACAATAATAATGAAAACAACAACAGCAATAATTATACTAAAATAATCATCAAGTGACGAAGAACTGAAACATCCATGCCTGGAACCAGACAAAAATTCCATCCAATCAGTCTCATTTCGACCTCTGACCTCCTCAACTTTCAACCAACACAAATAACGCTTCCTAATCCGCACGTCCCTGAACCAAGGCAACTTCATAATCCCAAACATTAGAGTTTTTCATTCCCCTTTAAGCAAAACACGCCTCATAACCAGAGCATTCTCTCATGCACCTAAACAGAGACCAACCCACACACATGGACTACGCATGAACGACTTTTTTTTTCACTAAATGGATTTGGAAAGCAAAACAATAAACAACTGTTTTGAAAAAAGCGTTCCCTCAGACCGTCCACAACGCGACTCCCCCCTATTATCACCCGGTCTGAAGCTTATCAACACGCAGGGGAAATAAACAATGGCTTTTGTCCAAATTCCAGGTGTGACGATTCTATCTATACATTACTGTTATCATTAGCGTCAGTCATTATCATCATTATTACAAATGATTCCATTACCGTTAATAATAACATTACAGCTTTTATCAGTATTATTATTATAATTATCTGCATCACTAATATTGCTGTCACTATAGTTAGTGTTATCATTATCACCATTACAACGTTATCTCGGTCTCACTTTCGTTTAGCGGCAGGTTTTCCTGGAAAGCAATCTAAACCCGACAGCCTTAAGTGAGTGCCAAACGACATATCAAAATAGCTCAGTGCTACTTTTAGCTTCAGCAATTCTACTCAGATTTTTGGGTTCCCAGATCTAGGAAGCCGACCACAATTCGAATGACTTATATCCCCAGACTTACATCAGTTTCTGTTCATTATTATCCCTTTTATCGTCATTACTTATATTGTTGTGGTTATCTTTATCATTATAATCATTATCATTGCCATTATCAATATTGTTAATATATTCATCATCATCACCATTATGGTTATCATCATTGTCATTGTTATCTGTATTATTATCATTATATCATTATCACCATTACTTCTGTTGGTTGTTATTATCATTATCAGTACCAGTATTGCCACTATTGTTAAGTATCATTGTAACTGCCAACATCATCATTATTATTATCATTATTGTCATCATCATCATTATCATGGTCATTGTCATATCAACCATCAGCATCATCAGGATCATCACCTCAAAATCATCCTCATCTCTAACAGTATATATCACGCACATATTCTTTACTCTGTAATACATAATGACACATAAGAATATGATAATTTATAATAAAAAAAAAACTCTCGGGAAACAACAGCGTCGTGCGCACAATATCACGCAGCCAGATAAATGGGCGCAATATGTTACTTTCAACCAATAAAAATCCTCACTTCTGCCCTTTTTTGTCTTCTGGGTCGAATATTGCCCGAAAACGGCACAACAAGTATAAGAAAGATATTTATAAGGAGAGAGAAGAAAGAGGGGAAAGTGGATGCAGAAAGGGAGAGGCGAGAAAGGCGGAGAGGGAAAAAGGGAGAGGGCGACGGTGAGGGTAAGAGAGGGAGGGAGGGAAAAACGAAGGAAGAGAGAGAGAGAGAGAGAGAGAGAGAGAGAGAGAGAGAGAGAGAGAGAGAGAGAGAGAGAGAGAGAGAGAGAGAGAGAGAGAGAGAGAGAGAGGGGGGGGGGTGGAGAGAGAGATAGAGAGAGAGAGAGAATAAGAGAAATAAATAAATTTAGGCACAAATGCAGCCAGACAGACGCAGACAAACGCAGAGCGAAGAAAACAAAAGCAGTTGAAAAAAAAAAATCTTCCTGTCCTTCCGAAAAGAGTTAAGAACAAAGGGTTTAAATAGCATCAACACCCTCTCCTCCCCCCAGTCACAGAGCCATCTGGACCGGCACGGCTCGCGGATGCGAAAGGAAAGATTGTTGTATCTCCCTATCCTCCTCCTACTTAATAAATATCAAATATAAACATTAATAAATAAATCTAAACAGCAACCCCCCCCCAAAAAAAAAAAAAAAAAAAAAAAAAAAAGATTAATCAAATAGAAACATTAAAAAAAAGAGAGATACATTTAAAAAGTTAACTGGCACATCAAGCCGGAAGGACTTATCTGTACAAGCACCAACTCACGAGTGTTGATGGGAGATACAAAGGGGCGCTTTCTTCCCTCTTTCTCGGGAGCGATAAATCCGAGAAGCCGGCGTATCTTTTTGATCTTGGGATGCATCGGGAGAACAACAGGAAAGAGGGAACAAAAGAAGGAAGAACAAAAAGGGAGTGAGTGATGGAGGGACAGAGAGAGAGAGAGAGAGAGAGATAGAGAGAGGGAGATGGAAAGGGAGACGGTGAGAGACGGGGGGAGTAGAGGGGAGGAGGAGGAGAGAGGGAGGGAGGGAGGGAGGGAGGGAGGGAGGGAGGGAGGGAGAGAGAGAGAGAGAGAGAGAGAGAGAGAGAGAGAGAGAGAGAGAGAGAGAGAGAGAGAGAGAGAGAGAGAGAGAGCAAGGAACAAGAAAGGAAGAGAATCCGGAATATCATTTTTGACTCTCATTTGTTATGATAATCCCCGCGCGTTGGTGATGATCTTCCGGTCAGACTTTTCACTTTCCATTCTTTCCTTCCTTCTCCGTCCTTTTCATTATGTCTGTCTGTCTGCCTCTGTTCTCTGTGTGAGTGTCAGTGTCTGCCTGTCTGTCTGTCTGTCTGTCTGTCTGTCTGTCTGTCTGTCTGTCTGTCTCTCTCTCTCTCTCTCTCTCCCTCTCTC
>NC_061848.1:20689730-20694730 GCF_019202785.1 Penaeus chinensis
CCCATCCCCACTCCAACCTCACCCCACACCCCCTCCACCCTCACCCCATGCCCTGCCACATCCCTCTACCTACCCACCTACCCACCCACCCACCCCAACCTAAAAAGGGGGACAGTAATCGGAAGTTAATACCTGATGGGTAATTATGCGAGATTATACAATCAACGGATCAATTACCGAGCTAAATTGGCTCCAAGGTCCCCCGTTTAATTACCCAGCCGGAGCATTCCACCCGGAGAGTTTGCTTTCCATAAGTGCCCTCGCCTCCACATGGCCTGGGGGGTGGGGGGGGGGGGCACGACGATTTTTTTTCATCTTTTTTTTAAAATAAAGCAAAAAAGAAAACACAATATAATAATAATAATAAAAATACTGGGTAAGAAACGTGAAATGAAATATTAGTAATAACAAATATGAAAAGATGAGGAAGTGCTCGAAAAAACACACAATAATAACCATGTTAAAAATCATGATGATAATAACAGTAATAATCATGACAATACCAAAAATAACAATTATGACAATAATCATAATAACAACAACAATAGCAATAATAAAAATGATGATGATGATGATGATGATGATGATGATGATGATGATGATGATGATGATGATGATGATGATGATGATGATGATAACAATAACAATAACAATAATACCAGTAATCATCATCACAATCATTATCATCATCCTATCATCATCATTTTTATTATCAGTAATAATAATAATACTAAAAATAATAATAATAACAACAACAACAACAATTATAACAACAATAATAATGATGATGATAATAATAATAATAATAATAATAATAATAATAATGATAATAATAACAATAATAATAATAATATCAATAATAATAATAGTAACAATAACAACAACAGCAATAATAATGATAACAATAATAACAACAACAATAATAATAGTAATAATAACAATAACGATCATGATGATGATGATACTGATAATAATGATTTGATGATAATGATAATGATAATGATATGATAATGATAATGATAATAATTATAATAATAATAATAATGATGATGATAATAATAATAATAATAATAATAGTAATAATATTAACTGTCATAATAGTAATAACAATGATATTAGTAACAAAAATAACAATAACAGCAATGACAAACACAATCTTTTAAAAACAATTGCAATAATAACAATAAAAGCAACCAAATAACAACAACAGTAATAATAACACAGACAGTAAAAACAAAAGTGAAAATAATCATAATGATGATTATGATAAAAGTAACATCAATGTCATTATTATCATAATATGAACACCATTTATAATAATGATAACGACAATAATAATGAAAAGAAAAAATATAAAAGTGACGGAATAAGAGAGGATGAAAAACTAAAAGACGAAGAGAAGACAATGATAAGAAAATGGCAAAAGAATAAGAAGAAAAAGAAGAAGAAAAAGAAGAAATCCATACAAAAATTACGAAAACGAAGTCCGCGCTGCGACTTTCGCCTAAGTGTTCGGACGAAGTGACAGCCAACTGCATGCCACATGACAATCAATATAAGCAACCCCAGAAACATAACGTGACACTTCCTACCCTCACCCTCAACGCCAGTCATTTTTCCTCCATCGCGAGGGTAGGTGGGTGGGAAGAAGGTGAGAGGGAGAAGAGGATGATAGGGGAGAGGGGAAATGGGGAAGAGTAAAGGGGGGGTTAGTGAAGGGAGGTGAAAGCGAGGGGAGGGGAAAGAGTGAAGTAGAGTGAGAGAAGGGGGGAAGGGGGAGATGGGAAAAGAAACAGAATGAGGAGACGGGGAAAGGGGAATGCTGGAATGGGAGAGGGGAGGTAAGTAAATGGAGAGGAAAGAAGAAGAGGAAGAGTGAAGGAGAATCAAGAGAGGGAAAGATGAGAATGCCGAGAACAAGAGAAGAGAGGCAAGTAAAGGCAAGGGGAGAGAGGGAAGGAGAATAAAAGGAAGTATGTGAAGGGAGGAGGAATGTGAGGGGAACCTTTCCCTTATAAGTGCCTACACAGAATGGGAGGTGAAGGGAACAGTGTGCTAATTAAGAAGGAGCCAGTATGAATCACCAACCAAGAACATGTCAGAATATGGAAACAAGTGTGACATCTGGCTACCGAGTAAGGAGAGTTGTCACGCAAACACATTAAAGAAACAGAAGCACGCATCCAATCCACTCCCGAAGTCTGATCAGGCTGGTCGTGCAAGCACACAGCTGCAAGTTTCATGTGTGCCAAGTCCAGACAAGGCCAAGTCAAGTTCTGGCTGGCTGTTACAGAGTGAATGATAGTTATTAGGTGTTTGTGTGTCATTCGAAAATGCAAGCGCGGTTGACTGTCATGCATTGCGGCACTTTCTGTTCTAATGTTAATATCTTCTCGTTTATTTCTTCATTGTGACACGTGTCAATATTAGGTCCGTATCCGTACTGATATAGTGAATAAAACAATAGCCAATCTAGATCGCTTTTATGAATGATACAGTGAAATTCGAGGGAAAATACTGCATTGCATCAAACGGAAAATACGGCACATGTATGTTTGAATAGATATTAGATTTTATTTTTCCAAAAAATAACCCATTCTAAAATATTATTTATTATGTGTAAGTTTAAGAGAGCAAAATAAAAATCAATCTTACATTGAGAACTATTTTATAATATATAATCCACGTGACAAATCCCTTTATGAACTGCCACACAATAGTGCCAGTGGACTCATACTCATCACGGCGTATCTGGTGCTTGGTATGCCACAACAAGTAATGCCCCCAGCATTATATTAGGTCCCAGCATAATCCTCAGAGCATGTGGCATTAGCATCATACTCTATAAAGGCTCAGAACCCCTCCCCTGTTAACCGAAAGTGCCATAATGAGCTGGCGAAATGACACTATTACTCTGGCACTCAAGCAGCGATTTCTAATAGATAGCCAGCTAGCAATAGTTGCTATTTAATAGCAAGACTCTGACGAGAGTCTCCACTAGCTAATGATCACGACACCCTTACAAAGAAGCATTCCCATTAGTGATGTTGTCAGGAAAAGAAGGTAGAAAGAACCTCTTTTAATAGATAATGAGCATCTGACACAATTTCCTTTTCGCTTTCTGCAAGAAAATAGGAAAAGCTGTTTTTGAAAAGGACAGCTAGAAGGAAGTATAAAAATAACCACAAAAACTGACTTCACCCAGTCATACACCTCCCCTTTAGCCTAAACATATAAATTAATGAATAACTAAATAGATAGATAAATAACGGCAGCCGTGGTGAAGCGGTAACGCGCGCACCACAAATCCTGCCCCAATGCCAAGATTAAAAGGAAAGTCATCCACTCGGGGCAGCGGCCGTCACCTGCCAGAGCCAAAGTCCCTCGAAAGAAGGCACTGCCGTTGCCCTTACGAGGGAGTTTGTGACTTCTATTGCAATCATGCTGCTCCCCTTTAAACTAAATAGATGAATTAATAAAGAAATATATAGATAGCTAAATAAATGAACAGATAAATGTATACATATATAAATGAATGAATAAGTAAATTAATATATAAATGAGTGAACAGATTGAAAATATATATGCATATGATAACAACAAGAAAATACCTGTATGTATATAATAAATAAAAACACCGCTAACACCGATAGCCGCGTCGTCAACAAGCGACAAGGAGCTTAAATGACAATAACAATTCCCTTAACAAGGCATCTCCTAACGGCCAAGATATCCACTCTACCAAAAGGAGTTATATTAAGCAGCAGTTTGGCTAAAATACAAAAGCAGCAGCAGAATCTCCGGGGCTTTCTTGAGCCGAGCAGGTTGCACTGCACGCTGCAATGGCCTAATCCGCCTTGTCCTTATTCCTGCTCCAAGCGACGCTCTTTTGTTTGCACCTGCGTTTGGAAACCTCCTTCTATTTTTGCTGCCTTTCCTCTTGGCTAACTTCATTGCATTTTATCGTTTTATCATTACAGCTGTCTTTGTGAAAATTATAAGAATTATGACAATAATGATAGAAGTAATAGTGATAGTAGTGGTCGCACAAGTAGTTGTAGTTGTTGTAGTAGTAGCAGTAGTAGTAGTAGTAATGTTAGTAATGTTTGTAGTTATATATATATATATATATATATATATATATATATATATATATATATATATATAAAGTTATACATATACATATACATATACGTATACACACACACACACACACACACACACACACACACACACACACACACACATATATATGTGTGTATGTGTTTATATATATACACATCTATCTATCTATCTATCTATAGATATGTGTGTATATAGTATATATATATATAAATAAAAAAATATACATAAGTGTGCGTGTATGTGTGTGTGTGTGTGTGTGTGTGTGTGTGTGTGTGTGTGTGTGTGTGTGTGTGTGTGTGTGTGTGTGTCTATTTATGTATATAAATATATATAAATATATATACATATGTATGTATATATGTATATATATACATACACATACACACATATATTTATACATATGCATACATGCATTTGTGTAAATATATATATATATATATATATATATATATATATATTATATATACATACATATAAACACACACACACACACACACACACACACACGCACATACACGCGCGCGCGCGCGCGCGCGTGTGTGTGTGTGTGTGCACACATAGGTGTGTATGTATGTATGTATATATATACAAATTAACGCGCGATAAAGCCAGCCGAGCCAGCCTACCACTCCTACTCTATGGGCTATAAGCTGTGAAATAAGGGCTCGCATGTTTGTTCTTGTAGTGTAGAAAACAAGACCATAAAGAAACCTCGTCTCGCATTCATGGGCGTAAAAGTACAGCGTATCTTGCCATACAACCGGGTAATGAAACGTGGAGTGACATTCCCGTAGGCTTCTGCGAGGGTGTTTGCCGTCAGCTGGAACGTTAAGCGTCTCTTAAGGAGAGACGTTCTCTTAATGCAGAGAGAGATA
>NC_061848.1:20699730-20702230 GCF_019202785.1 Penaeus chinensis
GTTTTTTATCGTCTCGTTCCTGATGTTATTGTTATTGTTGCTGTAGTTTCTCCTTTTCAATGTCGTTATTATCGTTGTCGTCAATTTGTAATCAATGTTGCTACTCTTGTTGCTAGTGTTATTATCGTTATCATCGTTGCTGTTGCCGTCATTGCCACTGGAAACTCCGTTGTGGAAAAGCCCTGTTGATAAAGGTCCCTGATGCGAGTGCGAGGGTGTGTGATTGAACAAATAAATTACAGCTAATTGAGCTGAAATAGAGTTGTTTTTTTTATTACTCAAATAGGATAAAATATGCTCTATATGCAAACGTACCCACCGTCAATAATTACTGTCTGAGTGTTAATGTCATATTTAATATATAGCATCAACATTATCTACATCATGAATGAGAAGTGCTTTCTGTACTTTTTATACTTCCTATTTTTCCTTTTTTTCACTTTTCTTTTTTTATGTTTTTAATGCAGCTATTTAGCTCTCCGGAATGGGTATTACGCTTAATGTATAATATGTGATATATTAATCCCTGCACCAATTAGAGCGAACGACCGCAATCACGTTGTAAAAAAGGGGCGAAAAAATGAATCGTGGTGTAATTGAGTTCATACAAACGTTACGCGGAATTATATGAATTACGGATCACAATTATGTCTGTATGAGATGCACTACCAAACGCAAACGAATATACAGCTTGGGGCGACGGGATGCTGTTCGGACGCAAAAATATGCCGCAACGCTGACACATCCTGGGGAAATATGTACCTGTGTGTGCGCACGCATCGTCGCACACATGTAAACCCATCCACACACACACACACACACACACACACACACACACACACACACACACACACACACACACACATATATATATATATAACGAATAAGGAAGTATAGACACAAAGATAGATAGTTATATAGATAAATGTGACATTTAACGGAGCATATCATTTAGGCTTTGTCACCATGGCAATCGTTACATCCTAATTGAAAATATATTGGAAATGTACCCCCCCCCCCCATCTCTCTCTCCCTTCTTAACTTGTCACGTCGACCTCATCCTCTCCCTTACCCTTACCCCCACCCTCCCGTTCTTCTTCACCCTTTTCCTTCACTTTATCTTCTTCCTCACCCACGGCCTCGGCCTCACCTTCACCCTCATCCTCATCTTCACCCCCGCCCTCGCCCTCATCCTCATCCTAACCCTCACCCCCGCCCTCCTCATCCTCACCCTACCCTCACATTCACCCTAGCCCTCGCCTTCACCCTCACCCACTACAGCGAGCGCCAGACCCTTTCCCTGGCCCTATGAAACCCTCCAGTCACCCCACCCAAGCGCTTTTTCCGCCACATTAGCCACGAAGCCACGTTATACCTGCAATTCATATGAACCTGAAGGGTGATTGAGGGGAAAGTAGCCCTGGGGTAGGACACGTTCCAATCAGAAAAAGAAGGGGGGCTGTCGGTGGGCGGTCCTGATTGGGTGACTCCAATCGGCCTCCTATGCACACGAAATCCACGCGCGAAAAAAGGGAAAGAAAGAAAGAAAGATTTTCTGGCAGGATTTCCAACGTGAGATACGGCGTCCTTCTTAGTTCGGAGGATTGCTTTCGTGTTGTAGGATTTCTATTTTCTTTTTCTGCGCTGTCCATCCATAAGCTTACTTCTTTATCTGTATATCTGGCTACATCCGTATGTCTCTCCAATTCCTTTTCTCGTTCTTTCTTTGTTTTCTTTTATTTTCACAAACACAAGTGTAATTCCTTTAGTTAAAAACTACAGCTAAAGCTGAAAAACATATGAAAAGTGGATATATATATAGATATGTGTACACACACATATACTGCTACGTATGTATGTATAGATGTATCTCTCTCTCTCTCTCTCTCTCTCTCTCTCTCTCTCTCTCTCTCTCTCTCTCTCTCTCTCTCTCTCTCTCTCTCTCTCTCTCTCTCTCTCTCTCTCTCTCTCTCTCTCTCTCTCTCTCTCTCTCTCTCTCTCTCTCTCTCTAAATATATGTTTGTGAACTTGTGCACACACATGTACACACAGATTTTGGAAATTTTGGGTTAGTCTTACCTAGATACAATAGTGACACCTGACTGCTACCTTGTAGTTCAGTCTGGTCAAAGTTTATAGTAGTTCACCCTATACAAAACAACTGCTGCCGTGTAGTTCAGTCCGTGCAAGGTCAAAGGCTAAGGCCCTTTACAAAACAATCCACTTCCTTGTGGTATCTATATGATGAAAAGTCTTTGGGAGTCAATCCTGAGGAAAAATCTGGAGCCGGAGTCCGGAAGGCAGTTTGTTGTCGCTTGCAACTCCTGCAACACCGGTGGTGCCAAACCGTATCGGTCTTTGCCGTTCCTTTGGATCCATCAGCTGCGTGGAGAGAGGGAGCATGCTACAAGGGCAACAGCTTGCTCCTCATATTCTTTCGTCAGGCACTGACTCTACCTATATGGGTGTGGGTAGAGACAATAATGCCATAGTCGACATC
>NC_061848.1:20714348-20724348 GCF_019202785.1 Penaeus chinensis
ATTATTTATTATTTTATTATTATTATTATTATTATTATTATTATTATTATTATTATTATCATCATTATTTTTTTGTTATCATTATTATCATTTTACTATTATTGTTTTTACTACTACTATTACTACTATTACTTTTATCGGTATTATTATTAGTATCAGTATTATCATTGCCGTTATTATTGTTTTTGTCGTTATTATTATTATTATTATTATTATTATTATTATTATTATTATTATTATTATTATTATTATTATTATTATTATTATTATTACTATTATTATTATTATTATCACTATTATTATTACAATTGTTATTGTTATATAAAATTGCTATTATATTAAGTAGTACTACTAGTATTACTTATTTTTTTGGTACTATTCTTATTGCTATTATTGTCATTATTGTTTTTATTGCTGTTGTTGTTGTGGTCGTTGGTATTATATTGTCATTATTTTATTGTCATGATCACTCATCATCATCAACACAGTTGCGTATGCTATTATTTGTATTTGCATTATTGTCATCATTTTTTTACAGTTGATAGAGTCAAATTTTAATTACTTTCAACACAAATTGTTCTCTTTTTTCGATTTTTCTGTAACAACTGGATTATTTTTTCATTCGTTTTTCTTCAAGCCACTTGTAATTTCTGTAAACCACCTTCGGTCCTTTTAAAGCCATCTTTTTTCACCTATTTCCTTCTCTGAATCAAATGCAGTTTATCGTAAATCCTTGTCAGGTACAGACTTTCTTTTTATGGAGTCTGCAGATCATATCACATTTTAAAGTCGCACCACAGCATTTTTGAATTACAATTGCATTTTAAAATCACATAGTGTGTGGTATTTAATTCAGGTACAATTTCCGTTATATCGCTGCAAATAAGTGTCGAATTTCAGACATATACAGTTCTCTGTCAGATGGCTCACAAAGACTTTCCAAGACCACTTACATTCTTTTTTGTAAGTCACTTGCCAAGTCTCATAAGTACTTGTTATTTCACACTCTTATGTCACTGTAGTTATTACTGATGTTTTTTCTACTTGGATTTCTTTCGGTGACAGATACAATGGTACGTTGTTCTCCCCATCTCGAGGATCTTGTTTTTGTTATCAGTTCTTTTCGACGACATCCCCCCCCCCCTCTTCCTCCTCTTCTTCCTGTTTCCCTTCCTCCAAGTTCTCATCTCCTTGCTTTTCCGGAACATCTGCTCTGTGATCACCATACATCTTTCCTATGGTAACCCGCAATTACCGTCCATTCGGTAGTTAGGGAACGTACACGGCGGATGAATAAAGATGATAACAGTAGTCATAATAATATCAATAACGATAAGAGAAAAGCTCGACGGTCCATTTCACTCTATGTTCCCCGCTGTCTCTCCCTCCGTCCGTTGTTCGGGTCCCGTTCGTTACCCTTGTTTACACCACCAGAAAACCTATACAGTTGTCGTGTCCATTTTTCCGTCTGCTCGGACTCCTCGGACGCATCTGTCATTCTCAAGACGGCGGGAGAGTGCTTCAGGCTTTCCCCTCGCTTTCCCCCTCTCTTGTGGCGAGGTCCTCTCCCTCGTCGCGTCTCCCCTCGCGGAGGCATTTCTCTGCCTCGTGTTTTGTCGTTTTCTCTCTCTCCCTCTCTCCGTTTTCGTTTATTTTTATTCGTTTTCTTCCTCTGTTCATCGTCAGGGTCTTTCCGCCGTCCTTGCTGCGATCACTGGGGCCTTTCATGTATATTTCCCTTTTTCCATCTCACTTAGACTTCTGCTTTTTATTTTATTTTCCCTTACCAAGAATTCTTCTTTTCCCTATCCCTCAGTTCGTTTCCTTTGCTTCTCCCTCTTTTTCTCTCTCAGATCTTTCTTCTCTTTTCTTCTCCTTCCCCCATTCGCCAAGAACCTCCACTCTCTCACGTCTTGCCCGCTTTCTCCTCTGTCCATCCTGCCCTCCCTTTCCCCCTTCACTCTTCCCTTCTTCCTTCCTCCTTCCGCCTTCCTCCTCCTCTTCCCTTCCCCCTTTTGTCCCCCTTCCCCCTCTCCCCCTCTTTCATCCCCCTTTTCCCGCCCTCCCCTTCTTCTCCCGTCCTCCAGCAGCTATCAGCCAACACAAAGCGGTGCCCATGTTGGTTCGGGGTCCTTGAGGCGCGACACTGAAGAGCTCAAGGGGCGCGAGGTGCTCGTGGACAAAGCCCCGCAGGAGCGAAGTAATTGGACGTAGCCGGGACACACGAGGCGATTTTTCACCAGCTGTTACGAGTCCTCTTAGACCCCCTTCCTCTTCCTCTCCTCCCCTCCTCCCTCCCCCTCTTTTTTTCTCTTTCTTTCTCTCTTTTTTTCTAGATAAAGATATATATTTCTTCTTTCCCGTCTTCCTTTCCCAGCCTCGAGTAGACTCTAGGTTGAAAGAGTGGAGAAGGGAGGGAGGGGGGAGGGGAGGAGGACACCCAATCTTCTCAAGACCAATTGTCCGTGTCACTGGAGACGGTCTTGTTGATACGGGTGGGTGGGGTGGCTTTGAGAGAGGGAGGGGGGATGGGGGAGGTGGAAGGACATGCATAGCAAGGGTAGTAGGGGGGGTGCATGGGAAGGGAGAGGGGAGTAAGGGAGGTGGAAGGACGTGCATAGCAAGGAGAGTGAGGGAGGGAGCGTTCGTAGGGAGGGAGGAAGAAATAGGGTCGGAAGGACGTGCATAGCGAAAGGAGGAGAGGGAAGAAGGGCATTCGTTAGGGGAAATGGGGATGGGAATGGGGTGATGTAGGGGACATGGAAGTTTTGACGGACTGCATAGGGAAAGAAGAGAAATAGGGGAGGGGTAGACATGCATAGGGAGGGAGGAAGAAAAAGGGTCAGTGGACTGAGGTATGGGATAAGGGAATTGACTTAGATATGGGTGGAAAGAGGAACAGGGCAAGGTAGGGGTGAAGGGAACGGGTACAAGAATAAGAGACGGATGTATATTGAAAGGGTAGGGGAAATGGGAGAGGGGAAAAGGGGAAGAACGTAGAGTACAGTTACGGAGTTTCTGGAATGACTGCTGACACTCGCAGACCTCGCCGTTCGCGTGTAGAGTGCGGGCCGAAAGAAAGGCTTTTAATTTGGGTCGATGTGTCTGAGAAGACGTCTGTCCCCTTCTGCTGAGGCTCCGACTGAGCGCCGCTTCCAGGGAGACTGTTTGCAAGGCTCGAATTCTGGAATTCGTATCGTGTTTTCTTTTCTTTCTCGCAATCTCTTTCTCCCATTCTCTCTCTCTCTCTCTCTCTCTCTCTTTCTCTCTCTCTCTCTCTCTCTTTCTCTCTCTCTTTCTCTCTCTCTTCCTCTCTCTCTCTCTCTCTCTCTCTCTCCTCTCTCTCTCTCTCTCTCTCTCTCTCTCTCTCTCTCTCTCTCTCTCTCTCTCTCTCTCTCTCTCTCTCTCTCTCTCTCTCTCTCTCTCTCTCTCTCTCTCTCTCTCTCTCTCTCTCTCTCTCTCTCTCTCTCTCTCTCTCTCTCTCTCTCTCTCTCTCTCTCTCTTTCTTTCCCTCCCCTCCCCTCCTCCCTCCTCCCTCCTTCCCTCTCTCCCTCCCTCTCTCCCTCTCCCTCCCTTCCTCCTCCCCCTCCCACTCTCTCTCCCCCTTCCCTCCCTCCCGCCGTCTCTCCCTCCCTCCCTCCCTTCCTTCCTTCCCCCTCCCACTATCTCTCTCCCTCCCTCTCCCTCCCTTCCTTCCTCCCCCTCCCACTATCTCTCCCCTTCCCTCTCTCCCTCCTTCCCTCCCTCCCTCCCTCCCTTCCTCCCTCTCTCCCTCCCTTCCCTCCCTCTCTCCCTGCCCCCCCCCCCCTCCCCAGCGACGGAAATGGAGTTCTTTCATAGACGATTGTAGTTTAAATGATTGGCCTCGTACACGAGAGCGGGGCGCAGAACCGTGAACTGTGAATGAATAACTCACCCCCACTCGGCAGGGTTCTGGAGGTGATATGCCGTAAATCGCAGCAGAAGTCAATAGATAAGAACCTCAGCGCACCTTTTTGGCAAGAAGAAACAACACAAGAAACAAGGAAATTTGTTCTGAAGAAAAATGGGAAACGAAAGTTGGGTCTGTGTGCATCGACTAGAGAGCCATTTTACTAGAAGCCCGTGAACTGCCATTGACTTGGAAGGACTTGACGGCGGTGTTGTTGTAGACCGTGTTGTATCGATTGAGGCGGCGGTGTATCATGTTACAACCATGACAGGTTGTGGTCCCATGGCATCACCTTTAACTGAGAGATGCATCAGCGGGTGGACAGTTACGCCCGTTCGCCATCACCTTGACCTGCAATTGCATCCTGCAACGACCCATGGACATTGCTGCAGAGGGGTTTATTGCCCGGGGCAGTGATGTTGCAACGTGGCTGTAGGTTTATAAGCTTTTGTTGAGCGAAGATAAATTTTAATGTGGCTGTTACATCTTTCTTCTCTGGCCAGTTTGTTTTATACTTGGCTACTCGATTCCCATGAGTATAACATACAGGTTGTGTTATTCGTCGCACTGCTGTGAATATGTGGGACGTACATTTCTCACGGTGATGTTATTACATAAAACTTTATTGAAAAAAACAAAATCACATCTGGCGTCCCTGCGTATGGATGGCTGACGGCGGGCCTGTGCCATCGCTCTAGATGGGCGCCGTGGACCGATGCTACTCCCAGCGCAGTCCTTTGACGAACCGCCATAAAATGCCCTTCCTCTCTCTCGACTCCTGCTCCGACTCATGCTCCTCTTTATCGTCAACCTCGTTCTCTTCTTCATCGGTTTCCTTCTCTCCCTTCTTTTCGTCCTTTTTTTTCTTTCCGTCCTCCTTCTTCCTCTCCTCCTTCTACTTCTCCCCCTCCTTCTCCTCCTCCTCCTCCTCCTCCTCCTCCTCCTCTTCCTCCTCTTCCTCCTTTTCCTCCTCCTCCCCCTCCTCCCCCTTCCTCCTCCTCCCTCGCTTTTCCTCAACCAGACTGGCCGGATCAGAGAATTCTGGCGGCCGCCATAAAGCCCGGAGAAAGGACAAAACGGGTTTGTTGTTTACTCTGACGTCATTTTAGGCTGGCCAACTTGCTTGCTTGCTTTCGGTCGCCCTCTCGCCCTGGCGCGGGGAGCAGACGCGCGGGAAATCTTTTTTTCGAGAAGCGAATGGCATGGCGGCTACTGTGGGTGGGGGAATCATTTTTACTTGTTCTCTTGGCGTATTTGTTTGTGGCTCTCTCACTCTCTATCTGTCTTTCTGTGTGTATGTACGTATCTGTTTAATCATCTATCTATATATACACCTGTTTTTCACTCTGTCTCTCAGTCTGTTTCTGCCTTTCTGTCCTTTTATCTTAAAAAATGTGTTCGTGACAGCGACAGCTCCAAACTTCTTGAAGTTGTCTAGACCACTTCGAATAATTTCTTAAGAAGAACTTCACGCAATATGAAATCATGAGATTTCTTAACAATGGTCCAGGCTGACCGTGGATAAGGAAATAACCAACAGTAACAAGAGCAACAAGAGAAATAGCAAAAACAATAAGGACAGCAACGCAATTGTTGAATATAGTTAACAAAACTTTTATGCTTTATGAAAAATAAGCATGGAACAAGCCGCTGCAGGGAACTGCCAAGAACTAGGAACTTAGCTCATTTTTCTACATATTCAGTAACTTAAGGGGATGAGTCCATGAGCTGCCTTGCTTGACTGTTCTGTGTACTAAAGTTATCTCGTCCGTTCTCACCAGCGAGCGCTATAAAGTCTTGATAACATTGCGGTCCCTTTCCCCCCTCGCTTAGATGTCACGGGTTACGTCACTGAGTGCGTCAGTCTTTGCGTCATTGGTTGCGTTGCGTCATGACCAAGGATGCTTTGTCTTTTGTTTTTAACTTTGTTTTGATTTCATGCTTATTCTCCTTTTCGAGTCTCAGGGAAGTGTGCGTGTGGCTGGGCGCGAGGTGGAAGGCGGGGGGGGCTATTGAGAGCGAGGGAGAGGTGAACGTAGAGATGTAGGAAGTCAGGAACGAGAAAATGGGGAGAAAGGAGGGAGCGAGAGGAGGAGGGAGGGAAGGGAAAAAGGGAGAGGGAAGGAAGTACAAGAGAAAGTGGGGTAATGGGAACGATACAGGGATGTGAAAGAAGTGAGAAAGGAAGGCGGAGGGAAGGAGGTAAGAGAGAAGGGCGCAGGAGAGAGGATAAGAGAGAGTGGAGAAGAGAAAGAAAGAAAAGGGATGAAACTGACAACAAAATCGACAAGACAGAACAGAGGAACAAAGTTTAAAATGAAAGCGTGAGAGCCGCAGCGAGAACAAACAAATGAATAAATACATAAAGAAATAAAAAAAGAGAGGAGGAAAAAACAAACAGAAATTGAAAGAAAGCGAGAGAGAGAGAGAGAGAGAGAGAGAGAAAGAGAGAGAGAGAGAGAGAGGGAGAGAGAGAGAGAGAGAGAGAGAGAGAGAGAGCGAGCGAAAGGTGATTTCCGCAACATCTCACTTCCAAATCACACCAGTGGTCACGCAAGCCCTGCCTCTCCCCCAGAATCCAACAGCTCCCCCAACCCCCTCCCCCCTCGCTCCTTTCCTCCCCCTCCCCCTCCCCCCTCCTTCGTTGTGCGAGCCAAAGCACCGCGTGTGTTGCGAGTGTGGCTTTAATCCCTTCCCTCTTTCCATCTCCTTCCATCTCGCTTGTCTCATTCTCTCCCATCGTTTCCCTGACTTATCTCTCGTTTGTCTCTCTCCCCCACTCTCATTATAACGGTTTTTCTCTCTCCTCCACTTTTTACTTTCTGCTTTTAGTGCTCCCACAAGTCTTTGATTTCTCGTTTCTGTTCTTTTATCACTTGTTTCTCTTCTCTTTCTCTCTTGTCTCATTTTCATCCTTCTGTTGTTCAACCTTCTCCTACCGTTGCTGCTTCTTCTCGTCCTCCTTGTTTGCCTTCTTCTCCCCCTCCCTTTTCTCCTCCTCCCCCTCTTCCCCCTCTTCCTCATCCTCCTCTTTTTCCTTTTCCTCCTCCTCTTCCTCTACATCATCACCATCATTCTTGTGTGTGTGTGTGGATGTGTGTGTGGATGTGTGTGTGTGTGTGTGTGTGTGTGTGTGTGTGTGTGTGTGTGTGTGTGTGTGTGTGTGTGTGTGTGTGTGTGTGTCTCCTGTTGCATATTCACATATACATAAATAAACATATAAATTGCTAATATCTAAGTCAAGAGAAACAGTTACCACCGGTTTAACCCCTTTGCAAATTAATGCAAGCTCAAACAAAGGAACAACCAGCTCTTGTTTGCCAAGTCCATGTCTCAAGCCACAGGTGCGGCTTCCGATAGTTGAAGTTAAGATGTCATGGGGCCAGTTAGCTGTGTTTGGTGCTTGGTTCATGGGTCGTCATGGGGCCAGGAAGTTATGTTTGGTGCTTGGTTCATGGGTCGTCATGGGGCCAGGAAGTTGTGTTTGATGCTAGGCCAAGAATTTTATTTTTCTACATGGTTCATGGGTTATCCTTGGCTCAAGAATTTATATATCTGGTGCACGGGTTGCCATGGAAACAAGACACCCTCACGTGCGAAATTCAAAACAGCGAGAACGCAAAGAAGCGCCAAATGCTACCATTTGTTATGTAAATATTTGTCGTGCTATGTGGCTTGTTTATCATGCTTCTATAATAAATACTACTTTGCAGGAGGTTTGCGGTCACTTTGCTCATCATTTTTCTTATTCAATACTCGTATGCATAACACAAATGCATTCACGCTCATGCACATATTTGTGCTATTGCACAAATACACGTTCATGAAGAGGGAGAGTGGGAGGAGAGAGAGAGAGAGAGAGAGAGAAGAGAGAGAGAGAGAGAGAGAGAGAGAGAGAGAGAGAGAGAGAGTGAGAGAGAGAAAGAGTAATGAATATATAAATATATATATGTATATATTTGATATATATATTATATACCACAACACAAACGCTAACAAACACACACACACACACACACACACACACACACACACACACACACACACACACACACACACACACACACACACACACACACACATGTATATAGATAGATAAATAGGTAGACAAGTAGATAAATAGAGAGCGGCAGAGAAGACTGAAAAGAAAAACAGGACCAGTGTTTACAGCTTCATACCCAGTCCCTTCATACCACCAGCCGCCCCCCGCAAAAAAAAGAAAAAAAAAAAAATTACTTCCCGAAAGGAAATGCACGTCATGCTTTGTGGTCATGCTGCGGTATGTTAGTATGTATACAGTCGGCTTTATGTGTGTATGTATGTGCGTAGGAGAGAGAGAGAGAGAGAGAGAGAGAGAGAGAGAGAGAGAGAGAGAGAGAGATGGAGTTAGAGAGACAGAGACAGAGATAGAGATGAAGATAGAGAGTCCCTACTTGCTCCGCATTCGTCTGGTCCTTCGCTATCCAAATCCTGTAATGGGCTTATGCATCACAAACCTTGTTCAGTAAGCAAGCATTACCCTGCGTCTGAATCAATCCCCTACGCGAGAGGACGTTCGGAAGTAAGGTCGTTTGTACGTTTGGATATCTGGTCGTTTAGGCGTTCGGCTATTTCGCCAATAATTGGGCGTTTTTGCTTTCGGGTATGTGGTCGTTTGGGTCCTCCGGTATGTGGTCGTTTGGGCCTTCGGGTATCGGGTCGTTTGGTCGCTCGGGCAATCGATTGTTTGGGCGTTCGGATACTTGATCGTTAGGTCGTTCAGATGTTCCAATGATTGTTCTGTTGTTCGCTAGTTCAGCTATTCAGTCGATGAGTCGCCGATTCGTTCAGTCGTTTCTTTATCTTCACGTTCAATCGTTAGGCCATTCAGCTGTTTATTTATTCAAACGTTCGTGAACCCTGGCGCCCCATTTCTCTTCCGCCTGCACGTTCTGCCGTTCGGAAATTCCCCTCTGCCGTCCGGAGGTCCCTTCTCCCGATCATCCCCCGGGGGCGAAGCGGAAGGACGTGATGAATGAGGAGGGCAGAGCGCTAAGTGCAGGATGTGTATCGGGTATTAAAAAGGCCCGCTTTTATATTAACAGCGGAGAGCCGTCTTCGGGCGTCAGGGGTAGGGAGGCCAGGGAATGGGGAGGGGAGTGTTAAAGGGAAGCTGTTTGCCGCGAGTGTGGCGGGGTGTGGGTGTGGGTGTTTTTTTTTTTTTTTTTTTTTTTGCGGGAAAGCGTGTTTTGTGTATGTATGTGTGTTGATTTGGTTTAGATAGATCCTTAATATGTTTCCTAAAACACACACACACACAGACACACACACACACACACACACACACACACACACACACACACATACACACATTCACCAACCCACCTCCCCCTCCCCACACTCACAAACACAGACCCCCCCCCCCCCCCCACCGACACATTCACTCACTCGGTAATCATACAAGCGTTTACAGATACTGAAGTTTGCCTTACCATTACGTCCTTCCCCGCATGACGTAAGAGCCCCTGAGGTCAAAGTAGCGGCACTGTACTGTCATCATCTCGTGGATAAGTGGAAGGCCGGTTAAAGACGCTATTTTCGCTTTCTTTGCTCTATTTTTATCTCTTTTGCGTGAATATCTTCATTCATTTCAGCGCTTTTTTTTTTCATCGTCTCCACCATTTTCTGTGTATATTTTCCTTTTTCGTTTTTCCCGTCTCGTTTTGTCTTGTTTTTACTATTAACATTACTTGTTTTTTTTTATTTATATTTTCTGTAGCATAATCTTCTCCATCATTTTTCTCTTCTTCTTATCTTCCTCCTCTTCTACCTTCGTGTTCCTCCTCATTATCTTCTCTTCCTCCTCCTCTTTCTAATTTTTATCTTCATTCTCATCTTCATCCTCCACCTTATCCTTCATCCTTATACTCCAACTTCTTCCTCCTTCTCCTCCACTACCTCCTCCTCCTCTTCCTCTTCCTCTTCCTCTTCCTTCTCTTCAACCTTCTCCTCCTCTTCCTCTTCCTCTTCCTCTTCCTCTTCCTCTTCCTCTTCCTCTTCCTCACCCTCCTCAACCTCCCTTTCCTCTCC
>NC_061848.1:20739348-20741848 GCF_019202785.1 Penaeus chinensis
AAAGGACAAGGAGAAACAGATTAGAGAATGAGGCACTCGAACAGACACAGACAACAGAGGTGGACGTACAGCCAATCCAATGAGATCCCACGATTAATTGAACAGCAAGGAGAGCCACTGTAAGGAAGGAAGGAACGAAGGGGGGGAGGGGGAGAAGGAGGGGGGTAGGGAGCCAGCTGAGAGGTCACTGAATTTACCTCATTTGCATAAAACGTTAGCAAACGAAGCCGGTATCTGCACAAGGAATTATTGTCTAGTGTCGTGTAACATCCCGGGGTGTGTGTAGTGAAGCGTGAGAAGGATTTGGTTTCTGATATTTGCTGTTATTTGGCTGCGCTGCGCCCGTGGTGCACGTGTGCTTGCGGTTGAGGTCACAGAAGAGACATTGAGTGGGCGTGTGCGTGTCTAATACGTAACACTGCAGATATTTCATCAATTTGAGATGGGTATAATGCATTTCTGTATGTCTTTACGTCCTATTTCTCTATTCATTTTAAAATATATTTCCTAGAAATTATATTAAATTTATATTTTTTGTCATTCTAAAAAGACAAAGCGAGAGAGGCATTCAATAAAAGTTTAATCCACAGTTGCTCATTTGACAATACCTGAGCTCGCTCTCCCTTTACAAAGCAGGACACGAATGCAATAAATGTTTCATCCATAGGCGTTCACCCACCTTCCACTCTCCTCCTCCTCCTCCTCCTCCTCTTCCTCCTCCTTCTCCCCCCCTCCTCCTCCTCCTCCTTCTCCCCCCCTCCTACTCCTCCTCCTTCTCCCCCCTCCTCCTCTTCCTCCCCCTCCTCCACCTCCACTACCTCCTCCTCCTCCTCCTCTTCCTCCTCCTTTACCACCTTTACCTTCACATCCTCCTCCTCCGCCTTCTCCTCCTCCTCCTCCTCCTCCTCCTCCGCCTCCTTCCTCTCCTCCTCCTCCTCATCTTGCTCCTCCTCCTTCCTCTCCTCCTCCTCCTCCTCATCTTGCTCCTCCTCCTTCCTCTCCTCCTCCTCCTCCTCCTCCTCCTCCTCCTCCTCCTCCTCCTCCTCCTTCCTCTCCTCCTCCTCCTCCTGCTCCTCCTCCTTCCTCTCCTCCTCCCCCTCTCCCTTTCCCTGCCTCCCCCGCCCCGCCATCGTTCCTGGTAGACCAATCATACCGTTACACAAAGACAAAGCAAGTCAAATACTGTGAATATTGAACTCACGTGCAATTGTTTCTCTCTGTCCCCCCCCTTGTTAAACCGTGACGCAAGAACAATCATAATAATAATGATGATGAGGATGATGATGATAACAATGTTAACGATAATGATGATGATGATAATAATAATGACAATGCTGATAATGAGAGTAATGATAATGATAATGATAATGATAATGATAATGACCATAGTAACAATAGAGGTAATAATAATGAAAAACATATTGATAATGATAATGATGATAACGATCATGATGATGATGAAGATGTGATAATGATAATGATAATAATAGTAATAATAATAATAATAATAATAATAATAATAATAATAATAATAATAAGGATGACAATGATGAAGATGACAATAATACGGATAATAATAATTATTATTATTATCGATATTATTACTATTATAATTATAATAATACTAATAATCATAATGATAATAGTAATAATAAAAATAATAATGATTAGAAAAAGAATAGCAAAGTCAACAACATCGATAAAAATAATGATGACAGTGACAAAAATGATAATTGTAATATAATGAATAAAAAATACGACCCCATCCGTGGTGAGTGCCGAGGTTGCAATGTCAACAAAGTCAAGCATTATTGTGGAATTCTGCCACCGTAATTCTCGATGGCTTTATGTGATGTACCTGAAAACCCTCAGCGCCAGGTCTGTTCCCTCCCTTCCCTTCCCCCTCTTTCCATCTCCCCTCCTCCTCCCTCCCCTGCCCTTCTCCTCTCCTTCTCCTCTCCTCACTCTTCTGCCTTCCCTCCCCTTCTCCTCTCACTACCTCCTCCCTGCCCTCCTCATCCCATTCTCTCAACTCTTCTCTTATCTCCCCCCCCCCCCCCTCCTCTCAACTCATCTCTCCCCGTTCTTCTCTTCCCTCCTCCCTCCTCCCTCCGCCTCCCTTCTACCTTCCTCCTCCCAACCCGCCCCCTTCTCCTCCTCCCCTTCTCCCATGTAAAACTTTTATTATAACACTATACTTATTTGTTTCATCCAACGAGCTCTCTCTCTCTCTCTCTTTCTCTCGCTCTCTGTCCGGTTTAGGAGGCACGCGCCTTTACGCCTCACTTTGTTTTCTGTTTATAATGAATCCGATGACACAGTATGTATACGATGAAGAGGTGGGGGTTGGGGGCGGGGATGGAAAGAGAGGGCCAAAGATAGGAGAGTACCATGATAGGGAAAGAGGGGAGGTAAGTAAGAGAGTGCAACAGTATGGGGAAAGAGTGCCAATGGGATAGGTAAACAGTGCTTAGGGAAAAGGGGGGGGGGGGAAATGGAT
>NC_061848.1:20771848-20783745 GCF_019202785.1 Penaeus chinensis
ACTTTATAATTTTCTCCCCTTTTTCCTTCTACAACTTTCTTTTCTTCTTTCTTCTTCTTCTTCTTCTTCTTTTTCTTCTTCTTCTTCTTCTTCTTCTTCTTCTTCTTCATCTTCTTCCCTTTCTTCTTCTGCTACTTTTCTTCTTTTCTTCTTTTTTCGACTTCTTTTACTAGTACTGCGGTTACTGCTGCTGCTGTTGCTACTGCTGCTGCTGCTATTGCTATTGCTATTGTTTTCTTTTGCTGCTGCTGCTGTTGCTACTACTACTACTACTACTACTACTACTACTACTACTACTACTACTAATAATAATAATAATAATAATAATAATAATAATAATAATAATAATTATAATAATAATGATGATAATAATGCTACTACTTCTGCTTCTGCTACTACTACTACTACTACTACTACTACTACTACTACTACTACTACTACTACTACTACTACTACTACTTCAACTACTACTACCACTACTACTGCTACTACTACTACTACTACTACCACCATTACTATTACTATTACTATTACTTCTATTTCTACTTTTTCTTGTTCTCCCTTTTTTTCTTCTTCTTCATGGTCAAACCACCAGGGTTTTCGGAATAGGAATCAAACGGTCTTTAAAGCCCCGGCGACAAGGACCGCTACAGGAACAGGCGTCCTCCATCACGTGAATATGGATGAGATAGACGCTGATGTTGATGTTGACTGACAATCTCTTACAGGATAACATCGATCACGGGCACTCGAGGGGACCCCAGAGGGGGGGCAGGGAGAGAGAGACGGAGAGGGAGGAGGGGAAAGGGAGAGGAGAGAGAGAAGAGGGGGATAAGGGATGAGGGAGAGGGTGAGAGAGAGAGGGAGAGGGGGAGAGAAGAGGCTTCAGCCAGACGGAATGCGACCGAGTGAGTGATTGGTTGATTGGTTGGTTGGAGTCCACGGTGGTTTTTTGAAGAAGGAATCGAGGAGTTACGGAATGTGATTTTGAGGGATAGACTGGACTGGCGGTGGATGGTTTCATTGGGATGATTGGTGGTCGGATTGGGTTTATGGATGAGTTGAGTGATTGCGTTTTCAAGATGGAGTTTGCAACGTGATTGGCGTGTGGCGTTTGCTAGATTCTTGGTAGTTTCTGAGTGAGGATTCGTTATTCGCGATTGAAACGCGGATTAGATTGGCGATGAGTGGTTTCCTTGCTGATTGGGTGTTTATGATAGGGGGTCTGGGAAGGGGGGTGAGGGGGATCTAGAGATGGGATTGGGGACGTGGCTTAGAGAGTGGTTTGTAATTGGAGGCGGAAATCACTGTGAGATTAGATGCATAATGAATCAACTTTTTTTAAGAGGTAAATGGTTATGTAATATGGGCAGATTTCTATTATATATGGTTATTGATAAATGTTGGTAGTGTTGAATATCCAGACAGTAAATATAGCACCGTGTTTGTACCCTTGTTTTCTTATATTTTCTTTTTTATTTTATTTTTCTCTCCCTCTTTATTGGCTCTGTAACGGGATCGATTGTAGGCCGCGTATTTGCCCTCCGGTGAAAACAGCGCGAGAGTGTGTCTCCCCCGCCTTGTTATGAGGCAGCGACAGAGATAGCACAGATCTTCAAAGAGTGAGAAACACACTTTGATCGGCGTCTCCCTGCACAGCGACACAAAAACATTTCTCGTTCGCGTTCCTGTAATTGTGATGGCGGGGCTTCAATTATCTGTCGTTGTTTCGTTTTTTTTTTTTTTTTTTTTTATTGTTGATGCTGTTATTTTTATATTGGAGTATTGATAGGAATTTTTCTTTTTTTTCTTTTTTTTACTGCCTTGTTGCCGTTATCTTGTTCTGTCCGGTCTCCTCTCTCTCTCTCTCTCTCTCTCTCTCTCTCTCTCTCTCTCTCTCTCTCTCTCTCTCTCTCTCTCTCTCTCTCTCTCTCTCTCTCTTCCTCCTCTCTCTCTCTCTTTCTCTCTTTCTCTCTCTCTTTCTCTGTCTCCTTCCTCTTTCTCCCTCTCTCTCTCTAGCGTTGTTTACATTATTTTTCACTTCTGCGGAAATTGTCTTTCGTTCTCGTATTAAGGCATCTTCCTTTCCGATTCCAAGAAAATGTTCTCTTTTCGCCAAGATCCGCGTTGGGTTCGGGTGGTTATCGCGGGGAATCCATAAACCCGGCTCATGTAATGGGGCGTGAACAACTGTCTTCTTCGAGGCGATGGTTGGGAATTTCGGACCCGATGTTCTGTCGCGTTATTTTTCCACTCTCTAATGTTTCTGAATATGCAAATAGTAAAAAATATTTCCCTGCATTGTCAGGACACTGGGATTTTATAGTGAAATGTGGCGCGGTGAACACGTAGAGTGTAATCCCCTGGCTCAAAATTGGTAGTATGCATGGTTGCATGTATGTGTAAGTGCCCATATATATGTATATATATATATATATATATAGATAGATAGATAGATAGATAGATAGATAGATAGATAGATAGATAGATAGATAGATAGATAGATAGATAGATAGATAGATAGATAGATAGATAGATTGATAGATAGATAGATAGATAGATACGTATATATATGTATATACAAATGTATATATATGCATATATATATATACATATATATGTGTATATATACACATAACTATACATTTGTATATATATACATACATACATATACCTACATATACATTTGTATATCTACATGTATATGTATATGTAATGTATATATATATATGTGTGTGTGTGTGTGTGTGTGTGTGTGTGTGTGTGTGTGTGTGTGTGTGTGTGTGAGTGTGTGTGTGGTGTGGTGTGCACGTTCCTACTCGGTTAGAGATTTATTGAGTTTGCATATGTGCAAGAGTAACGTTATTGATTAAAACCATAATTATTCTATAAATAGTTTGAACGAAAATTTTACTCCCGAGTTGAAGAAGAGGCGATTCACTCACGCTCTTTTGGTAAAAAACAAATGCATACGTTTTCAAGCAGCTGATTTTGAACTCGCATGTGCTTGACCTTTTAACTTGAAAGAGAGAGAGAAAAAAAATAAATCCAGTTGGATTAAGATTGTAAAAAAAAAAAAAAAAAAAAAAAAAAAAAAAAACTTCCACCAGGAGAAATGATCGACAATTAATGAATGCGATTTTACTGATAAATAAGATAAAAATTAATTGAATATTCCCAGTTGGAGTTGGAGTTCCAGGAGGCGAAGTAAGCGCGTGGAGTTTTCCAGTTAGCGTTAAAGTCGCCTTAATGGAAACGCCAGCATAATCGTCACTCTGCCGCGACTCCTGGTTAAAGAAAACCATTGACGGGGAGCTCGAATGAAAGAAAAAAATCTGAAAAGGGCTTAAAAAATGGGTGGGGAAGAGGGAAAAAGTGAAGGGGAAAGAGAGAGAGAGAGAAAGAAAGAAAGAAAGAAAGAGTGAGTGAGTAAGTGAATGTGAGAGAGAAAGAGAGAGAGAGAGAGAGAGAGAAAGAGAGAGAGAGAGAGAGAGAGAGAGAGAGAGAGAGAGAGAGAGAGAGAGAGAGAGAGAGAGAGAGAGAGAGAGAGAGAGAGAGAGAGAGAGAGAGAGAGAGAGAGAGAGAGAGAGGCTGGCGGAAAAGCGTGTATGAAAGACGACAAGGTGAATATATATTTCCTTCGCCTCCTCCTTCATCCCCTCTATCTTCCCTCGAGCAGGAGTCTCCACAAAAATGAAATGGAATGTCAAAGAAGAAGGAAAAAGATGAAAAGCGCTCAGATATCCTGACATGCGCTTTTTGAAGCCATAAAGCACCAAGTGAGCTGTACACTTTTCCAGGCACCCTTTTCCTATCAGTACGAGTAAGCGTATCAAGGCTTAAACTGTAACGCACTGCTAATCTGACATGCACTGAAAAAAAAAAAGAAATGAAAAATAAAATGGCATGTGGACTGTGGGGGGGCGAGGGGGGTTAGTAGGGCAGGGGAAGGGGACTGAAAGTCGGATGTGAAAAGTGGGTTGTAAAAGCGTAGAGTAGAGTGAGCGTTCATGTATTTTCCCTTAGTGGTTTCGTCAGTTTTTTTTTTTCCAAGTTTTTAGGTTTTTTTATTCAGTTTGTTTGTTGCAGTTATTATTTATTTTTGATTTGACTTGCGAATATTAAGAAGATTATTGATATATCTCTTACTATCATCCCGATTAGTATTGCATTCGCTATTGTTATTATTATTATTATCATTATTATTATTATTATTATTATTATTATCATCATTATCATTATTACTATTATTACTATAATTATCATCCTTATTGTTGCTGTTAGTGCTATCATCATCATTATCACAATCATAGTTAACATTAATATTATCATCACTTTCATTATCTTTATCCTCATTACAGTTATCATTATTCCCGTGACTTTCTCAAATTTAACCCTTTCTCTTTGCGTGTTTGGTGCTAATACGTTTGCTTACGATGTCATATTGCTATAATATAAACATGTCATCAACTTGATATGTTGCAAGATCTTCATGTGTTCTTGACCTTGCGACCTGCCAATCAATAGTCTTGTGTTGTTTCTTGCTCTTAATGAGACCTTGTGACAGGTTAAGTATGTTTGAATGTTGTGCTTGATGTTGCTATTATTATTGTTCCAATTATTGGTACTATTTATTTTATCAGGTGTTCTATGTAGTGATAATGTTGATATTGTTATGATCATCACCATGCATTACCAAAACCCTTAAACAGTCATCGACACCACCAGTAAACAACCACAGTTCAACACCAAACAGCCATTATTACCAAACAACCATCATCACAAAACAGCCAGCACCACCAAACAACAGTTATTACTAAACAACCATCAGCGTTAAACAACCACCATCACCAAACAACCATTATAAATAAATAACCATCAGCCAGCACTATTAAGGAACCAACCAGCAACATAAAACAAGCCTTATTATCAAACAGCCATCACCATCGTTGAACAACCATTACCGCCCTTAAATAACCATCTCTAAACAAACATCCATCACGGCCACGAAACTCTCCGTAATAAGGCGAAGGCACATCAAAAAGAACAGCTGGAAGGCGAGGGAGAAAGGCCGGCCAGACATGACAAGGTGCTGAAGACAACGAGGGACTTTGGGGGAGGCTTGGCTATTGGCTGCTGGAAATCTGAGCAACGGGGAGTCGGGGCCCGGGATTCTCTCGACGCCTTCCTTTCTTTTTATTCTTTGGGCCTTTTCATTTTATTTTCTTGTAGGTTTTGCTTTTTTATTTATATATATATTTTATCAATTTCTCTGTTTCTCTCTCTTTCTCTCTCTCTATATATATATATGTGTGTGTGTGTGTGTGTGTGTGTGTGTGTGTGTGTGTGTGTGTGTGTGTGTGTGTGTGTGTGCGTGTGTAATGTGTTATATATATATATACACACACACACACACACACACACACAAACACACACACACACACACATACACACACATGTACATATACACATCGCTGCTCCTCTTTCTAGCTGCATCATTATATCTCTCATTCTCTTTATCTCCCTTTCTTCACTCTCCTTTAATAGTTACCATAATTGTCGTTAGGTATGGTGGCCAGTAGGCAAGCAACGCGCGGAAGCGTGATGAGTAAATGGCTTCAAAACGACATTATATAATGCATTATGAAAACAAATTATCCTCCGCTTGTATCCGGTAATGGAATGGTATTTTTATAGTTTTATTTTTCCCTAATAATTTTACTCCTTGTCGGTATCATTTGTTTTAACAGTTTTGTTATTGTGATTATGAATATTAGTTTTCGCTTATATGTTATGAAAATGTAGACAACTGGTTACCACAGCTTTAGGTATGGATGAAGTGCTTCTGTAGAATATGTACAAAGGCATCCCTTGATAGGTCTTCTTGAGGAGTAGGTCAGAGGTACAAGGGTTGGGGTAAAGGAGGATGGAGGGGAGGATGAATGGATGGGGCTGGGGGTTGAGGGGGCGTTACCTGGCTGAGAGGAGAGAGATAAAGTAAGAAAGGTGAAAGTGTAGAGCTTAGGCGTTGCTGAGACACACAAGGGGAGGTTACGGTTAAAACTGTAATGAGATTTAGTGTTCTCCGTTACGTCGGGGTGAGCAGACAGCACTGGGGAAATGTGTCCATCGGAAAAGGAATTGCAGTGAATTAGAAACACAGAAGAATGAAGCAAGAAAAGATGGATAATAATGCCTGACTCCTAATTGAAATCGAAAATAGTCTGGCACTAAATAACTATTAGAAATTTATCAGAGGAACAGCAGGAGTGAACAAGTCAAACACTGAATAAAAGTGAGTATAAGGGTGAACGAAAGAAAGTCAATAAAGATACAGAATTCGTAACAAACGAGGGTGAAGAGGGTGTGGACGGCCGGCAGAAGATTTAGGGTGAGAGCCAGCAAGTTGGAGCTACGAGACAAGGATAACTGACAGATATTGGAAAATAGGGAACTTGTTTGGAGGGTTAGGGTGCGAGCGAGGAGGTACTCTGGTACAAGAACATGTAGGGAATGTTTTCTCTCTATAGGATGTGATGCTGTGCCGGATGTAGCATTATACTGTAGTTCTAATAAAAGGTTTAGACTTAATACGATTAGACCATCAACGTTTAGACTGCATTTACTTAGTCGAGAAGGGAATTGGAATTGTATCTGATTATGGAATGGATTTAATCAACGATGTTTCACGGCAGGTTAGAAGTATTAAGGTCGCGTTTGATCACAGCTTGGGTTTATTGAAACTGTTCACCGAACAGATGTATTAAAACTGTCATTGGCCGTTGAACAAATGTATTAATAGGTGAATTTGGTCAACGGATATACATATCAGGGTTGTTTTTGATTACAGTGTTGATATATTAAAACTATTTGGTCGTCGGATAAACATATCAATGTTAAATTTGGCCACGGATTAGAAGTGGGTAAAATCGTGTTTGCTCATCAGATAAACCGTATTAAACAATCTATTCCGCATCTCCTTGAAGCGAGTTCTAAAAGGAGATAGACAAAAAATAGGAGAAAAAAGGACTTACGCACACACACAAAATAAAAACACAACATAGGCCATGACGTTGAAAAGGAAGCGAAGAGGAAATGAGGATGTCTCTTGCATGAAGTCTGAATGTTGAGCGTGTGCAAGATAGTATTTTTTTATTTTTTATTTGTATATATTTTTGTCTGTTTGTTTGGGGAGGAGAGAGGGAGGACTATTTTTAGGGGAAAAGGAAGAGCAGGAGGGAAAGAGGGACAGGAGAAACTGGGGGAGCGTCGTTGGTGTTCAGGTTTAAAGTGTAGCTGTAGGGGGGGGGTTGAGGGGAAGGGAGGGTGTTAGGGTAATTCGATGGGGAAGGTAGGGAGGTTAAAAGGGGCAAAAGGAATTAAAATGGGTGAAAAGATGGTAAGAAAGAAGTGGAGAATTGAGTAAAGTCGTATTAGTGTTAAAATTAGGGGGGGGGGGGGAGGTTTACATGGATAAACACAAGTACAGGTTCCATTTTTTTTCCCCCGCCCTTTTCCGCTTTACTTTTTCCCTCACTCTCCTTCCCGAGGGAATTTGTATCCAACTTTTCCTCTGGGGTGATAGAGCACGAAGCTGCAGCCCGTGATAAGCGGTTTTGTTATTCGGTTGAGCAAGATAAACGCCCGGGGGGAAATCGGGCGCGGAGGAGGAATCGGCGCCGCGGATGCTGTGCGTCGCGAGATGTGGGAGACGCGGCGGGGGAGATGCTCGTGCTGATGCCGAAGGTGCCGGGGATCGCGGCCGGCTTTTACGCGCCTCGTCGGGAGGGAGATTCTGGGAGGTTGTCGCGGTGTTTGCTTTTGTTTGTTGTGGATTTTTTGGTTTGTTTCATTGCAATGTAGCTTGTCTTTCGTTGTTGTTTTTAGTGATTAGTTCAGTCTTTGTTCTCTTCTTTGTTGCGTTTTTTTTCCGTTTATTTTGTTTGAATTTCCTTGTTATCACGTGATTCCACATTATCTTTGTGTTATTCTGTTTTGATTTTGATTTATTGGACTGCATTTTGTTATTTGCTTCTTTTCCTTTTCGTACCGTGTACAGCTAACCAGAAATAATGAGCTAAAAATGGTGAGTCGACATGTATTGCAAGATCAAAAATAAGGGTGAAAATAATCCTTTGAATACTTAAAAACAGGTAAGCAGGTTAACAGGTGCAAGGTGCATGTAAACAGGCACATAATCAACGTAAGTGTCTCAAGGAGAAAAGTTTTGTATTGTTAGTACTTTACAACTACTTACCCCAACACAATGTAAACCACGTTATGTTTGCCGCGTTCAACTTTTGCAGAGATTATTTTGAAAGGGCATCGCGGGGTTCTAGAAGGTCATGTATCATAAGTATGGATACATAAAGACGACATACATACATACATATAAACAAATAATATATATATATATGTGTGTATACATATAAATATATATATACATATATATTTTTGTATATATATATAAAGCATCTGTGTGTCTGAATGAGCATTTTACGCTCTGGTTTACAATGCTTCTGCGTTCAAACAATTCTTACGTTTAACTCTCCGGTCTGGCACTCCTTGTTTAATATATGTGCACCCCGAGCGAACCAAGAATTTTATGCGCCGTTGCATATTCTCTTATTTTCAGAAAATATAGTTTTAGGATTCTACAAACAGATTACATAATTGTATGTGAGTATATATATATATATATATATATATATATATATATGTATATATACATATATTTACATATATATATATACATATATGTGTGTATATATATATATATATATATATATATATATATATATATATAAATGTATATGTATATATATATACACACCTAAATACATATATACATACATACATACATATATATATATATATGTGTGTGTGTGTGTGTGTGTGTGTGTGTGTGTGTGTGTGTGTGTGTGTGTGTATTTGTGTGTGTTTATGCAATGTATATATGAACACACACACTCACACACACACACACACACACACACACACACACACACACACACACACACATATATATATATATATATATATATATATATATATATATATATATATATATGACGTACATGGATTATAAGAATAAGGAAATCAGCAACATCCCTTGAAGAGAAATAATGCCGTTCGATCAAGGCCAAATGAGCGTCGGGAAGTCACTGTTCCCGTGACCACTAACTGCGTGGGAGAAGTGTAATTAGTAACAGAGCTCGTTCTAATCACCGTAATTCTGTATATGGTTTTGCTTTATTGCAATGCATCGCCGATATTGGCAAGGCGAATTGCACACCCGCGCGGAGGTGTTTTGTGTAATTGGTTTAGGTTATTCGTTTAATGATTTTATGGAATTTGCCTTCAGATAAGCAATCTCAAGTTTTTTTTTTTTTTTTTTTTTTTTGTTAGTTGTTGCCATTCGAAATCATGATTAATGTCAATATGATAGCCGTTATCATCATCATCTTCACCATATCACCATGAATGACCACCATCGCATCGTTATCATAAATCACCATAAACTTTTTTATCATCATCATAAATCTTTATCATCATTACAAATCATCACCATTATAGCATTACCATGAATTATCATAAATCATCATCGAATTACCACCGCCATTTTCTCTTCTTCATCCTCATCATCACCGCCGTGCCCATCACTGTAATTGCAATCATCGCCGCGTTTACTACCATCATCGCTTTTTGTTTTTTTATCAAGCTAAACCCCCCCCCCTTTCCCAACCTCGCCCTACTCTCAGCCCCCCAACACCTCTCTTCCCCCTCTTAACCCCACCTTCCTTGCAATCCTCCGCCCTCCTCTTCCTCCTACTCCTTCTTCTTCCCAACTCTTATTCCTTCTCTTGTCCTCTTGCTTGCTCACTACCCCTGTTCTCCTCCTTGTCTCCAGCCTTCCTACCTCCCTTCCTTATCCTCCTCCCCTCTCTTATCCCTATCCCTCCCATCCCCCCTCCTCATCCCTATCTCCCTTACCTCCATCCCTCCTACTTCCCTTCTTTATCCTCATCCCTTCTCTTGTCCCTACCTTTCCCACCTCCCTTCCTTATCTCTATTTCCCTTATCCCTATCCTCCCAACCTCCCTTCCTCAACCCTATACTTCCCATCCTCCACCCCCCCCATATCCCCACCCCCTCTCCTCCCCTTCCATATTCTTCCTCCCAAGCTGAGATCGAGTCATAAACCGCAGCCAGAAATCTTTGCCTCCAGACGCTCCTTCCGCAATGTATGACCTGAATGAATGAAGATCATTAGATGAATACAAATTGTCAATGAATAAGAATGAGAGGGAGAGAGAGCCATGTACGCCGGATCGCTTCGCTGACGTTTATAGTATGATAAATGGGTCTATGGCACTTTTACTGTGTATTACCCCCCGATATGGCTCTCGCGGGGCTCTGCAGCAAGGGAGCAAGGGGGGAGAGGAGGTTTTTGTGGGGGGGGGGGGGTGATGGTGCTGCTTAGTGTTTGCTTGTTCGTGTGTTTGTTGTTAATGTGTTGTGTCGGTGCTGTTGTCTGTGGGTTTTTTTTTTGTGTGTGTGTGTTTGTTTATTTGCTTCTCTGTCTGTCTTTCACTTTTCTCTTTCTGTCTGTCTCTCTCTCTCGCTCTGCCTCTCTCTCTCTCGCTTTGCCTCTCTCTCTCTCTCTCTCTCTCTCTCTCTCTCTCTCTCTCTCTCTCTCTCTCTCTCTCTCTCTCTCTCTCTCTCTCTCTCTCTCTCTCTCTCTCTCTCCTCTACTCTCTTCCTCATCTATTTCCTATTTTACTCTGCGCTTAAAAATATTTTCCCCTCTCTCGTAGGGTTACCTCCTTCCTATTTTCGTTTATTTGCCTGTAGAACACGTATGTATTTTTGTGTACCCAGATTTTGTTTTTACACTTTTAAGTCAAGTTTTGTAGGTTAGATTTTTGTTATATATATTTTTTGTTTATTATTATTTTTTTTTTTTTTTTGTCTGTATATAAAACAAAACATTAACCATTTTTCCCTTTCTTCTTTTCTCCAGGTACGTGTTCTCTCAACCACATCAGCCGCAGAGAAAGAGGGAGGACGAGAGAGAAAGGGGAAAAAAGGCTGATATACGAGGTACAAGTGAAGCTTCAGCATGTTAGTCTCTTTAAGCTGGTGTAAGGGAAATACCTGCTGGTGTTAGTGGCACTAACTGGTGTCACGCCGGCTACCTGTCAGGCGAGGGGGAGGGGGTGCTCTATTTGCGCGTCGTGTGCCCTCGACTCTAACACGAAAAGGACGTTTTTTATGAGCTTTCGTCCGTCTGGGCTGAGGTTTTGGGTTTCTAAAGTCCCCCCTTTAAATGCAGTTATCTTCCCTTGTTTTCCTTTCTCCCTTCCTTTATCTCCTTTCCCTCCTTTAGAGGGAAAGGAGATAAAGGGGAAGTATCTGTGTCTCTGACACACACACACATAACACACACACACACACACACACACCACACACACACACACAAAACACCACAAACACACACACACACACACACAAAACCAACACACACACACGCCCCACACGCCACACACACTCACACACAACACAAACACAAAAACCCACACACACACCACATCACACACACCACACCACCACCCCACCATAAACACTTCATTTTAGTGTGGGGCGTTATTGTTTATTTCATGAAAAATAAAAATGTTGACTGTTTTTCCTGATATCGCCAATATGAAGAGTTGTTAGATGAAACATTAATATTATTTCCTAAAATAAATATAATAGCCTTTATTAATACCTTTTATGTTTTTTCGATGAGAAAAATGTATGTTATATATTTTTGATTTGGGTAAAAAGATGATCTATAAAAGGGTTTGTTGAAAATAAATGTATTTTTTACGTTTCATAAACTAACCCTTGGGGTA
>NC_061848.1:20790293-20802793 GCF_019202785.1 Penaeus chinensis
CACACCATATACATACACTTTCACCCCTTGCACTCACACACACTCTCTCCCCTCACACTTCCCCACTCTTTATCCTTACACTCACACTTTTCATCCTCACACTCATGCACTCTCCACTCTTTCACTTATACTCTCCCCCACTGCATTTCTGCACTCTAATGCACCCTTATGGTCACATGCCCTCCCCCATCACAATCACCCACTTTCACTCCTCAAACTCTCCACCCTCCCACTCACAATCGTATTTACAATTATTTTATAGTTGATTAAAGAAGCTCAATAATCATGAATCACATAGCAAGTTGCAATATTCATCTGTGTAAGAAACAAATATATAAACAAAGAAACCTGCCACCTGGAATGTCACTCTAAATTAACAATGAGATTTTCAGATTTTACCTGGCATAAAAGTAAACTGATTTTCTCAAGAGTAGTTCCATCCTATAGGTACAGTATTCAACACTAACCAAGGAAGACACTGAACTACTATTTTTAAACATAACAACATGCAAGAGAAGGGGGGAATGCTTTTCCTTCAAGGTAAAAACTTGGCTACAACTTCCCACGTACTGGGATACAGTAAAGGGGTGAGATTGAACTTTGTGTTTATGTTTACCACTATTTGGTGACAATCATGACCATCATTCACACTTATTGTGACCAAATATTCTCCAGCACAGGCAGAAACATCTACACCAATTATAAAACAGCTATGATTTACAAATATGTTCCCAACAATAAAGTCTACTAAAATTACCTATAAATATAAATGCTAAACAACCTCCTAGTGATCTCAGTGCAAATGAGTGCAAAACCAAAATCACCAATGTATTGTGATGTCTTGTAGATAACAACAGAGGGAATGTGGTGTGGCATCATGGTTGCCTCTTTGCATACTCAGCTACCCTCCAAATCAAATACGATGATTACTATGATATTTAAATATGTTAAATTGTTATCTTGGCCCCAGTGAACACAAATTACTTCCTTTTTTAATTCCTTGTACTTAAGTTTCTCTTAATATTTTTCTTACATGACTGCAGTCAAGCAAAGGAATTTTGTATACTACCTCCTAACAGTTACATACCACAAGATCTGTCCTGCACAGACAATGCGACACTTCTGTAATTGTACTCTTTCTGGTGCAATGTATGATACACAGCCTTCTTACTCAAAGCCCATCAGCCTACATACTGAACTATCACTGGTCTACCAATTTTTTTTCTTAACTAAACAGGTAAACATTTAAGCTACTTCATATATAGTCACTGAAGTGGTTTAAATGAAGTGTAAAAAAGTGCCTTGGTTTGGTTTAAAAAGAGCTGATGATGATCAGCCTTAGTCTACAGAGATTTATACAGGGTGTCTCAAACATTACATCACATCTTTGTAGCCATAAAAAGAAAAAGAATGAGATCTAAGAAAATCTTCCATGCACAAATGCATTTTATTACTTCAGGTATGAAGTGGTTCCTATAAATTAAGCAGAGCAAGTGTTTTAGGGATGACAGTCAAGCAGGAAAGGGGAGGGAGAGAGGGAAGTTGCAATGCAGTGCTATAATCAATTTTTGAATTACGAGTTCTTCACACTACTTATCGAACATTAAAGATAAAAGCAAGATCATTTTAGTCATGTATTCCTTTGATAAGAATTATAAATAGGGTTGTAACTAACTAACCAACTAAATAAATAAATATTTAAATAAAATAAATGATTGCACCATGGCAACCTTTATTCTCTGGCAGCTGTGTCACATTCTTAAATTGCAACTCAGGTGTCAATTGTATCAGCCATCTGCAAAATGCACACCTACATACACAATTTCCAACACAGAATCATACTCCTCCACCTCTACAACTATCTGATATAAATCATGAGAGACACTGTACAAAATATTAAGAAGTTTTAGTTCATTATGAATAGTATGGAAGATTTATTAAAGCAGGTTAGATCCTCTTTTGCCTGTGAGAAGGCTTAGGACGGATTAATGCAACTCAGAATAGTACACATCCAAGATACAACAGATACTTATCAGACTGAAGGACAGGGTAGAACTAAATCCTACGAGGAGGGTTCGAGAGGACAGGACCACATCAGAAAAGGCAAGCCAGAAGGGAATTTACGTGAGACTGGACAAGACGAGAGGGGACTATAATAGAGAGGGCAGAATGGAAAGGAACCATATCTATGAGGGCATGACAGGATGGGACCATACTGGACCGGGAGAACAAGATGGGAATGGACCAAACAAGCCCTGGGGGGATAACATGTGAATGCACCAGATGGAAATGGACACTTCCAAGCCAAGGCAATACCACTCTAGACAGCTACAGCCAAAGTAAGCACAGGTAAAACTGAAAAGTTCCATTCTTCTAGGAAGATGATGATGATGATGATGATGATGATGATGATGATGATGATGATGATGATGATGATGATGATGATGATGATGATGATGATGATGATGATGATGATGATGATGATGATGATTATTATTAACATGATATTCATGATCATTTTCATAATGATGATATGATCATGATATTGATGGTCATCATCGTGATAATTATATTCATCATGATGATGGTCATTATGATCATGTTCATCCTCAGAAACATTATCATGAGGATGCTATGATATAAATAAAATAACTACAAAAATGTTTGTAAAAGATGCTGCCTCTATATAAACAAACAACAACTAGAGAATTCTTTAACAGAACTCACATTCTGTATCAAAATCATGAGGCAATAATTCCCTTTCATCAAACTTACAAATACTGAAGGATGTGAAAAAAATGAGAAAATAAACAGTAACAGACCAGGACAAACCGTACAACCTTTCACACAGGCAGCTGGCTGATGGCACTGCATATTCTATCCTAAATTTCTGCTACACATTACAGCTTATGGGTGAACTCATGACTCTTAAGGTTATATTTCTGTGAGGAGCGGTAGGGACAGTGCGCGCAGGCAAAGGGCTTTTCCCCGGTGTGCACTCTTATGTGCTTTTTCAAATGATCTTTCCTAGCAGTGGAGTAGACACAGTAGGGGCATCGGTGCCTCTTCTTGGTGGCATCTTGTCCACCTTTCCTCTCACTCATGCTGCCCAGTCCCACCTGTGGAGATATCGCGCTTACTAGTCTTTCTCAACATGGGTGAAAAGGCTGCAGTGAAAGAGGGGGGAACTACCAGATTACTACTTGCTTTGGAACATTAATGACACTTTAGGAAAAGGTGGACACAAACTACGTCCCATTTTATTGGGCTTGAATCACTTTTCATTACACATACAAGGGAGAAGGAAGCAATCTACCAACACTTTCCTATCATTAAAAATAAACTGGGGGAGACAGACACTGAATGGGAATAAGGACTTGCCACTGACACTATAACATCAATACTCTGTATTACCTGTTCCTGCAAAAGGATAAAAACAATCTTCAAATGTTACATTGATTCACGAAGCTCTTCCCCTCCACCTCCACCTACTACCCCATTTCAAAAATTAGTAACATGCAAAACAGCCTATACGAATATCAAAAATGTGCTGGTCTTTTAGAATAAACTAAAATAATCTACGACACCACAAACTGTGCTTCTGTCTCCTACTTCACCCTGTTCCTCTTCTTCTGGTGCTATCTGCCTTGACATTGCCATACATAATATAATTTATATGTAATACTCCTACAAGCAATGTTTACCATATTCTTGTCAACATTAATTATTCTCCTCCAACTAACAATTATATTCAGCACATCTTTTACTAACTTCTCTTTAAACGTGTATTGTGTGAATGTAGATTCATGGTTCTCATCGAGGAGTATATGAAACCTATATATCCCTGGGATAACTAGTGTAGGGGTATCAAATCTATCAAGTCAACTGCACTGCAAACCCTTTTGGACAACCTGTCATGAAACTTTACTGCATTTCTTTCTTACACCTTAAACCCTCAATAGGACTCTATATCCAACACCATCAGGATGCAGAGGAGCATCCTGAGGAGCTGTAGATTTGACCGTAAAAATTATTCATCAGCTTCAGTTCTTCACTGTTCCACTTGGGTATAAGTTAACCTACTTTCTCAGATCATACAACCAATATACTTTCAACATTTTCTATATATACTTAAGGACTGACAAGCTGCAATACTTCACTACTTACTCAAAAACTAGAATTCTGATCAAATAAACATCCAAATATCCGATAACACTAAATCAGTTATTGCCAAAATTATCTATACTATCCACCTAAACCATCCCAATACTTGAAAAAAAAAAGAAAAAAAAATTCTTTCTTGCCACATTCTGCAAACAAAGTGCAAATTTTTTCCATAAGCAGAATATTTAACAACCAAAAATAGCAAATAATATAATGTACTGTACAGGCAGACAACATACTCATGTACACAGGCACGAACATTCACCCACTCACTCCACTCACTCACTCACTCACTCACTCACTCACTCACTCACTCACTCACTCACTCACTCACTCACTCACTCACTCACTCACTCACTCACTCACTCTCACTCACTCACTTACACTCTCTCTCTCTCTCTCTCTCTCTCTCTCTCTCTCTCTCTCTCTCTCTCTCTCTCTCTCTCTCTCACACACACACACACACACACACACACACACACACACACACACACACACACACATACACACACACACACACACACACACACACACACACACACACACACACACAACTCTCACTCACTCAAACATTCACACACTCACACACTCACACATTCACACATTCACCCACTCACACATTCACCCACTCACACATTCACCCACTCACACATTCACCCACTCACACATTCACCCACTCACACATTCACCCACTCACACATTCACCCACTCACACATTCACCCACTCACACATTCACCCACTCACACATTCACCCACTCACACATTCACCTACTCACTCACTCATTTCAGCCATGACACAAAGTAGCTGCAGCCCCAATGTTTTCAAATTCATTCATGTCCAAGTTCAAACCTGACCCTCTCTTCTCTCTTTCTGCATATCTTCTTTCAACAAAGCCTAACTACAACTTGTCTTTTAACCATTTCCCTTCTCCACTTATTAGGTTTGCCACTGGCTCCCTTGCCACTATGGGCAAGACTGAACGTTATCAATATAGAATAAAAAAAATGCCAGGTTATCTTTTTAACCCATTGCCTCTTGAAGATTTTGGAGTGCGCTTGGCCTCTGCTCTGGCCAGAATAAGCGCATCACATTGTGTAAAAGGTGGAATATGGTTTTATTGAGGAATAAAATGAGATTTTCTTTCACTTTCACAAGTATTATTCTTACAAAATAGGACTGCACTCGGTTATAAACAAGACTACTACTTCCACACCTTCAGTACGTCCCTTTTGTAAACTAGAGTGAAGGCCACTTACAGATTCACAGAAGCTAGAGAGTGCAATTTTCGGTGTGTGACATCATTCAGGAATAGTAAATTATCAAAATGTTAAATAAACAATAGCTAATCACAGCATTACACACCCCTTTATCCTTCAGGCAATGCCCCAGGGTATATGATGAGTTGGCATGAGGGTATCCTTATAAAGAACAGCATAAAATGTACTGCATGCATCACAGTAAGATGACTTGAATGACCCATCTTCTGTAACCACAACCAAGTCAGCCTTGTCAGGAATAGCACATTGCCCAGAGATGGGAACTACATGTAACTTGGGGCCACAACCTTGTCAGACATGACATGACTACACGTCATTCAGAGGCAACGGGTTAAAAAGTTTACATGGGTAGGTAGATGGTAATGTCAGATGCTAGTTGATAAGTATCATAAGTGTAGAGCACTAATAGAATACATTGCCTGTACAAACCACTTGTTACTTAAACATTAGCACATATTTCTTTATTGCTTACTGTTGAAAAAGTTTTTGTTTTACTGCCATATATAAAAATAATTTATTCTTGGTGTTATTGCTGCTATTGGTGTTGTTATTGTTGTTATACATAATTTGTACTTTACACTAAACCTGTTCATGTCATGTGACATCTAATTTTCCTATGACACAGCAAACCATCACATCATGTGGCACAACCCCGCAACCTGAAGTTCAGCATACTTTCCCAGGTTGGGCACTCAGCAGGTCCGCCGCCATGTCCGCGCTCATTGGACAGCGGGATCCCCTTGTTCCCTGCACGATTACACAGCGCTCGTGTACTTAAGCAGCAGAAGCCGTAAGCAAGAGCAGCATTTCCCAATCTTCCAGCAAAGCCAGACCACAGCAGCAGCACTCAAGGACTGCCCAGTCCTTTAGTAGACTGGGGAGCCTGCCAGCTCCCCCATAGATCTCCAACTTCACCTTCCAACACCCAGCCATACCTGTGGGCACTCACACCCACACAGTCACTCCCTAAAGAGATAAGACACCAGACCAAAATAGTAGATGCAACATATACCATCTACTGTACTGGTGACCTCTCGGAGTGACCCAATACATGGAGTGACACGTCCCGGTTTATCACTCGTTCACTTAGCTCACTCTCTGGAGGAGGAGTAACTGTAGAAGCATGACCCCGCAGTGCTCATGTACTTAAGCAACAGAAGCCATAAGTGTAAAAAGATAGGCACCTTCACTTCCATAAAAAGATAGGCACCTTCACTTCCATAAAAAGATAGGCACCTTCACTTCCATAAAAAGATAGGCACCTTCACTTCCATAAAAAGATAGGCACCTTCACTTCCATAAAAAGATAGGCACCTTCACTTCCATAAAAAGATAGGCACCTTCACTTCCATAAAAAGATAGGCACCTTCACTTCCATAAAAAGATAGGCACCTTCACTTCCATAAAAAGATAGGCACCTTCACTTCCATAAAAAGATAGGCACCTTCACTTCCATAAAAAGATAGGCACCTTCACTTCCATAAAAAGATAGGCACCTTCACTTCCATAAAAAGATAGGCACCTTCACTTCCATAAAAAGATAGGCACCTTCACTTCCATAAAAAGATAGGCACCTTCACTTCCATAAAAAGATAGGCACCTTCACTTCCATAAAAAGATAGGCACCTTCACTTCCATAAAAAGATAGGCACCTTCACTTCCATAAAAAGATAGGCACCTTCACTTCCATAAAAAGATAGGCACCTTCACTTCCATAAAAAGATAGGCACCTTCACTTCCATAAAAAGATAGGCACCTTCACTTCCATAAAAAGATAGGCACCTTCACTTCCATAAAAAGATAGGCACCTTCACTTCCATAAAAAGATAGGCACCTTCACTTCCATAAAAAGATAGGCACCTTCACTTCCATAAAAAGATAGGCACCTTCACTTCCATAAAAAGATAGGCACCTTCACTTCCATAAAAAGATAGGCACCTTCACTTCCATAAAAAGATAGGCACCTTCACTTCCATAAAAAGATAGGCACCTTCACTTCCATAAAAAGATAGGCACCTTCACTTCCATAAAAAGATAGGCACCTTCACTTCCATAAAAAGATAGGCACCTTCACTTCCATAAAAAGATAGGCACCTTCACTTCCATAAAAAGATAGGCACCTTCACTTCCATAAAAAGATAGGCACCTTCACTTCCATAAAAAGATAGGCACCTTCACTTCCATAAAAAGATAGGCACCTTCACTTCCATAAAAAGATAGGCACCTTCACTTCCATAAAAAGATAGGCACCTTCACTTCCATAAAAAGATAGGCACCTTCACTTCCATAAAAAGATAGGCACCTTCACTTCCATAAAAAGATAGGCACCTTCACTTCCATAAAAAGATAGGCACCTTCACTTCCATAAAAAGATAGGCACCTTCACTTCCATAAAAAGATAGGCACCTTCACTTCCATAAAAAGATAGGCACCTTCACTTCCATAAAAAGATAGGCACCTTCACTTCCATAAAAAGATAGGCACCTTCACTTCCATAAAAAGATAGGCACCTTCACTTCCATAAAAAGATAGGCACCTTCACTTCCATAAAAAGATAGGCACCTTCACTTCCATAAAAAGATAGGCACCTTCACTTCCATAAAAAGATAGGCACCTTCACTTCCATAAAAAGATAGGCACCTTCACTTCCATAAAAAGATAGGCACCTTCACTTCCATAAAAAGATAGGCACCTTCACTTCCATAAAAAGATAGGCACCTTCACTTCCATAAAAAGATAGGCACCTTCACTTCCATAAAAAGATAGGCACCTTCACTTCCATAAAAAGATAGGCACCTTCACTTCCATAAAAAGATAGGCACCTTCACTTCCATAAAAAGATAGGCACCTTCACTTCCATAAAAAGATAGGCACCTTCACTTCCATAAAAAGATAGGCACCTTCACTTCCATAAAAAGATAGGCACCTTCACTTCCATAAAAAGATAGGCACCTTCACTTCCATAAAAAGATAGGCACCTTCACTTCCATAAAAAGATAGGCACCTTCACTTCCATAAAAAGATAGGCACCTTCACTTCCATAAAAAGATAGGCACCTTCACTTCCATAAAAAGATAGGCACCTTCACTTCCATAAAAAGATAGGCACCTTCACTTCCATAAAAAGATAGGCACCTTCACTTCCATAAAAAGATAGGCACCTTCACTTCCATAAAAAGATAGGCACCTTCACTTCCATAAAAAGATAGGCACCTTCACTTCCATAAAAAGATAGGCACCTTCACTTCCATAAAAAGATAGGCACCTTCACTTCCATAAAAAGATAGGCACCTTCACTTCCATAAAAAGATAGGCACCTTCACTTCCATAAAAAGATAGGCACCTTCACTTCCATAAAAAGATAGGCACCTTCACTTCCATAAAAAGATAGGCACCTTCACTTCCATAAAAAGATAGGCACCTTCACTTCCATAAAAAGATAGGCACCTTCACTTCCATAAAAAGATAGGCACCTTCACTTCCATAAAAAGATAGGCACCTTCACTTCCATAAAAAGATAGGCACCTTCACTTCCATAAAAAGATAGGCACCTTCACTTCCATAAAAAGATAGGCACCTTCACTTCCATAAAAAGATAGGCACCTTCACTTCCATAAAAAGATAGGCACCTTCACTTCCATAAAAAGATAGGCACCTTCACTTCCATAAAAAGATAGGCACCTTCACTTCCATAAAAAGATAGGCACCTTCACTTCCATAAAAAGATAGGCACCTTCACTTCCATAAAAAGATAGGCACCTTCACTTCCATAAAAAGATAGGCACCTTCACTTCCATAAAAAGATAGGCACCTTCACTTCCATAAAAAGATAGGCACCTTCACTTCCATAAAAAGATAGGCACCTTCACTTCCATAAAAAGATAGGCACCTTCACTTCCATAAAAAGATAGGCACCTTCACTTCCATAAAAAGATAGGCACCTTCACTTCCATAAAAAGATAGGCACCTTCACTTCCATAAAAAGATAGGCACCTTCACTTCCATAAAAAGATAGGCACCTTCACTTCCATAAAAAGATAGGCACCTTCACTTCCATAAAAAGATAGGCACCTTCACTTCCATAAAAAGATAGGCACCTTCACTTCCATAAAAAGATAGGCACCTTCACTTCCATAAAAAGATAGGCACCTTCACTTCCATAAAAAGATAGGCACCTTCACTTCCATAAAAAGATAGGCACCTTCACTTCCATAAAAAGATAGGCACCTTCACTTCCATAAAAAGATAGGCACCTTCACTTCCATAAAAAGATAGGCACCTTCACTTCCATAAAAAGATAGGCACCTTCACTTCCATAAAAAGATAGGCACCTTCACTTCCATAAAAAGATAGGCACCTTCACTTCCATAAAAAGATAGGCACCTTCACTTCCATAAAAAGATAGGCACCTTCACTTCCATAAAAAGATAGGCACCTTCACTTCCATAAAAAGATAGGCACCTTCACTTCCATAAAAAGATAGGCACCTTCACTTCCATAAAAAGATAGGCACCTTCACTTCCATAAAAAGATAGGCAGCTTCACTTCCATAAAAACCTAGGCACCTTCACTTCCATAAAAACATAGGCACCTTCACTTCCATAAAAAGATAGGCACCTTCACTTCCATAAAAAGATAGGCACCTTCACTTCCATAAAAACATAGGCAGCTTTACTTCCATAAAAACTAGGCACCTTCACTTCCATAAAAAGATAGGCACCTTCACTTCCATAAAAAATAGGAACCTTAACTTCCATAAATACTAGGAACCTTCACTTCCATAAAAAAAAAAAAAAACTAGGCAGCTGCACTTCTATCAAAAACTAGGCAACACTTTCCTTTAAAAATTTTGCAACTTTAACACTTCCTTTAAGAACTTACTAGCTTTAACCGTTCCACTGATGCTGACAGTGGTATGCCAAGACAGATGGTATGCCAAGACAGATGGTATGCCAAGACAGATGGTATGTAGAAAGGTATGAATGTGTATGAATATATTCACAATTGCAAAGATATTCATTCTCATTCATACCTTTTCCACATTTGTCACAATGAATATGGTTCACAGATGGTATGTCACTGGGATGTGGAGGATTTCAATACTTTGCCAAAATTTCCTTTGAAGAACACTTTCAATGCACTGGCTTGCTGTTAAGTACTATTTCTGGGAGTAGTTTCTACAGTTATTCTAACATGAAATCTGATCTTACATTTATGAATTGTTATCAACAAAGCAGGTAGCAGATAAATATATACAGTGGGCCTATGGGTACTAACATAAATAAGTGTAACAGGGTTTAACTAAACCTGACCTAAGTGACATGTGCAAATTCAACTACAGTTTACCTATTTTCACTTGATAAAACAATGATTTATATCAATATTACATCTCACACACTCAATGACTCCCTCAACACTCACAAGCTGACTCACCCATTCCCTGACTTTCACACACTCTCATTCTCACTCATTCACTCTGTTTGTCAATAGATAATCCTCGATATGATAGAGGATCAATATCAATATCAATATCAATATCATAAGTAATATACAAAAATTATTAACGGTAATAACAACAGTTATTTCTTTTCCTTTCACATCAGAGGCAGAAATGTTTGCTTACCTAATCAAAAATCTCTCTTTAAAAAAAAAAAATTGCAATCTCTTTACCTATATTTAACCTACTACCAGTCTGCTTCAATGAGCCCCTGATCAGCTGCCACTACCAGCCAAGTTTCAATTTGTCTTTTCTTCTCCTTATACCAGTTTATTTATTCAAAAATATTGTATATAGCCATAGAATTGATTTCAGCACTAGAAAGAACTAATACCCCATGAACCCACTAACGCCTGGCACTTGCCCTGTTCATTATGGGCCTGTTGTATTTCTTTTCCGATTTTGCAAATACATTGTACCACAAATACTTGGTCACCAATAAGTCAATTATAAGGCTTCCCTGACCAAACCTGCTTACCAAATAACTAAAATTTTTGGAAAAGTTTTATTTCTATTATCATCATCACCACCTTAACATTGTCATAATGATTATTATTGTCATAATGTTAACAGGAATAGTCACAAAAAAAAAGAAAAAAAGAAAAAAACTTCTTGGTGACTAAGTGCTAGTGGAGCCATCCATATCTCAAATAAAGATAAATTAATTTTTAAAAAATAATAAAAAAATATAAAGAAAGAAAATGTAGTAGATTGTGCACATATACATACTCTTCAGCTCCAACAAGTTAAAAACATGATCAATATGTGAGGTGATCATAGACCTAGCCTATAAATGCACCATTGGCAGTATATAGGTTATGGGACACTTTTTATTTTGTCTACTTTCAAAATTATTAAATACAGTAATCAGAGATAGGTGTAGGTGTTTAGGCGTAAATGTTGACCGCAAAATTTAAACCTATGTGCATTATTACACCACCTTTTTTTGTAAATATTTGTCAATGTGTAGATTTTATACAATGTATTAGGATACTAAATATATATATTTTGTGTCACTTTCACTTGCAAACTAATCATTATTTTCTCTCTATTTATTCAATGATTCCGTCATTGTTCTCTTCTGAAACTGTAGTTACAATTCAGTTTTCAGTTCCTGTCTTTTGGACCCCCCAAATTTTTTTTTTATTTCTTTGTGCATCTTTCCATCTGTCTTTACCTGTAATTTTACCTGACCTATTTATTATTTGATATGTTAGTGTGTTAATTGCTCAAAATATCTTAAACACAGAGAAAATATTCTTGTTGCTAAAAAATATAAACTAAACTTAAATACCACAGTTATTACAAACATCCTTCTTTCTTAGCCTCACTAATGTTGAAAATGAAGTCCAATATCCATGATTTATTTCAACTATACAATAATATCTGAAAAGGTAACTACTTTAGAAAATTACTCCTATCATTTTTTTTTGGGGGGGGGAAACTGTCAATGTAAAAGAAAAAATCAAAATGCTTCACTTCTGCCATCTGTAGCTTTCTCACTGGCAGCAGAATATTCAAGTCAATCAGGACACCACTCCCCATTTCATCAAATAAATTT